>NC_080382.1:56675872-57008118 GCF_014773155.1 Arachis stenosperma
ACGGATCATCACATTCATCAAGTTGAAGAACAAGTGATATCTTGGACAAAGAACAAGCAGAATTGAATAGAAGAACAATAGTAATTGCATTAATACTCGAGGTACAGCAGAGCTCCACACCTTAATCTATGGTGTGTAGAAACTCCACCGTTGAAGATACATAAGAACAAGGTCTAGGCATGGCCGAATGGCCAGCCTTCCAATGATCTAAGATAGCATAGAATGAAGATAGCTACCCCGATGATGATTACAATAGTAAAAGGTCCTACTTATAGAAAACTAGTAGCCTAGGGTGTACAGAGATGAGTAAATGACATAAAAATCCACTTTCGGGCCCACTTGGTGTGTGCTTGGGCTGAGCAATGAAGCATTTTCGTGTAGAGACTCTTCCTGGAGTTAAACGCCAGCTTTTATGCCAGTTTGGGCGTTTAACTCCCATTTAGGTGCCAGTTCCGGCGTTTAACGCTGGGATTTCTGTGGGTGACTTTGAACGCCGGTTTGGGCCATCAAATCTTGGGCAAAGTATGGACTATCATATATTGCTGGAAAGCCCAGGATGTCTACTTTCCAACGCCGTTGAGAGCGCGCCAATTGGGCTTCTGTAGCTCCAGAAAATCCACTTCGAGTGCAAGGAGGTCAGAATCCAACAGCATCTGCAGTCCTTTTCAGTCTCTGAATCAGATTTTTCCTCAGGTCCCTCAATTTCAGCCAGAAAATACCTGAAATCACAGAAAAACACACAAACTCATAGTAAAGTCCAGAAAAGTGAATTTTAACTAAAAACTAATAAAAATATACTAAAAACTAACTAGATCATACTAAAAACATACTAAAAACAATGCCAAAAAGCGTACAAATTATCCGCTCATCACAGACATTGAAAACTACAAGGTTAGAAGGAAGATCCCTCAAGAATTCACCAAGCAACAAGTGAAGAAGCTGCTCAATGAAGCTAGAAAATTCTTGTGGGATGAACCATTCTTGTTCAGAAGATATCCAGATGGGATGATTAGAAGGTGTATCCCTGAAAATGAGATGAGAGACATATTGTGGCACTGTCATGGTTCAGTTTATAGTGGATATTTTGGGCCAGAGAGAACAGTAGCTAAAGTGCTTCAAAGTAGATTTTATTGGCCAACAATATTCAAAGATGCTAGAGAATTTGTGCACCAATGCAATGAATGTCAAAGAACTGGAGGATTGATAATGAGGAATGAATTGCCTCAAAATTACATTCTGGAAGTAGAACTCTTTAATCTTTGGGGTATAGATTTTATGGGCCCCTTTCCTCTATCCTATTCCTTCAAATACATTCTGGTAGCAGTGGAGTATGTCTCAAAATGGGTGTAAGCCATGGCAACAATTACATGTGATGCACCAATTGTTCTTCAATTCCTTAAGAGACACATATTCACCAGATATGGGGTACCTAAGGGTCGTATTAGTGACGGTGGTGGCCATTTTTGCGACAAGACAAATGGAGAAATTGCTTCACAAATATAGGGTAATTCATACGGTGGCTTCACCTTATCACCCCCAAACCAATGGCCAAGCTGAGCTGGCTAACAGAGAGCTGAAGAGGATTTTAGAAAAGACAGTGGGAATCACAAGGAATGACTGGGCAAGAAAATTAGAAGATGCTCTCTGGGCATATGTAACAACCCTGATTTTCGAGTACCTGAGATCTTTTCTGAAAGTACGGATTTCTCCGGAAGATCAGTAAAGGGAACACCTCTGTTATATAATCAAGCATCTCAATCCTCATTATCATTATGTCATCCTTAAGCTAGAACCTTCTCTAAGGCAAGCTCGATAATGCAATTGCGAAGAACCTAGTTTTTGAACCGTATCGGTTGGCAGTTTTGATTCTGATTTTCGTAAATAGTCTCTGTTTGACGAACCGGACTCGATTCATGAGAGGAGAGAGATAATAGTATAATATTATCATTATATTAGTATTATAAAATTCTTGAATGATATTATAAGGTTACCTAGTCAGTTTTTGTTAAAAACAGAAAATCGGTTTAACCAGGTTTACGGTTTACTGGTGCAGCTTAGCACCAGGACTCTCTGATGAATTTAGCAATGCTAAGGCTTCATCATACATGTTTTATTCTCATATTAAATATGTTACTGGTGTCATTTATGCTAGTAGCTCAGAAAATAATTTTTAGAGATGTTTTTACAAGTGTTCCGATACACCTAGTTTTAGTAGTTGTACACCAGAGATATTTTAATATTATTTTAACCCACCTCCAAGCCAACCAATCACAACTCACCCTACACCCCCAAAACCCCCAAGGCTGCCTCATTTCATCATTTTGGCTGAAAATAACAAGAGAAAAAAGAGAGAAACCTTCATGAACACTTAATCTTCAAAGCTTGATTTCTTCTGAACTAAAACTCAAATCAAAACTCCGATTTCACCAAAATGATCCTCTCTTCTTCCTCTACATAACCATATAACATATCAAGGCTGGAAATAAGGTGAGATGGCTGTCTCCCTCCCTCTTCAATTCGGTTTTCAAGGAAAACCATGTAAACATGTGTTTTCTTGATGTTTTTCCTTAGGAATCATGCTTAACTTGACTTAAAGTTGTTCTTGATGTGATTTAGGAGGAAAAAGTGCTTAAGGACCACCTGAAAGTTTAACCGAATTAGGAGCAGCAAAACCAGGTAGGGTTTGACGAATTTAATATTGATTGATTGTGTTTGAGTTGTGTGATTATGATATGGTTTGGCTGTGCTTGAAATTGATTGTTTGTATGAGTAATTCTAGTTGAAATTTTGGTGAAAATTTGATGAAATTTGATGAAATTCAAGCTATGAATGTGTGTTCTTATGGCTGCTGGAAAACGAAACCCTAGGGCTTAAATTGGGGTTCAATTTGTGTTGAAATCATATGGAAAAGATGGGGTTTTAGTGGCTGGGAATTTATTTTGAATTATGGTAAAAATCGGTTGCTGAAAAGACTGAAAAACGGGTAAAAACAGAGAAAGAATCTGAAGAATTTATGAAGAACATGAAGAACACTTTGAGTGTGATGAAGAACAATGAAGAACAGGCCTTAGATCTTAAAAAGGGCAAGGAAGTAAAATTTTTGGTGTTTAAGGGGTTGTTTGGTAATTTCTGAAAGTTAGGGTGGTAAAGGTAGAAATATTAAAAGTTACGGGTGGTAAAAAGTGAATTTTAAAGGTTAAAAGTAAAAGTGAGTTAATTTTCGAAAATTTAATAATAAAATGATAAATAATAATAAAATATTAAATAATAATATTTAATTAAAAATAATATTTTAATAAAAATAATAAAATAATGCAGAAAAGACAGTTTTCTGTAAAAGCTTTAGAAAGACAACTTTAAGTGCAGAATCTCATAATTACCTTCATAAAACACTTAGGGAGTGGTAATAACATGTTAGAGAGGAAAAGATAAAGAAAAGATAAAAATCGGAAAAAAAGTCTGTAAAGTTTTAACGACAGAAAAACAGACAGAGACTAGTGAACGAACTAGGGCAACTTAGTTAGTCTTTGAATTGCGAATAGGATTAGGCATTATATGAAAAGCTAGACTGTTTCAATATAGACTTAATGAACCTATACTTGGGACATGCTAACTATTCATACCGAAATTTACATAAGCTTTAAATACATACGTTAAACAGAAAAATCAGAGCAGAGTAAAGAAACACAGAGAACAGAGTAACCAGAGCAGAATAAAGGGATACAGAGAAAAGAGTAATCAGAGCAAAGTAAAAAGACAAAGAGAAAAGAGTAAGGTGATAAAGAGAAATGGTTTGAATTAAGATGTTGTAAAAGTGAAAGATGTAAAGTTTGTACAGAATGATTGAACAGAGAAAGAAAGAGGTACTGCATAAGAATGTGAAAATGATGATGAATAGTGAGAATGATGATGAATGATGATAATGAGAACGATTATATGATGATTTGTTGCTTGAGGCAACCCAAGAGATATTATATATATATATATATATATATATATATATATATATATATATATTTGTTGCTTAATGCAACCCAAGAGATATTATATATCTATATATATATATATATATATTTGTTGCTTAATGCAACCCAAGAGATATTTTATATATATATATATATATATATATATTTGTTGCTTAATGCAACCCAAGAGATGTTTGTTTATTTATCTGTTGCCCTGAGGCAACCTAAGAGTAATTTTCCATTCCCAAGAGTATATTTCCTGCGAGTAGAAAGCAGAGGCTGTCTCAATAGAGCTGCTAATAATTATATGCACATTTATTTGAACGGAGAATCGTATCCGGGAAATCGTGAACTCGTGACCGGATAAATGTCGGGAATGCAGGTGCTAACCGACACATGAGCTCATGGCCTGTACTAGGACTAGACATGCATCATTCTTGTCTGCGCATCATTCTCTGTTGTATTCCTTTCTGTGTGTGATCTATTTCTTTGTGTTTGTCTGCTTGTTTGCTATTTCTATGTTTTATTTTCTTGTATTCTTTTGTTTGTGTTCTGCTTTCTATTGCCTCTACTTTCTCTTTCTATCTTTACCTTTTGGTTACTGCTTCGCTATATTCTATTATTTGCCTGCTAATCGACAACAAATAAATGAATATAACTAATAACCCCGACCCTCCTAAGAACTCCCCAATTCTTACCCCTTCTCTCTCCCTTCCCCCTTCAGATGGAAGCAAGAGTTTCTTTCCGTAGTTCGCTGACGACCGTTTGCAAAAAGCATTCCGCTCTAGGTAGTCTTCTGAGTCTAGGGTGAATCCCATTCTCTGTTTATATGTATATACTGTGAGACCAGCCAATGTCCGCACCCCGTTTGTACGTGAACTTTAACCTAAATCCTGTGTACGAGACTCCTGTTGTGTGGCTACTTGATGAGGTACCAGAGAGACGTCATATGGCAATGTCTGATCGTGCAGAGGAGTAGCAGATGATGTTCTATCTTTTGATGACGTTCCACCTGACTTGAGTTGTAAAGACTTAGAACGTACTTTCCCTCGCTTTAGTAGTTTAGAGGGACTAGGTGAGTATAGAGTTTAGGCTAGCCTGGGTGCCAGCTTAGGGACCTCTTGAACAAGTCAGGACCTGGGATGTTGTATGTATATATATGTATATAGTTATTATCTAGCTATATCTAGGGGTGTTCTAACTAACAGTCTATATTCTAATAAAGGCTGAATCACCGAATGTTGTCAACTACTTGTGGTGTGTTTATGTGTGGTTGTTTGTAACTGTTTTATATATTGTTAGTTGTGAATTGATTATGAATGATACTGTTTGTTAATCCAAATGTTTTAAAAAAAAAGTACCTTGTAAAATAACTACGCTTTTAACAACGAATCAGGCTCATATAATAAATAATAGATAATAATTAGGTAGACAAGTTGGTAGCGCTCAGTTTCTAGAATGATCATGACGTACTAGAAATTGGGTCGTTACAATTTGGTATCAGAGCAGTTCGTTCCCAGTAGAGCCTGGGGAGTGGACTGACTATGCTTCATTGCATACTCTACTTGTGTGTCTCATGCGTATAGGATATCCCAGCGATATATGTTGCATGGTTGTTTCTGTGTTTTCATGCTGGGAATGTTCACATTTGACTTGAAGTGTTAAGACTGATCACCTTAATAATGATTGTTTAGTGTGAACGGGACCACGATGGGTTCACAGAGACGAGGCGTACGGGAAGGAATTCCTAATGTTAACTACGAGAGGGAACAGGAAACGTTTATGGCTACCATGAACGACGTGGCTGAAGTAGTGCGTGAAGCTGCTGTAGGAGCGGCTAGGGCTGTTGAACGTCTCGGAGTGAGAAATGGGAACGAGAATGAATACGGAGAAGATAATGGAAACGATGAGAACAACTTAGGGCATCCTGAAAGACCTATGACCCTTGCGACCTTTTTGAAGGTTAATCCGCCTAAGTTCAAGGGTACACTCGTTGCGACTGACGCTGATAACTGGTTTCGAGGTATTGAACGATCACTGAGGGCGCAGCATGTTCCGGAAGGACAACACGTGGAGTTTGCTACTTATATGCTCGAGGGAGAAGCTGAGTACTGGTGGCAGGGGATACAGCGACTGCTACAACAGAATGAAAATGACATTCCTTGGGATATCTTTAGGGACGAATTTTATATAAAGTATTTTCCGGGAGCAACACGAGATGCTAAGGAAATGGAGCTTATGCAGCTGAGGCAAGGGGATATGACTGTTGCTGAGTATGCTCGTAATTTCGATGATTTGTGTTATTTCTCTAAGATCTGTCAAGGGGATCCTGCTGGCCTTGAAGAAAGGAAGTGCTTGAAGTTTGAAGGAGGCCTTTGTGTTGATCTGATGACTTCAATAGTTTCGCTGGAGATACGTAATTTTGCCGAATTAGTCAACAAGAGCAAGTTAGTGGAAGAATGTATTAAGAAAGTGATTGTGGCTAAAGTGAGTCGCCAAGGATTTCCACCAAGGCGTCTTAGCAATCATCAGACAGCTGGGAGAAGGGTGCATTTAAAGCACGTGGCATACGACAGCATAAGAACCTACAAGTTGGTAACATTACTGATCGCCGTATGGGTAAGAATGGAGGTAAAGTAAGGCAAGGTAATGGTAAACGAGCCCATCAGGCTTACATAAACACTGCATGTAAGTGATGCGAAAAAGAGCATGATAACAGGTCTTGCCAGTTTGGATCACCTAACTGCTATGCTTGTAGAGAACTTGGACATATTGCCAAGGATTGTCCAAAGGGATTTACTTGAAATCCAGTTAGCACTCAACAACAAGGACGAGTGTTTGCTATCACTATTGACGATGTTGTGCAATCGAACACCCTCATTCAAGGTCAGGTTATGTCAAGAATCGATTTCCAACTGTACTGTATGATTCGGGTGCATCGCATTCTTTATTTCTCTAATTATTGCTCACGAGTTAGGATTATATTTCCTTAAATTGAATTTTTACTTGATTTTCCATACACCTGCATCCCAAAATGCTTTGACCAGTTTAGTGTGCCTGCAAGTACCACTCGCTATTAGGAACAGGACTTTTATACACGATCTAATCTGTTTATCTCCATCTGGTTTAGAAGTTATTTTAGGATTAGATTGATTATCTAAGTATCATGTTTTCTTTGATTATTTTAAAAGAACTACTGTTATTCCATCTAATAGTCTATGTACTAAACTATTTTTGTCCTACACCTTATATCTGAATTCTGTAAGAGTTACCTTAGGTGGGAGTGATTGTGAGGGGTACGTTCTGTTAGCGGCTAGCTCGAATGATAGTGAATTAAGCTTAGAACAAATCCAAATGGTGAAAGAATTTCCTGATGTTTTCTTGGATGACATACCTGAGTTTCTTCCGCAGCAAGAGATAAAATTCAGCATTGATCTAGTACCTGGAACCGAACCGATTTTCATAGCACCGTACCGGATGTCACCATTGCTTGCAGAGCTGAAAGAGCTATGAGATAGGATCGTAGTGGCCTATGGAAGTACAAGAACAGAATTTGTGTGCCTAACTCTGGAGAATTGCAATAAAAGATTCTTACAGAAGCTCATCAAAGCAGACTTTCTATGCATCTTGGAGTGACGAAGATGTATTGAGATTTGGAACAAATATTCTGGTCGCCGGACTTAAAGAAAGAAGTAGCTGATTATGTCTCAAGGTATTTAACCTGCCAGAAGGTGAAGGTGGAACATCAGAAGCCGTCAGGAACCCTGCAACCCTTAGAAATACCACAATGGAAATGGGAGCAGATTACTATGGATTTTATCACGAGATTTCCAAGAACCTCAACAGGACGTAGTGCCATTTGGGTGATTGTGGACAGTCTGCCAAAGTCGGCGTGCTTCTTTTCGATTCGAGTTGACTATACTTCAGAAAGGCTCGAATGAATATATATATTCAAGAAATCATACGACTACATGGGATACCTTCGTAAATTGTCTCGGATCAAGTTTCGAGGTTTACTACTAGATTTTAGGGAACTTTTTAAAAAGCGTTGGAAACAGAATTGCACACGAGTATAGCATACCATCCTCAGATAGACGGACAATCAGAGCAGATAATCCAGACGTTAGAAGAGATGTTACGATCATATATGATAGACAACCAAAGCAGCTGGGATAAGTATTTGCTTTTGGTCAAATTCATCTACAACGACAGTTTCCAATAAAGTATCGGGATGGCACCATATGAAGCTCTCTATGGAAAAAGATGTCGGACACCATTGTGCTGGAATGACGATGGAGAAGCTAGTGTCTTAGGTCTAGACTTAGTGTAAGAAACTACTGAGAAGATAAAGGAGATTCGTCGGAAGATCCAGACAGCACAAAGCCGTCAAAAGAGCTATGCCGATAATAGACGTAGACCCTTAGAGTTTAGTGACGGAAACCGTGTCTTGCTAGAAGTAACTTCGATTACTGGAATAGGTAGAGCCCTTAAGACTAAAAGGCTTAACCCGCAATACATGGAACCTTTCCAAATACTTAAAAGAGTCGGTCTAGTAGCTTATCAAATAGTCCTTCCTCCTTATTTATCAAACCTTCATGATATTTTTCATGTCTCACAACTTAGGAAATATATTCCCGATGAGAGTCACATTTTACGACCAGAAACAGTACACTTATGAAATCATTTGACATATCAAGCATCACCAGTTCAGATCGTAGAAAGAAGTGATGAGCAGCTAAGAGGCAAGACTGTTCGCTTAGTCAAAGTAACATGAGAACCAATGGGAAAAGAAGAGCACACTTGGGAACTGGAAGATAAGATGAAAACTAATTACCCGCATCTATTCTCAGGTAACTGAAATTTTGAGGGCAAAATTTTCTTTTAGGAGGGTAGAATGTAACAACCCTGATTTTTGAGTACCTGAGATCTTTTCTGAAAGTACGGATTTCTCCGGAAGATCAGTAAAGGGAACACCTCTGTTATATCATCAAGCATCTCAATCCTCATTATCATTATGTCATTCCTAAGCTAGAACCTTCTCTGAGGCAAGCTCGATAATGCAATCGTGAAGAACCTAGTTTTTGAACCGTATCGGTTGGCAGTTTTGATTCTGATTTTCGTAAATAGTCTCTGTTTGACGAACCGGACTCGATTCATGAGAGGAGAGAGATAATAGTATAATATTATCATTATATTAGTATTAGAAAATTCTTGAATGATATTATAAGGTTACCTAGTCAATTTTTGTTAAAAATAGAAAATCGGTTTAATCGGGTTTACGGTTTACTGGTGCAGCTTAGCACCAGGACTCTCTGATGAATTTAGCAATGCTAAGGCCTCATCATACATGTTTTATTCTCATATTAAATATGTTACTAGTGTCATTTATGCTAGTAGCTCAGAAAATAATTTTTAGAGATATTTTTACAAGTGTTCCGATACACCTAGTTTTAGTAGTTGTAAACCAGAGATATTTTAATATTATTTTAACCCACCTCCAAGCCAACCAATCACAACTCACCCTACACCCCCAAAACCCCCAAGGCTGCCTCATTTCATCATTTTGGCCGAAAATAACAAGAGAGAAAAGAGAGAAACCTTCATGAACACTTAATCTTCAAAGCTTGATTTCTTCTGAACTAAAACTCAAATCAAAACTCCGATTTCACCAAAATGATCCTCTCTTCTTCCTCTACATAACCATATAACATATCAAGGCTGGAAATAAGGTGAAATGGCTGTCTCCCTCCCTCTTCAATTCGGTTTTCAAGGAAAACCATGTAAACATGTGTTTTCTTGATGTTTTTCCTTAGGAATCATGCTTAACTTGACTTGAGAGCCAAGAAACGTGAATTTCCAGCAACTCTAAGGTGATATATCTCTTCCTAACATGCTGAGTGAGATTTGGTCAGTTGAGGGTTTTTGGATTTAAAGTTGTTCTTGATGTGATTTAGGAGGAAAAAGTGCTTAAGGACCACCTGAAAGTTTAACCGAATTAGGAGCAGCAAAACCAGGTAGGGTTTGACGAATTTAATCTTGATTGATTATGTTTGAGTTGTGTGATTATGATATGGTTTGGCTGTGCTTGAAATTGATTGTTTGTATGAGTAATTCTAGTTGAAATTTTTGTGAAAATTTGATGAAATTTGATGAAATTCAAGCTATGAATGTGTGTTCTTATGGCTGCTGGAAAACGAAACCCTAGAGCTTAAATTGGGGTTCAATTTGTGTTGAAATCATGTGGAAAAGATGGGGTTTTAGTGGCTGGGAATTTATTTTGAATTATGGTAAAAATCGGTTGCTGAAAAGACTGAAAAACAGGTAAAAACAGAGAAAGAATCCGAAGAATTTATAAAGAACATGAAGAACACTTTGAGTGTGATGAAGAACAATGAAGAACAGGCCTTAGATCTTAAAAAGGGCAAGGAAGTAAAATTTTTGGTGTTTAAGGGGTTGTTTGGTAATTTCTGAAAGTTAGGGTGGTAAAAGTAGAAATATTAAAAGTTACGGGTGGTAAAAAGTGAATTTTAAAGGTTAAAAGTAAAAGTGAGTTAATTTTCGAAAATTTAATAATAAAATAATAAATAATAATAAAATATTAAATAATAATATTTAATTAAAAATAATATTTTAATAAAAATAATAAAATAATGCAGAAAAGGCAGTTTTCTGTAAAAGCTTTAGAAAGACAACTTTAAGTGCAGAATCTCATAATTACCTTCATAAAACACTTAGGGAGTGGTAATAACATGTTAAAGAGGAAAAGATAAAGAAAATATAAAAGTTAAAGAAAAGATAAAAATCGGAGAAAAAGTCTGTAAAGTTTTAACGACAGAAAAACAGACAGAGACTAGTGAACGAACTAGTGCAACTTAGTTAGTCTTTGAATTGCGAATAGGATTAGGCATTATATGAAAAGCTAGACTGTTTCAATATAGACTTAATGAACCTATACTTGGGACATGCTAACTATTCATACCGAAATTTACATAAGCTTTAAATACATACGTTAAACAGAGAAATCAGAGCAGAGTAAAGAAACACAGAGAACAGAGTAACCAGAGCAGAATAAAGGGATACAGAGAAAAGAGTAATCAGAGCAAAGTAAAAAGACAAAGAGAAAAGAGTAAGGTGATAAAGAGAAATGGTTTGAATTAAGATGTTGTAAAAGTGAAAGATGTAAAGTTTGTACAGAATGATTGAACAGAGAAAGAAAGAGGTACTGCATAAGAATGTGAAAATGATGATGAATAGTGAGAATGATGATGAATGATGATAATGAGAATGATTATATGATGATTTGTTGCTTGAGGCAACCCAAGAGATATTATATATATATATATATATATATATATATATATATATATATATATATATATATATATATATTTGTTGCTTAATGCAACCCAAGAGATATTATATATATATTTGTTGCTTAATGCAATCCAAGAAATATTATATATATATATTTGTTGCTTAATGCAACCCAAGAGATATTATATATATATTTGTTGCTTAATGCAACCCAAGAGATATTATATATATATATATATATATATATATATATATATATATATATATATATATATATATATATATATTTGTTGCTTAATGCAACCCAAGAGATGTTTGTTTATTTATCTGTTGCCCTGAGGCAACCTAAGAGTAATTTTCCATTCCCAAGAGTATATTTCCTGTGAGTAGAAAGCAGAGGCTGTCTCAATAGAGCTGCTAATAATTATATGCGCATTTATTTGAACGGAGAATCGTATCCGGGAAATCGTGAACTCGTGACCGGATAAATGTCGGGAATGCAGGTGCTAACCGACACATGAGCTCATGGCCTGTACTAGGACTAGACATGCATCATTCTTGTCTGCGCATCATTCTCTGTTGCATTCCTTTCTGTGTGTGATCTATTTCTTTGTGTTTGTCTGCTTATATGCTATTTCTATGTTTTATTTTCTTGTATTCTTTTGTTTGTGTTCTGCTTTCTATTGCCTCTACTTTCTCTTTCTATCTTTACCTTTTGGTTACTGCTTTGCTATATTCTATTATTTGCCTGCTAATCGACCCCAAATAAATGAATATAACTAATAACCCCGACCCTCCTAAGAACTCCCCAGTTCTTACCCCTTCTCTCTCCCTTCCCCTTTCAGATGGAAGCAAGAGTTTCTTTCCGTAGTTCGCTGACGACCGTTTGCAAAAAGCATTCCGCTCTAGGTAGTCTTCTGAGTCTAGGGTGAATCCCATTCTCTGTTTATATGTATATACTGTGAGACCAGCCAATGTCCGCACCCCGTTTGTACGTGAACTTTAACCTAAATCCTGTGTACGAGACTCCTGTTGTGTGGCTACTTGATGAGGTACCAGAGAGACGTCATATGGCAATGTCTGATCGTGCAGAGGAGTAGCAGATGATGTTCTATCTTTTGATGACGTTCCACCTGACTTGAGTTGTGAAGACTTAGAACGTACTTTCCCTTGCTTTAGTAGTTTAGAGGGACTAGGTGAGTATAGAGTTTAGGCTAACCAGGGTGCCAGCTTAGGGACCTCTTGAACAGGTCAGGACCTGGGATGTTGTATGTATATATATGTATATAGTTATTATCTAGCTATATCTAGGGGTGTTCTAACTAACAGTCTATATTCTAATAAAGCCTGAATCACCGAATGTTGTCAACTACTTGTGGTGTGTTTATGTGTGGTTGTTTGTAACTGTTTTATATATTGTTAGTTGTGAATTGATTATGAATGATACTGTTTGTTAATCCAAATGTTTTCAAAAAAAAGTACCTTGTAAAATAACTACGCTTTTAACAACGAATCAGGCTCATATAATAAATAATAGATAATAATTAGGTAGACAAGTTGGTAGCCCTCAGTTTCTAGTATGATCATGACGTACCAGAAATTGGGTCGTTACAGCATACAGGACAACATTCAAAACTCCTATTGGGAAATCACCTTTTCAATTGCTGTATGGAAAATCCTGTCACCTTCCTGTGAAGCTAGAACACAAAGCCTATTGGGCCACTAAACTCCTAAATCTTGACTCTCAAGCAGCAGGAGAGAAAAGGCTACTACAACTGAATGAGTTGGATGAGTTCAGGTTGGAAGCCTATGAGAATGCTAAGATATACAAGGAAAAGGCTAAGAGATGGCATGACAAGAGAATCTCAAAGAAAGAGTTCAAACCAGGACTGCAAGTGCTCGTGTATAACTCTAGACTCAAGGTTTTCCCTGGAAAACTCAAGTCCAAATGGACTGGCCCCTACTTGGTGACAAAGGTCCTCCCTTATGGAAGCCTTGAACTTCTGAATGAAGCCACAAAGGACATCTTCACAGCAAATGGTCACAGAGCAAAGCATTATTTAGGAGGCCCTAGGAACAAAGAGGAAAGCATCCATGAGCTGGGATGAACAAGAATGAAGGAAGTCAAGCTAATGACATTAAAAGAGCGCTTGTTGGGAGGCAACCCAACCGGAGGTAGTTTTCTTTCCTTAGCTATATAAATAAAAAAGGGGGTTAAGTATGTTTATCTGCATTGCAAGGAGTTAAGTTTGGAGTTGCACACCAAAATAATTTAAGAGTAAATGTGTGGTCCTAAGTTTGGTGTTCCACTAAAAAGTTCATTAAGAACACACTACACCCTTCTGCAAGATTAATCACTAACTCCAAACAATCAGAGAAACTACTTAACACTTGTTTAGTTTCTAGATTATATTTTATTTTCTTTAAAAGCACAAGCTTTCATCTAAAGCATAACAGACAGTGGCAAGGAACTAAGTTTGGTGTTCACACACCAAAGTAAGTTCAAAAGCCTACAAACATTCATGCATGATTAACTATTTTTCAAGGGCTTGGAGAACAAGCAACTTCCACTATCATTGCAGAAAATTATTCAGCTTTTTGGGAGGACTGTACATCATCAAGAAAAGCACAAATGTCGAGAAGGATGATGAAGGACTTAGCAAGAAAACTCCAAAAGGTTGTATTGTTAAGTGATTGTCTCATATTAAAAACTGATATGATTCGAAGTGATATTGTACCCCTATCTGTCTGCTTAGTATCACTTTTATGTAGTTTAATAACTGAGATATTTGATGCATTACAGCACCATACTCTTGAAAATTGCTTGCACTTAATATTTCAAAAATGCATCAAAGAACAAGTCTTTGAAGAAAAAGATTGAGGAATCAAAAATATATTTTGAGGCAAGCAAAAGATTAAGAGAAGTGGTGGTTCTAGTTATATGATTGTGTATTGAGGTTGCCTGTTTATGTAAACTTGCATGGGAGCTCATAGGCAGGAAATAAAATTCGACGAAATGTTGTGGAGATTTTCAAACATTTATTGATCCAAGAAGTAGCAACAAAAGGAAATAAAAGAAACAGCAAAAACAAAAGAACATGGCAAAAGTCTCTGAGTATCAATTACTATGAGGAAAAAGAAAGAAATAAGAACTCAAAGAGTTACTATCCTGGTTAAATGCTTGTGGTAGAATTGTGTCAAAGATAGAGGCTTGAGCAAGTAAATCCTAAGGGGTGCTTTAACATTTAATACCTTAAAACCAACTGGTTTGGGAGTATTGATTGAAAGCTTGTCTAAAGAGCCGCTTTGAGACATGACACTTAGAGTTAATGTCAAAACACATAAACTATGAGCTGCTTCAAGGTGATTACCTATAGAGAGATCTCCATGATATCATTTGAATGAAAATCCTACGATCTAAGACTTCCAAGATGTAGGGACTAGTAAGCACTGAAGCCCTTGCATGAGCATAAAATTTAGAGTTCACCCCACTGTCACTTAATCACTTCACTCACAAAGCATTACAAGTTATTCTTCAATCCATTCCATTTAAAAGAACCTTTGTGCATAATTCTTTTCTTGCTTGGGGACAAGCAAGGTTTAAGTTTGGTGTTGTGATGACAAGTAATCTTATGCTAGTTTTACTAGCATTTTTCCTTGCTTTTATTAGGTTTATTACACTTTCTTGCACAATAAGTAAGTGATTGGAGTAGAATTTCATGTTGATCTTGAATCAATCAAACATTGTTAATTTTATGCAAAATCATGAGATTTATGCACAATCTAGTTGATTATTATGAACCTTATGATTTTGGTGAGACTTTGATTTCTTGTTTAATTAATGGCAGGTGAAAAATTGATGAAAAGAAAAAGCAAAGAAGCAAGGTGCAGTCGAACACTGTGTTCATTTGATGAACGTTACGTTCACATGCGACGTGCACGCGTACAAGACGCCTCCGCGTGGAAAAGCAATTTTGGAAATCCATGCGTAGGCGTGCATGGTGCGCACACGTAGATTGAGGATCAGCGTTCACCAACAATGAACGCTACGTTCATTTTGAGTGTACGCTTGCAATGCTTTCAGAATTTGAAATTGAAGATGGGCATCGACGCGCACACGTGCATGATGCGCACGCATCGATGTGACGATAGTGGTGGATTGGCACACATGAGTACAAGACACTGGAGCGCAGAAGTGATATTTTGCCATCCACGTGCACGCGCACAAGGCGTGCACGCGTGAAGAGCGTTCATGGCGCGAACGAAGCATTCAGTCAACCAACGCTGGCAAGGGACGCACACGCATGTAGTACGCGCACGCATCGATGATGAAGAATGCCAGGGACGCACACGCACGAAGGACGCTTTCCCGTCGGTGAATGAATACTGCGTTCAAATTCAGAACGCTGCGTTCCCCTGGAGCTGCAACCAAGTACTAGTCCTAACCCACTTCATCAGAGGCCAAAAAGCCCACTCCAAGCACTGAATGAGGAAATTTGAAAGTGTATAAATAGAAGAAAATTTGATTTTAGAAAGAGATCTTTTTGGATCTTCTTTTCATTTTTTCTTTTGAGCTTTCTTTTAGTTCTTTTCTTTGAGAATTTATTTTTAGAGTTATAGATCTGAGTTTACTTTCCTTTCTGTTCTTCTTCATCTTTTGTAATTTTTCTTTTCTGTTTTGGTAATAGAGCAATAATGAACTAAACCCCAATTTCATTTAAGGGAGGAGCTCTATTGTAATTCCAATGAATCAATAAAATTCTTCTTCTTCTCAATTCATTCTTGTAGCTATTGGATATCTTCTGTGTTGATTTAGAATTCCTCACTCCGGAAGGAGGTTGAATTCAATTGAATGCTTGTGTGAGCCTCGGAAGGAGAATCACTAGCATTAGAATTGGAGCTCTATCCTTCATTACTCTCTTGATCAACACCATTCGTAAGGAATTGAGATCTTGAGAGTTAGTGTGGGTTATGGATGAGAGATTTGCACTTAACCTCTTCTCATGACAATTAGATCAAGGAATTGGCAAGATTGATTGTGATTTGAGAGATTAGATTGCCAAGAAATTGGGATCCAATCAAATTCAATATTCCATAGATATACCAAATCATTGAGAAAGGAGTTGAAACCAATTTGATTCAGGAAGGATTACAGTACCTCCAATCCCTGATGAAGCACTTTTTCTTTGAATTCCTTCCACTGTGATTTCTCGGCACTTGCTGTAATTTATATTGTTTAGTAATGTCTTGATTCCCAAAACCCAAATCCCTTTGTTATTCATGCAACTTAAGTTTCCTTGCCATTTAATATTTCTGTACCTTTAATTCCTTCACTTTAGGATTCAGTCATTTAATTTTCTTGCAACTTAAGATTCAGTTCTTTTTAATTTCTTGCACTTTATGTCACAGTCAATTTAGCTTTCTGCCATTTACTTTCTTGTCAATTTACATTCTGCCTTTTAGAATTCCTGCTATTTCCTTTCTGTCAATCCAATTCATTACCTAACTAAAGTTGCTTAATCCATCAATCCCTGTGGGATCGACCTCACTCTTGTGTGTTATTATTACTTGATGCGACCCGGTACACTTGCCGGTTAGATTGTGCGGAAATCAATTTTCACGCCATCAAGTTTTTGGCATCGTTTCCGGGGATTGATTTAGATTGACAATGATTACGTAAGGTGATAATCTAGATTAAGCATTTTTCTTTTATTTTTGTTAAGCACACTAACTATTTGAGATTTTGTTTCTAGTAATCTTAACTGCACTCAAGCAACAGAGTGGTCTGTCTGTATTTTGTGATATTTTGGTTGCATGCTAAGAGGAAGAAGAGGTGATTCCACCTCTTTTGATTCTGAACCGGAGAGGACATTCTTGAGACTAAGAAGAGAAGCAAGAGGGAAGGGAGTTATTGGAGAAGAATCAGAAGAAGAAGATCAAGGGATGGAGGGTAACCTCCCTCCCCACCTGAGGATGTGGTTAACAACAATGGCCAACCTCAAAGAAGAGTTCTAGCCTCCTACACTATCCCTAACCCTAGAAACTGTGGTAGTAGCATCCTAACTCCCAATGTCCATGCCAATAATTTTGAACTCAAACCCCAACTATGCCAGCACTCTCCTCTCTTGTGGTGCATGATTCCCAGCACCTTCCCCAGCATGATTGTGAACCTCTTCCTCCATGACAACATCAAGACCCTCTTCTAACTCTTCTTCTCTAACTACTCCCTTGCCTCTTGCTTCCCTCTTTAATCTAAGGAATGTCCTCTTCGGTTCACTGTCAAAAGAGGTTAAAGCTCCTCTTCTACTTGTCATACAAGTGTCCAAATAGATAGCAAACAACAAGTGAAATTTCCACAGTTAATGGAAAAGTGTGGTTAGAGCAATGAAGGCAATTAATTAAACAGTTAGTGAGTCAGTAGATTAGTTTTGCTGGAAAGTAATGAAATAAAGAGAAACAACTTAAAATTGCAGAAAATAAATGTAAACAACTGAAATTGAAACTTAATCAAAAGAAAAGAAAAATTGCTCAATCTAGTTATCCCCCAATTTAGAAATTGTCAATACAAAACCAATCCTTAGCAACAGTGCCATAAACTTGATTCACCGAAAACTTGTCTCGTAACAAATTTCCTACCGGCAAGTGCACCGAATTATCATCAAGTAAAAACTCACAGTAGAGTGAGGTCGAATCCCACAGGGATCGATTGGTTGATTAACTTTAATTGGAGAATTGTGCTAGTTGAACAAAATCAGAATGGAATTAAAGATTGCAGAATGTAAATTGGCAGGAAACTTAAACTGCAAGAAATGTAAATGACATAATTTAAATTGGCAGAAAGGAAATTGTAGGTAGTTAAAGTGTAGAAGCTTAAATTGCAAGAAATTAAAAGGGAATAGGTGATGACAGGTCATCATATACCCATTTTTCAAGCTAATTTCACTTGTTTTATTAGTCTTTATGCACTTTCTTGCATCCTAAGTAAGCAATTTGGAATGAAAATGCAACACTTCTTTAAGTCAAGCAACCACCATTGAATTGATGCTAAATCATGAGGTTTAAGCAAGAATTAATTGATTTTTTATGAATTATGAACCTTATGAGTTTAGAGATACTTTGAGTGGTTGTTTTGGTTTTTTATAGGTGAAGAAAGGAATAAAAGAGGAAAAGCGTGGCTTAAGAAAGCATGGCCCAAGAGACAAGAAGTGTGGCGAATGGAAGGGAGGAAGCAAACATTGCCCTCCACAAGGGCACACTGCCCTCCAGGAGGGCAACATTATGAACCAAGCTTTGAGAGGCAACACTGCCCTGCCCACAACAAGGGCGGAGCACAATTTGATGCTAAGGATCAAGGAGAGCAAAAACTCTGCCCTGCCCTCCTCAAGGGCAATATCGGGCTCATCAAAGAAATAAATTCAAGGAAAAAGCCTACCAATGCTTGCCACAAGGTTCGAACTCATGAGCAAGGGGGAGTGGGAGAGTGCTACTCACAAGCTTGCCTTCATTCTCCCAGGATCGAACACGGCACCATGAGGAAGCAAGGAACTAAGCATGACTTTGGTGCCAAGAAAACCAAAGAAAAGAAGTAGCGTGTGCCTCCACCAAGTTTCAAACTTGGGACCTCATCTTTGGCACATTGCCCTGCCCTCCACAAGGGCAGGGCAGCATTTTTTTGATGCACGGCCAGCGCACAAGATTGGCGCACCAAGGAGTCTCGGCCAGCAAGCACACACGCGTGGGCAGCAGAATCTGGCGCACCAACAAAATTCTGCCCTGCCCTCCACAAGGGCAGGGCAGCATCCTGCAGCACCACTCACACCAAACACGCACGCACAAGGCCGCACGCACCATTTCCTGCCCTGCCCTCGACAAGGGCAAGGCAGCCTCCTGGGAGCTACTTCTTCATGGGCTGAACTTGGATTAAAAATCCAATTAAATTCATTTCTTCACCAAATCAAAAGCCCATCCAAATTCTAAAATCCAAGAATAGAAAGTGTATAAATAGGAGATAGTTTGATGTAATGAGGACTTTTATTTTTCACTTTTGACTTTTGAATCTTCTTTTGATTTTTGAAATTTGGAGACTTCATTGAGAGCTTTGAACTGAGATTTGAGAGAATTGGGAAGGAGAATTGATCTCTCTTCTTCCTTGTTCTTGCTTGAGCATTTTTACTTTTCTTGTTTGAGTCTTGGGTGTGAAGAATTGAGGAATTTCTGTCTCAATCTCCATTCAAGATCTCTTTAATTCCTCTTCTGCATAATTTTGTTAAATTACATTTCCTTTACTGCTTCCTTTTTAATTTCTTGTTAATTGCTTTGAGAATTTGGATCTGGGAAGGCAATTGAGATCTAGACTTTGCTATCTAGTCTCTGGAGTCCTGAGATCCCACTTTCCTTTTGATTCTTCTGTGAACCCCTGCTGCAATTTAATTTCCTTTTCTGTTTGAGATCTAACAGTACTCAAACCATCTCTTGCTTTGACAATTGTTGCAATTTAATTTCCCTTGCTTGAATTCTGAAATCCCAGTCCTCAAATCCCTTTTTATTACTGCAATTTATATTTCTTGCACTTTAAGTTACTGCAATTTACATTTCTTGCACCTTAAGTTTCAGTCATTTAATTTCTTGCTCTTTAAGATTCAGCTCTTTTACTTTCAGTTTTCTTTAATTTCTGCAATTCTTCCCTTCCCCTTTACATTTTCTGTCATTTACTTACTGTTGGATACAAAATCACTCAACCAATACTTGATTCGCTTGACTAAATCAACCACTGAACTAAAATTGCTCAATCCTTCAATCCCTGTGGGATCGACCTCACTCCCGTGAGTTTTATTACTTGATGCGACCCAGTACACTTGCCGGTGAGTTTTGTGTTGGATCGCTTTCCATACATCAATAGGGTTGTTGAGCATCATCACAAGTTGCAAAATTAAAAGAATGGGTAAGAACAGAAGTGGGAAAGCTCATTGGGGTCAAGAGATGTGATAATCCTCCGGATTAAATTCATTTTCATCTCTTCCTCAATCAATGCATTCATTGATCTCCTTGGCAATCTAATCTCTCTAAGCATGAACAATTGCCCAATTTCTTGATTTAAGTTCTCATGGGAAGAAATGAAGTTCGGTCACTAATTATACCACACAAATTCATAGATCAAAGTATTTGTAGGATTACATATCAATATATCCATCCAAACCCCAATCTAATCTAATGTGAAAAAGCAATTCTAGCATGATCTCTTCATTCCTCTTCCAAGGTTCAGAGGAGATCCAATTATGAATAGCTTCTTTCCCAAGACAACTATCCAATTAGATGAAGAACGAAAGCTTTATAGCAAAATCAAGAGAAAAGAAAGAAGAAGAAGAATGAAAACTAATATTGATCCATTGAATTACACAGAGCTCCCTAACCCAATGAAAATGGGTTTAGTTCATCATAGCTCAATTCAAATTACAGAGAAGAAAAAGTGCAGAAAAGAAAAGCAAAAGGAGAGTACAGAAAAGATGGAATTTTCTCCAATTGGGTTTCTGACTATCTAACACCTATCTAACTTAAACTCTAAGCTATTTATTCAATTTCTTCAATTCATCTTCAATTCATCTGGATTGGGCTTTTGGCCTTTATTGAAGTTGATTGGATTGGCTCCCAATGCATTTGAGAAGAGAGAGGTGCCAATGGTGCATCTTTGATATCCACGTTGGAGTCAACGTCTTTGGGCAAACATTGAGTCAAACGTTCTTAGGAGAAAATGGGTTCTGAGTGCTGCAATCAACGTTTGACTCAACGTTGGGGTGCCAACATTCGCCTATCCACGCGTGCGCGTCAATGCGCTTTTTCAAATTCCAGAATTGAGCTTCATACCACGCACGTTGGCAATAGTGTTGGACTGGCAATGTTCCCGCCAATGTTGGCCTATCCACGCGTGCGCGTTACCTACGTGTGTGCGCGTTAGGACCAGGATGCACATCCACGCGTGCGCGTGGATGCAAGTTCCCCAATTCCAGTATTTGAAAGCTTTTCGAAGACGTTGGCCTCAGTGTTGGACTAGCAATGTTCCCTCCAACGCTGGCTTATCTACGCGTGTGCGTTACCTATGCGTGCTCATGGATTGTCAAAATTCATAATCCATGCGTGCGCGTGTAGCACGCGTATGCGTCGCCACAAAAATTTTCCAAATTTCCAGAAAGAAATTATATCAAAATGTTGGGGGTAGCGTTGGCTTGCCAACGTTCCCTCCAAAGTTGGCACCAGAATTATGCAGACTTACGCTCTGTGTCTTCGTCCAACGTTTGAGGCAACGTTGGTGGTCCAACTTTGGCCACCAACATTGCTTCTCCTCCTTCTTTCCATGGCCATTCATCAACTTCCTTCCATGCCTTTCTTCACCTATCATCAAGTAATACATGCATCAAAGCCTTGCTAATATCGCAAGAGATTGCATCATTCTTAGCACATAAGTAATTATGGCATAAATCTCATTAAAAAGCATCAAATTAACTATGTTTGAATGAATCCAGGTGTGTATGAATCCAAATGCTTACTTATTGCACAAGAAAATTCATAAAACTAATTAAAACAAAAGAAAAAGGCTAATGAAACTAGCCTAAGATGCCTTGGCATCATACTACTTGAACGACCCAGTGCACTTGCTGGTATAACAGCACGAAAGTGTGGGGATTCGTGCTATGACCTTTGACAAGGCTCTTTGTGACCAAGGGTCAAGCATCAACCACATGCCACTCTCTGTAATGGAGAAGCTGTTAATCCTTGTGTTACAAGCTGCACACATCTCATTAGAGATGGCAGATAAGACAATGAAAAAGCCATATGGCTTAGTAGAGGAAGTCTTAGTGAAGGTTGAAAACCACAACATCCCTGTAAACATCATTATCTTGGAAATTGGAGAGGATGAGGATGACTCTGTCATCTTTGGAAGGTCTTTCCTAGCCACTGCCAATGCTATCATTGATGTGGCTATGGGAGAACTGACCTTACAATTAGGGGAGAACCCCATCTTATTCAAGATGCCTCATCCCAATTCTTCCTCTAAAAGAGAGATAACTGTACAACACTTACTGTTGTAACCCTCTCTTTCTGTGCAAAGCTTTACTGAGCCCCAAAACTTCAATTCTAAGTTTGGTGTTGGGCAGCCATCAACAAGCTCTAAGCACAAAGGTACTAAGAAGAAAGTACTTAAAGGCTGGAAGGACAAGAAAGTCCCAACTGAAAGCCTCTCACCTGGCATGAGAGTTGTCTTCACTAACAAGCCAGTTTTACCACATACAGTGAGCCGTGTCCTGTTTTTAGAGCATGCAGAGCTCATTTATGAGAAGACAGGAAGAAAGTTCACTCTAAGGGGTGAAAATCTGAGCCCATACTCACCTCCATAAGGAGCTAATCGTCAAGTTAGTGACGTTAAAGGAGCGCTTGTTGGGAGGTAACCCAACCTTAATTAGTTATTTCATTTTTTATTTTGTTTTTCTTTTAGGATCGTGATCATATGCAGCAATCAAAACAGAGATAGAATTCACAACAGTGAAAGCAGAACACTCTAGATGGAGTGTTAAAGTTGAACGCCAGCTAGGGTATTACTGATGGGCGTTCAACGTCCCTCTTGCGCAGCATTGCTGAAGTTGAACGCCAGGCAGGGAGCAGCCCCTGGGCGTTCAAACGCCAGTGCAAGAGAGCAGGAAATCTGGAATTCCCTAACCTCTCAGGACCAGTGGGTCCCACAGAAGCTCCACTACCCCATCTTCTTCTACCCTATTCTTCCCGATTGTTCATATTTTATTGAGGACGAACAAAACTCTTAAGTTTGGTATTGTAAAAGCTTTGCTTTTGGACTTCTACCACTCCTAAGTATGGCACCAAAGACTGGTGAAACCTCAAGGAAGAAAAAGGGAAAGGCATTTGCCCCAATAAGAAGAAGATGAAGCAAACAAGAAAGCATGCACATGAGCCTATGCAGCAGCCTTAATAAAGACAAAAGAGTGACATTAAAGAGATCAAACACTACATGGGATCCTCAAGGAAGAGCACTAGCCACCATCATTCAGGTGGATTCGTTCTCTTCTACTCCTTTCCTATTATTTTTCTGTTTTCTGTTTGTTTATTTATCTGTTTTCTTATTCTTATTGCATGATCATTTGCATCGATGTCTTAAAGATGTAAAATGTTCCATATATCTCTCACTTGGCTTAAAAGTAAATTTTTATTGAAAACAATTGAGAGATACATGATTTTCGAGTTTTATAATAAGATTAGTTTAATTATTTTGATATGTTGGCATTTCTTTTGTTTTCTGAATGTATGAATGAATAGTGCATATTTGAAGTTGTGATTTTAGAATGTTGGCTCTTGAAAGAATAAGAAAAAAAAGTATTATTGGTAATCTGAAAAATCTCAAAAATTGATTCCTGAAGCAAGAAAAAGCAGCAAAAAGAAAAAGAAAAAGCTTGCATGCGGAAAAAAAGAGCAAAAATGCAAAAAAAAATAATAAAAAAAAGCAAGCAGAAAAAGCCAATAGCTCTTTAAATAAAAAGGCAAGAGAAAAAATCCAGTAACCCTTTAAACCAAAAGGAATGGGTAAAAAGGCCCAGGGCTTTGAGCATCAATAGTTAGGAGGGCCCAAAGGAATAAAATCCTGGCCTAAGTGGCTCAATCAAGCTGCCCTAAACCATGTGCTTGTGGTGTAAAAGGAGTGTGCTTAAGAACTCTGGACACCTCTATCTGGGGACTCTAGCAAAGCTAAGTCACAATCTGAAAAGGTTCTCCCAGGTAAATTGTCTATGGCATGAATGTATCTGGTGGTAATATTGGAAAACAGAGTGCTTAGGGTCACGGCCAAGACTGTAAAAGCTGTGTTCAAGAATAAAAAAGAACTTAACTAGGAGAATCAATAATATCATCTAGATTCTAAGTTCCTAAAGATGCCAACCATTCTAAGTTTCAATGGATAGTGAGATACCAAAACTATTCAGAAGCAAAAAGCTAGTATGCCCGCTCAACTGATTATAACTAAGCTTGATTTGAAACTTTGTAATTTATTGTATCTTAATTTTCTTTTCTATCCTACAGTAAATTCTCTGTATTGCAAGGAGCTAAGTTTAGTGTGCCACACCAAAACAATCCAAAGGGTGAAAGTGTAATTCTAAGTTTGGTATTCCACCATAGATTTCATTAAAGAACACAGTGTAACCCTCAGCATGACTAGTCACCAGCTCCAACCAATCAGGGAACTTACTTAACAATTATTTGCTTTCTAGTTTATAGTCATTTTATTAATAAAAGCACATGAGGTTTCTGCATGTATTCAATCTGCTGCATTAGGCAAGGTACTAAGTTTGGTGTTCACACACCAAATTAAGTTCAAGAATTCACAAGCATACATGCATGCTAACTATTTTTCAAGTGCTTTGGGAACAAGCAACTTCCAATAACTTGCAGGAATTCAATCAATCTCTTGGAAAAATGAGACACCATCATCCGAGGAGACAAAGAAGGATACAAAAGCTATGGATGATGATGACAAAGGGAGAGCTAGAAGGCACCACCAAGAGGTTGTATTGTTACTTAATTCCATCTGCTTTGGAATGTTTAAATTGGAAATCTGAATGTTCCCATGTTGATAGTCAATTTTAGCTTTAGTCATCTGGCATTTCGCATGATTAAATGTTGCAATAAGTATGCTAGCCTAAGTGTGTGCTCTCACTGTCACTCGATTAAATGCTTGTCTTATCCTCTGAGTCTTTTCAATTTCAATAAAATAAATGTTTGAACCAGAGGTGGAATAGTTCCTTTTTAGCAAGGATTGACATAATAGCATGTGGTGGTATGTGTGTTTGATTGTGTGGTAGCTCACTCACAATGAATAAAAGGATAGATTGTTTCCATTTTAGTATAAACTAGCATGTTGTCTATGAATCTTAATAAATAAAAGTCCTTGGGTAAAAAAAGGAAACAAACAAAAAGAAAGAAAAAGAAAAGCCAAAAATGGAAGCAAAAACAAAAGAAAACAATGAATAAGGCTAGACACCAATAGCTTGGACCTTAGGAGATATGCATGTGGTGTATGTGTACTATGATCTGCTTAGATGACTAGGTTCTATGGAGTGCTTTAACAATTGGTAATTTGGGTTAACTAACCCGAGATTATCAATCGAAAGTCCATTATCAAGAGTAACCTAGTTACAAGATATTTAGCAACCCAAAGAGGTGCTGGGCATCAATGTTCTAAGAAGAATTGTAAGCCAAGTGTCTGTAGTGAATAATGTGTTAAGTACAAATGAGCTAAGAAACTGCTATAACACATGACACTGATCTAAAGTTTACAGGAAAAAGAAAATGAAGAAAAGCAACTACCAAGGATAAGTAAATAATAAGATATCATAGTAGTATGTTAATTGATGCTTGAAGGAGACATTCTATGCTTAAAGATCTATATGAAGCTAGCTACTGCATTGTTTGCATAACACCCCATGAGCTACTAATAATGCTTTGCTGATATGAACATCCCCTTCTGTTTCATTCTTTTTTCTTAATAATTCAGTACTTGCTTAGGGACAAGCAAGATTTAAGTTTGGTGTTGTGATGTCAGGGCATCTTAGGCTAGTTTCACCAGCCTTTTTCTTTGATTTTAATAGGTTTTATGCACTTTCTTGAGTTATAAGTAAGCCATTTGGGTAGAAATTCATGCATACCTAGATTTATTCAATTATGATTAGTTTAATGCAATTTCATGAGAATTATGCTATAACTATGATTGGAATTCTCATGACTTTAGCAAGGCTTTGATGCATGTATTGGTGGATGATAGGTGAAAGAAAGTATGGAGGAAGGTTGAAGAATGAGCATGTAAAGATGGAGAAGAAGTAACGTTGGTGGCCAAGTTGGACCACCAACGCTGACTCAAACGTTCGAAGAGAAATAGAGCACTTCTCTGTAAATACTGTTGATGGTCACGTTTGAGGTAGCGTTGGACATCCAACGTTACCCACAATGTGGTGATGAAAAATTCAATTCCGGAGCTAAGTGAATTTTGAATGACGCGTACGCGTGAAAAAGCAAAATTTGATAGCATGCGTCACGTGCACGCGTGGAATGGCAAAAATGACCATCCACGCGTATGCGTGGATCAAGCGTACGCGTCAAAATCAAATGTTGCAGGTCCAACATTACCTCAAACGATAACCTCCAACGTCCACGATGCTCAGCTTAGAATTCAGATTTGAAAATTTTGAATCGACGCGTACGCGTGGATGAAAAGAACACCAATGCACGCGCAAGCGTGGAGTATGCGTACACGTGAAAAAGCTAATGTTGGAGGAAACGTTGGGTGTCCAACATTGAAGCCAACGTCCCCTACTTTGTTTTAAAACTACAAAATGAAGATCTTGCATCCATGCGCACGTGTGAAGCACGCGTACGCATGGCTGAGCATTTTTTACCCTTTTGCGCCAAAGCGCAAGGTACGCGTACGCGTGAGTTAGTTGACGTTGGCCCTCCAACGTTGAATCAAACGCCAATGACAGCAAGCTTTATGGTTTTTCTGGTTTTATTCTACATGGTGTTTGAGTCAACATTTATCCTCAAACGTTGACTCAAACGTGAAGCATCAGGATTCAAATTTTACACAGATCTCTTCTCAACACCAAGTGCAACCAATTGGAGCTATTTTCAACCCAATTTCATCAAGCCCAAAAGCCCAATTCAGAGCTTGAAGATCAATGGAAGAGAGTGTATAAATAGCTTAGAATTTAAGTTAGAAGGGGGCTTTTACCATTTTTTAGCTGGGCACGAGTACCTTTTATTTTTTCTCTATTTTGTGAATTTCCAGAATGTACACTTCAATTCCAATTTCCATTTTGAGAGCTATGAACAACTAAACCCCTTTCATTGGGTTAGGGAGCTCTGTGTAATTCAATGGATCAATAGTATTTTTCATCAATCTTCTTATTTCTTTTCTCTTGATTTTGCTAGAAAGCTTTCGTTCTTCATCCAATTGGATAGTTATCTTGGGAAAGAAGCTATTCATAATTGGGTCTCCTCGGAACCTTGGAAGAGGAATGAGGAGATCATGCTAGAAATGTTTTCTCACATTGGATTAGATTGGGGTTTGGATGGATATTATGACATGTAATCCTACTAACACTTTGATTTATAAATTTGTGTGGTATAATTAGTGACCAAACTTCATCTCTTCCCATGAGCACTTAAATTAAGGAATTGGGCAATTGTTCATGCTTAGAGAGATTGGTGAGCCAAGAAATTGGGATCCAATCACTTAAGATTGCCAAGGAGATCAATGAATGCATTGATTGCAGAATAGATGAAAACAAATTTGATCCAGAGAATTATACATCTCTTGAACCCAATGAATTTCCCATCTCTAATCTTACCCATTCTATTTACTTTCTGCTCTTTAAATTAATGCTAATTCCCCGATCCTTTTTAATATCCAGCAATTTAAGATTCTGTCAATTTAATTCTCTACAATTTAACTTTCTGTTTCTTTAATTTCTTGCCATTTAAGTTTCTCGCCAATTTACAATCTGCAATCTCAAAACAAATCTGATTTCGCTCAACTAGCGCACTTCTTCATTTAACATTGATCAACCAACCAATCCCTGTGGGATTCAACCTCACTCTTTTGTTAGTTTTTACTTGACGATAATCTAGTACACTTGCCGGCAAGAAAATTGTTGAAAGACAGTTTTCGGGTGAATCAATCTCGTCCGAGATCGACCTCAACGTTTCAGGTAACCCTCGGAACATTGGTGCCATTGCTGGGAATCGAACCCGGGTCTCTTGGATGAAAGCCAGATATCCTAACCGCTGGACAACAATGAAAATCATGAAAACTAAAGTCCCAAAAGACTTCAAAGCTCCCGACATGACCCCATATGATGGTAGTCTGATCCAAGCCATCACCTCATCAACATCAGGAGTCGGATGTACCTCACTGACGCCTCGGACGCGACTCGTTGTAAGGCCTTCCTAACTACGCTGACCAAGACGGCAATAAAGTGGTTCGACAGCTTGCCCCCGAGATCAATCACAACCTTCAACGACCTTGCCAAAAAATTCCTAGCCAGGTTCTCCATACAAACAGATAAAGCCAAGCACGCCTCCAGCTTGCTAGGGATCAAGCAACGAGATCAGAAAAGCCTCTGAAGCTACATGGAAAAGTTCAACAAGGCATGCCTTGACATGTAGAATCTTCCCATAGAAGTAGCCATCATGGGACTTATCAACGGTCTGCGAGAAGGGCCCTTCAGCCACACCATATCTAAGAAACACCCCACATCTTTGAATAAGGTGCAAGAACGGGCCGAGAAATATATCAACATGGAGGAAAACCCCCGATTGGGAGAGACCTCCAAAGCCGGGTTCTCCTATCTGTCTCGGGACAAAGATAGGGAATCGAAGAAAAAGGAAGACCAACCCACAAAAAAGCCCAGGAAATACCATAACTACACCCCTCTTCGGGTATCCTTAGTAGACATCTACCGGAAAATATGCAACACAAAAAAGATCCCACCTACTTGCCCAATTAAACATAAAAGAAGAGGAAGTCGAACTGAGTACTGCGAATACCACTGAATCTACGGGCACCCCACTAATGAGTTTTATGACCTGAAGAATGTCATAGAAAAATTGGCCCAAGAAGGAAAACTAGATCGATTCCTGGCCAACAGAACGAATAAACCAAAAAAGAGAAGGAGACATGAAGAGGACGGACGAGCTGAACATCCCCATCACACCCCAGAAAGACACGTTCATATGATCAACGGAGGATTTGCAGGAGGAGAAATCTCCAAATCATTCCGCAAAAGACACCTTAAAGAAGTATACCATGACAGAGAAGGGGACAGATTACCCGACCTCTCCACTATCACCTTCACCAAAGAAGACACCATGGGCATCATCCTTGGGCATGATGACCCCATGGGCATTACCATCATTCTAGCTAATGCCAAACTCTACCGAACACTGGTTGATCAGGGAAGCTCCGTGATGACTGCGCATCATGTACCCTTTTTCTTATCTAAAAGGACCATAAAAAGAGCATAATCTCATTGAATTAATACAATTTCATGAACCAAATGATATATATTATGGTACATTGTTTTGAAGTGGGTTTGTGCTGAATTTTAGGTGAAAAGAGCAACAAAAGGGGAAGGAAATAACAAATAAAGTTGGACGTGTGAAGTTGGACATGCCACTTGAAGCTTTGGACGTGGCACGCCAAGCTTTTGAACGAACTCTCAACAATGGGTATGCCACTTGAAGCTCTGGGTGTGGCACGCCAGGCCAACATTCCAGCAAAGAAGGTTGAAGAATTTTACATTGGCGTGCCACTTGGTGCTATGGGCGTGGCACGCCAAGATTGTGAAGCCAAGATCTAAAAGAGGGCGTGCCACTTGGTGTCTTGGGAATGGCATGCCAAGCTTAAGTTCCAGAGGAGTTATTTTGAGCCCCACTATAGGCGTGGCACGCCAGGAAGTGGCATGGCACGCTGGGGCATATGCCAGCCTGACCTCCTCTCATTCAAATGCTAATATCTTGAGCTACAAAACTTCAAACAAAAAGATTCAAATGCCATTAGAAAGTAGACATCTAGAGATTTCCAATCATATATAAAATTGAGGAAGCTATTGACCCTGAAAACACAAGGAGAAAAACACGTCACTGCAGAGTTACCAGCCTGACCTCTTCATCTTTAAAGGAACATATATTGAGCTGTAGAAGTCCAAAAGAGGTGATTTTGGTGGCGTAGAAAGCTTACATCAAGAGCTTTCCAACACTATATAACGCTCTAGGGTGGACAGTAAAACGGAAGGTAAAAAATGCAATTATTTTAGAGTTGCAAAACCTGGGCATGCCACTTGATATCAAAGGCGTGGCACGCCAACCCCTTTCATACAATGGGCGTGCCACTTGGAGTCTTTGGAGTGGCACGCCAGTTCAAATGGCCAGAGAGGAGATTTTGGTGCATCATTGAAGGTGTGGCACGCCAGTTTCAAAACCTATAGGGCGTGGCACGCCAGAAGTGGGCGTGGCACGCCGGGCTACCTAACAGACTGACCTAGTCACCTTCAAATGGGCATAACTTAAGCTACAGATATCCAAATGAGTTTATTTCAAAGATGTTGGAAAGCTGACATCTAGGGCTTTCTAACCATATATAACACTTCATAGTGGACATTTATGTTGAGGCCCAACCAACTCCATACGTTCAACGTTGCAAAGTGGGTCATACTCCAAAGGGCAAAATCAAGTGGGAATGGCACTTGGAACCACACGCCAACTTCTTCCTGCAGCCCCCAACCTTCAACCAAGCCCACTCCAACTCTCATTCAAGCCACAATTGTCAACCAATCAAGGCCACAAGAAGCATCTAGAATAGTTTATTTTTATTTCATTGTAATTTGCTTTTAATTTCATTTAAGTTTGTAATTTAGGAGAGCCTATATAAAGGCATTAGTTTCTTGGAATTAGGGAGCTATCTATTAGGCTGGACACATTTGGAGGAGTGAGTCTTCGGACCCTCCTTCCCACCATTCTCTTCTCCTCTTCCATTTTCTTGTAAATATTTTAGTTATGAATTACTAACTCTTTCCATTGGGAAAAAGAGCTCTATTATTTTTCAATGGATTGATTATTTTTATTCTTCTTCTTCTCTTCATCTCTCTTTGATTTACTAGAAAGGATTTCGTTCTTCATTCTAGCATTCAATTATCTTGGAAAAGAGATTGAATGTATTTGGATTTTATGGGAACCCTAGAAGAGGAATCATAAAACCATGCTTGAAATCCTTTCTCACACTTGAGTAGGATCTAGGTTTTGGTGTTTGGATACGGTGACATATAATCCTCCCTCTACTTGGACCTATGAGGATGTGTGGTATAATCAGGGGACAAGCTTCATCTCTTCTCATGAGCAATTAGACTAAGGAATTGGCTATTGATCAAGATTTGAGAGATTGAGTCACCAAGGAATTAGGGCTCAATCAATCATGATTGCCAAGAGGTCAATGAGTTGCATGATTGAAGATGAGATGAAATCAATTAATTCGGAGAATGCAATATCTCTTGATCTCAATGTTTATTTTATCTTTCTTTCTTTTATTTACTTTGTGGTTATTTACTTTTTTTGCACTTTACATTTCCAGCACTTTACTTTCTTGTACTTTACTTTCCTTGCCATTTACTTTCTTGCACTTTATTGCTTTCCTTTAGTTTCATGTCATTTACTTTTCTTGTTGCTTATCACTCAAAATTAAATCGTCTAACTAGGATAATTAATCAACTATTGCTTGCTTAATCCAATTAATCTCTGTGGATACGATCCCACTCCATTGTGGGTTATTGCTTCATGACAATTTGGTGCGCTTGCCAAAGAAAGGATTCATTATATGTGGGTAGTGAAATCTGTATTCATCAAGTTTTATGGCACTGTTGCCGGGGATTAATTGTGATTAACAAACTACCGGTTGGTTGATTTCCTAGATTAGACATATTTTTCCTTTATTTTTTTTTGTTTTTTTTATTTATTTTCTTTTAATTTTCTCTTGCTAGTAAGGTGTTTGTGTTATTGCCTCACTAAGAATCCCTCATCTGTTACAATGGGGATTCTAATTTCTTCTAGTGATTATTGTTTGAGACAGAGCATTTTACAAGTAAGAATGGAGTCTACCCCACATTTTGATCAATCATGTCATATGGGATATTGCCCACCACCACAAAATGATTCAAGTCATTATCCTAATAGTGGATGGGAATATCACCAAGGAATGATAGAGTATGAGCAATCAAATAAAATGGAATACATCCTAGAGCCACAAAATAGTTGATATTGTTATGATAACTACCAAAATTTGGGCTGGGATTTTAATGCTACATACCCTCATTCATCAAGGACTATCACCCCGTAATTGTCCAACCTATGAACCTCCACAAAATCTTCTAGAAGTTGCAATAGAACAACTCTCTAAGAGATACCTCTTCATTACCCAACTCATTGAGTTCTTAAGGCAAAATGTAAAAAAGGTGATTGAAGATATGGAAATCTCAAGGAGAAATCAAGAAGAGCAAATATTTTGTTGATGAACCAACCAATGTCTTCCCATGTCCAGGGGAAGAATATCATGCCATCAGTCTAAGGAGTGGAGACATTCTTAATGAGGGTGAAAATAAGGAGTTGGTAGAGCAAGAGAAAGAGATCCTTGTACCAAGTGAGCCACCATTCCAAGATGTTCTTGATAAAGAGGATACTCCAACCATCCCACAACACCCAAGTTTTGAAAACAAAGAAATGAAGGCAATCAACAAAAGCACCAAAGAGAGGATGGTGACCAAGAAAAGAAGGATAATATCCATGAAGAAGAGGTCAATCAAAAGCCATCCTACCCCTACCCGAACAAGCATGTTCACTCAAACTAACAACAAAAGAAAGCTTGTCGGGAGGCACTCAAAACAGGGGACATCAACTGGCTCATCTTTCCTCTTGAGGTCATTCCTCTTAACAAACTGGAAGAAGAGGAAGAAAGTTGAGAACAATATGTCAAGCTAATGACATTAAATGAGCGTTTGTTGGGAGGCAACCCAACCGTATGTAACATTTTCTTTCTTTACTTAGTTTACTTTCAATAATTTGACATATGATTGCATTCTAAGTTTGGTGTTGCCATGCAACAATTTGATTTTCATTCTTCACTGGGTACTTGCTTCATTCTAAAATGAAAGTGTCATACTAAGTTTCCTGTTGCCACTTACCTTTCATGCAAAGTACCATGCATACACCACTTATTAATGCAATCACATTGTCTCTGTTTTTACTTCTTGTGCACTTATTGTATCCTTATCTTTGCTTGCTTGAGCACATGCATTACTCACATTTCATTGTGTAAGACACTCACAACCCATCATAAACCCCATCACCACTATTTTATTTGTTGCTTGAGGACAAGTGATCATTCTAAGTTTGGTGTGGGAAGGGAAAGAATAGGAGGAAAGTGACAACAACAATGAAGATGAACTACAAGATGGTAAAGTTCCTTTTCCTCTTACTTATTTCCAGCACTTTAAATTGCATGATTGTCTTCTATTTTCTTTGTATTCATGTGTGATTACTTGTTGTGAATAAGCATAGCTTGATTGTTGAATTGTAACATGTGCTATGACATTATGACTACCATCTTCAATTTTGTGAGTCAAAGTAATTAAGATTCATGATCATAAACAAACAAGGTCATTAAAGAAGAAGTTAGTATGAGCCTATAAGTATGGGAAGCTAGCATGATTATTGTTGCTCAATTGCATTTGAATTTGTTTAATTAAAGTTTTCATCTAGGACATTTTATGAAATTTTTGAAATCATGAAAACCTTGAAGAAGCAATTGCAAATAAGGCAAGAAAAAGAAAAGGGAAAAAATGAGAAAGCCGAAGGCTCTGAGTACCAATGACAATTCATTTGTTAAGTACTTGTGGTGTTTATGTATCAAGCAAAAAGCTTGAAAACAAAACATTTAGAGTTAAGGTTAGGCTCAAGTGCAAAAGCACTCCCTCAAAGCTCAAGGCTCTGAGCATCAATGATTAGAGAGTCAAGAAGACAAAAAACAAAATGAGCTAAAAGAGTCCTCTAATTAAATGCTTGTGGTGGTTATGTATCAAGTGGTAATACTTGAAAACAAAGCATTTAGAGTCGTAGCTTTCAACACATGGTGCAAAGCACCCAAAAAGTTAAGCTAAGAGAAGAATGAAAAGCTTATTTCAAGGAAGGAACATAAAGAAAAAGGTTTCATAAAATGAGCTAGATAGAAGCATCAATCATTTGAATCTCTTTTGTGATTGTAGCATGCATAAGAAACTAGCCAACCATGAACATAAAAAATGATATTCTTCTCACCTTGGTTTGTCAAACTTTATTTCATGATTCTTGTTTGCTTGAGGACAAGCAAAGTTTAAGTTTGGTGTTGTGATGACTGCGCATCATATACCCTTTTTCTTATCTAAAAGGACTATAAAAAGAGTATAATCTCATTGAATCAATGCAATTTCATGAACCAAATGATATATATTATGGTACATTGCTTTGAAATGGGTTTGTGTTGAATTTTAGGTGAAAAGAGCAACAAAAGGGGAAGGAAATAACAAATAAAGCTGGGCATGTGAAGTTGGGCGTGCCACTTAAAGCTTTGGGCATGGCACGTCAAGCTTTTGAACCAACTCTCAACAATGGGCGTGCCACTTGAAGCTCTGGGTGTTGCACGCCAGGCCAACATTCCAGCAAAGAAGGTTGAAGAATTTTACATGGGCGTGCCACTTGGTGCTATGGCCGTGGCACGCCAACCTTGTGAAGCCAAGATCTCAAAGAGGGCGTGTCACTTGGTGTCTTGGGCATGGCACGCCAGGCTTAAGCTCTAGAGGAGTTAGTTTGAGCCCCACTATGGGCGTGGAACGCCAAGAAGTGGCGTGGCACGCCGGGGCATATGCCAAGAAGTTTGTTTTCCAGGAATACTACAGGATACATAAATGCCATAGACACATAACTGGGTGAACCTTTCAGATTGTGACTCAGCTTTGCTAGAGTCCCCAGTTAGAGGTACCCAGAGTTCTTAGGCACACTCTTTCGATTTGGATCACGACTTTAACCACTCAGTCTCAAGCGTTTCACTTGGACCTTCATGACAAAAGCACATGGTTAGGGACAACTTGATTTAGCCGCTTAGGCCAGGATTTTATTCCTTTGGGCCCTCCTATCCATTAATGCTCAAAGCATTGGATCCTTTTTACCCTTGCCTTTTGGTTTAAAGGGCTATTGGCTTTTTCTGCTTGCTTTTTCTTTATTTTTTGTTTTTTTTTTGCAAGCTTTGTATTTTTCACTGCTTTTTCTTGCTTCAAGAATCAATTTTATGATTTTTTCAAATTATCAATAACATTTCTCTTTATTTTCATCATTCTTTCAAGAGTCAACAATTTTAACATTCATAAACTTCACTATCAAAAATTTGCACTGTTCAAGCATTCATTCAAAAGACAAAAAGTATTGCCACCACATAAAAATAATTAGAATTTTTCTTATTGAAAACTTGAAATAATTTCCTCCTTATTCTAAAGAAAATCTACTATTTTATTCATGTTTAGTGATGATGAGAAGAATAAATTATAGATTCTTGGAGATAATAAAAATAAAAATAAAAACCCTAATTACTAATACTTATGTAATTCTTAAGATAGGTTTGTAAAAATAAAAGTTATCACAGGTTTAAGATTAGGACTCAACAACCTTTATTTTGGGAGATGGATGCTCCTTCAATCTGTGGGATGTCTGGTCCCTCAAGGGAGAGCTTCTGGCACTTCAGCTACTATAGCTCACACCCTTGCTTTTCTTCTTCCTTAAGCAGTTTGCAGAGCATGCTATTTTGATTTTGTTGTTCTTCTTTAAGTTGATCCATAGCTTCTTGCAGCTTGGTGACAGAAGCTTCTAGGCGGGCCCAGTAGTCAATTTGAGGGATTCTGGGAGGAATTCCTGCGCCCTCCTCTTGATAGAGTTGTCGTGCACTTGTTGTCCTTCCAATGACTTTTTGGTGATTGGATGCTCGACTAAGATAAACTTATCCACTCCCATTTTTACCCCAGCATCTTTACATAGCAGAGAGATTAAGCTTGGGTAAGCCAATTTGGCTTTAGTGGAGTTCGTATTTGCAATTGTGTAAATCTCACAAGAAATCAAATGATGAATCTCCACTTCGTTTCCCAGCATAATGCAATGAATCATCACTGCTCTTTTGACAGTGACCTCAGAGCAGTTGCTAGTGGACAGTATAGAATGCCGAATGAAGTCCAACCAGCCCCTAGCGACTGGTTTGAGATCTCCTCTCTTGAGTTGGTTTGGGACGCCTTTTGAGTTGGTTATCCACTTAGTTCCAGGGAGGCATATGTCCTCTAGAACTTGGTCCAAATGCTTATCTACTCTCACTATTCTCCTATTAAAGGATTATGGATCATCTTGTAGTTGAGGCAGTTTGAAGACCTCTCTTATTTTGTCAAGGTGAAAGTAAATAGTCTTCCCTCTGACCATAGTTCGAAAGGTATGGAAGGCTATTCCCGTCATTCTCTGTTTATCTATTAGCCACAAATTTGAGTAGAATTCCTGGACCATGTTTCTTCCCATCTTTGTCTCAGGATTAGCTAGGATTTCCCAACCTCTGTTTTGAATCTATTCTTGGATCTTCGGATATTCGTCTTCTTTTAGATCAAACTTAATTTCCAGGATCACTGACCTCAAACCCATTATTTTGTGGTAATGGTCTGCATGTTCTTTGGTTAAGAACCTCTCTTGATTCCAAAGTGGTTTTGGATTATTCTCTTTCTTGCCTCTTCAAGTGGTTTGTTTTCCTTTAAGGGCCATGATCTTGGTGAGGTTTTAATCAGTGACCACAGAAAAACACACCAAACTTAGAGGTTTTCTTGTCCTCAAGCAAAAGAAAGGAAAGGAGAGGAATAGAGGGGGAGACAGATTCGAATGGTGGAGGTATGGGGATGGCCGAACGTGTATTTAAAAGGAAGGGGGTGGTTTTCGAAAATTTTGAAAAAGATATGATAGAAAGATATGATTTGGAAAAGATGAATCATGATATGAAAAAGATGAGATTTTAAAATTCAAAAGATATGGAAAAGATATAAAGAAGTTAAATCTGAATTTTTGTTGATGCATCTAAGAATTAAAAGATGATATGATGAGTTAGAGAAGATTTGGAAAGAAATTGAAAAGATAAATGAGTTTTTGAAAAAGATTTGAAGCGATTTTGAAAGAAAATTAAAAAGAATTTAGAAGATTATTAAATTTTTGAAAATTGAATTTAAGAGATGAAAATTTGTAACATGTTTATGTAGAAAATTATGAATTAAATCATGAAAATTTGAAAAAAATTGAAGTGAAAACAAAATCACCTCCCCTTGTCTATTTTGGCGTTAAATGCCCAAAATGGTATCGATACTGGTGTTTAACGCCCATTTGTTGGCCAATTTGGGCGTTTAACGCCCAACCAGGTACCCTGGCTGGCGTTAAACGCCAGGAATCCTTTGTCACTGGGCGTTTTTCTAAACACCCAGGATGTTGCAACTCCGGCGTTAAACACCCAGAATGGTGCCCATTCTAGCGTTTAACACCCAGAATGGTATCTTTACTAGCGTTAAATGCCCAAAAAGGTACCCATTCTGGCGTTTAACGCCCAGCATGGTACCCATTCTAGCATTTAACGCCCAAAATGCCTCTTACTGGCATTTTCGAGCCAATGAGCTCCTTTTCTCTGCTTTGTGCTATGAATCTTTCTGTAACTCTGTGAACTTTTGCATTTTGACAATTAACCTTAAAGATAATTTATATCAAACTCCTATAATTATTATTTAAATAATAAGAACCTTTGCTAATGACTAGGTTGCCTCCCAGCAAGCGCTTCTTTATTGTATTTAGCTAGACTTTTACTGAGCTTTAGTCTAGTCTCAGTTTTGAGCATTCTTGCTCAACATTGCTTTCAAGATAATGTTTGACTCTCTGTCCATTAATAATGAACATTTTATCAAAGTCAATATCCTAAAGCTGTACATATCCATATGGTGACACACTTGTGATCACATATGGTCCCCTCCACCGGGATTTTAATTTCCCAAGAAACAATCTGAGCCTAAAGTTAAACAGCAGAACCTTCTTTCCTGGCTCAAAGACTCTAGATGAAAGTTTCTTGTCATGCCATCTTTTTGCTTTCTTTTTGTAAATTTTTTCATTTTCGAAAGCATTGAGTCTGAATTCCTCTAGCTCATTCAGCTGGAGCAATCTTTTTCTCTCCAGCTAACTTGGCATCAAGGTTTAGGAATCTGGTTGCCCAGTAGGCCTTGTGTTCCAGTTCTACTGGCAGGTGACAGACTTTTCCATACACAAGCTGGTATGGAGAGGTCCCTATAGGAGTTTTGAATGCAGTTCTGTATGCCCATAGAGCATCATCTAAACTCCTTGCCCAATCCTTTCTACAGGTACTTACGGTCTGTTCCAGGATTCGTTTTACTTCTCTATTTGAGACTTCAGCCTGCCCATTTGTCTGTGGATGACATGGAGTTTCCACTTTGTGGTTAATTCTATATCAGATCATAGCAGAGTCAAGCTGTTTATTGCAGAAATGAGTTCCTCCATCACTAATTAGTATTCTGGGGACACCAAATCTGTTGAAGATATGCTTTTGGAGGAACCTCAGCACTGTCTTAGTATCATTAGTGGGTGTGGCAATTACTTCTATCCATTTAGATACATAATCTACTGCCACCAGAATGTAAGTGTTTGAGTATGATGGTGGAAAGGCCCCATGAAATCAATACCACATACATCAAACAACTCAATTTCTAATATCCCTTGCTGAGGCATGGCATAACCGTGAGGTAGATTACCAGCTCTTTGGCAACTGTCATAACTATGTACAAACTCTCGGGAGTCTCTATAGAGAGTAGGCCAATAGAAACCACATTGGAGGACTCTTGTGCCTGTCCTCTCACTTCCGAAATGTCCTCCATATTGTGATCCATGGCAATGCCATAGGATCTTCTGTGCCTCTTCTCTGGGCACACACCTACAGATTATTCCGTCTGCACATCTCTTAAAGAGATATGGTTCATCCCACAAGTAGTACTTTGCATCAGTGACTAATTTTTTTGTTTGCTGCCTGTTGTACTCTTTGGGTATAAATCTTACCGCTTTATAGTTTGCAATGTCTGAAACCACGATACTTCATGAATGGCAAAGAGTTGCTCATCCGGGAAGGTTTCAGAGATCTTAGTAGATGGGAGGGATGCCCCTTTGATGAGCGGATAATTTATACGCTTTTTGGCATTGTTTTTATATAGTTTTTAGTAAGTTTGAGCTACTTTTAGGGATGTTTTCATTAGTTTTTATGTTAAATTCACATTTCTGGACTTTACTATGAGTTTGTGTGTTTTTCTGTGATTTCAGGTAAATTCTGACTGAAATTGAGGGATTTGAGCAAAACTCTGAAAAAGGCTGACAAAAGGACTGCTGATGCTGTTGGATTCTGACCTCCCTGCACTCGAAATGGATTTTCTGGAGCTACAGAACTCCAATTGGCGCGCTCTCAACGGCGTTGGAAAGTAGACATCCAGGGCTTTCCAGCAATATATAATAGTCCATACTTTATTCGAAGAATGACGACGCAAACTGGCGTTGAACGCCAAGTACACGCTCCTTTCTGGAGTTAAACGCCAGAAAAACGTCATAATCCGGAGTTGAACGCCCAAAGCACATCATAACTCGAAATTCAACTCCAAGAGGAGCCTCTGCTCGTGGATAAATCAAGCTCAGCCCAAGCACACACCAAGTGGGCCCCGGAAGTGGATTTATGCATCAATTACTTACTCATGTAAACCCTAGGAGCTAGTTTATTATAAATAGGATGATTTACTAATGTATCAATCATCTTTTGATCTCAGTTTTATTTTATTCTTCATCTTAGGAGATCATTGATCACGTTTAGGGGGCTGGCCATTCGGCCATGCCTGAACCTTCTTTTACTTATGTATTTTCAACGGTGGAGTTTCTGCACACCATAGATTAAGGGTGTGGAGCTCTGCTGTACCTCAAAGATTAATGAAGTTCTATTTTCTTTTATTCAATTCTCTATCTTATTTTTATTCCAAGATATTCATTCGTACTCAAGAACATGATGAATGTGATGAGCTAATAACTCTCATCATCATTCTCACTTATGAACGTGCGTGATTGACAACCACTTCCGTTCTGCGTGTAACAAGGCTTGAATGTATATCTCTTAGATTCCCCAACAGAATCTTCGTGGTATAAGCTAGATAGATGGCGGCATTCATCTGGATCCGGAAAGTCCAACCTTGTCTGTGGTGTTCCGAGTAGGATCCTGGGAATCCGGAAAGTCTCACCTTGTCTGTGGTATTCCGAGTAGGATTCCGTTCATGAATGACTGTGACGTGCTTCAAACTTTAACCTGCTGGGCGTTAGTGACAAACGCAAAAGAGGGATTCTATTCCAGTAGGAGCGGGAACCAACCGGTGATTGGCCGTACTGTGACAGAGTGCGTGCATTAGCTTTCACTGCGAGGATGGGATGTAGCTATCAACCATGGGTGATGCCTCCAGACTGGTTAGCTGTGCGAGTGACAGCCGTACAGGTTATTTCCCCGAGAGGAATGAAAGTAGCCACAGCTGATAGTGAACCCCTATACAAAGCTTGCCATGGAAAGGAGTAAGAAGGATTGGGTAGAAGGAATAGGAGAGCAGGCGTCCTAGAGCTCTACAGCATCTCCATTCCGCTTATCTGAAATCCCCACCTATGAATCTACATAAGTATCTCTATCCCTTTATTATTCCTTTTTATTAGAACAATCCAATTATCACTATTACAAATGTTCAATCCGCCTAACTGAGATTTGCAAGGTGACCATAGCTTGCTTCATACCAACAATCTCTGTGGATTCGACCCTTACTCACGTAAGGTTATTACTTGGACGACCCAGTACACTTGCTGGTTAGTTGAACGGAGTTGTAAATTCCACCAGAGCCATAATTAGAACATTGATCACAAATGATACAAGAATTTGAATCACAATTTCGTCCACCAAGTTTTTGGCGCCGTTGCCGGGGATTGTTCGAGTATGGACAACTGACGGTTCATCTTGTTGCTCAGATTAGGTAATTTTCTTTTCAAAAATCTTTTTCAAAAAAAAAAAAATTTTCTTTTATTTTTCGTTTTTCCAAAACTTTATTTTCGAAAATAATTAATAAAAATCCAAAAAAATTAGAAAATCATAAAAATCAAAAAAATATTTTGTGTTTCTTGTTTGAGTCTTGTGTTAAATTTTAAGTTTGGTGTCAATTGCATGCTTTTAAAAAAATTTTTCTTGCATTTTTCGAAAATCCCATGCATTCATAGTGTTCTTCATGATCTTCAAGTTGTTCTTGACAAGTCTTCTTGTTTGATCTTGATGATTTCTTGTTTTGTGTCTTTTCTTGTTTTTCATGTGCATTTTTGCATTCATATTTTTCATACATTAAAAATTTCTAAGTTTGGTGTCTTGCATGTTTTCTTTGCATCAAAATTTTTCAAAAATATGTTCTTGATGTTCATCATGATCTTCAAAGTGTTCTTGGTGTTCATCTTGACATTCATAGCATTCTTGCATGCATCTTGTGTCTTGATCCAAAATTTCCATGTTTTGGGTCATTTTTGTGTTTTTCCTTAAAAATTCAAAAATCAAAAATATCTTTTCCTTATTTCCCTCCACAATTTCGAAATTTTGGGTTGACTTGGTCAAAAGATTTTTAAAATTAGTTGTTTCTTACAAGTCAAGTCAAAATTTCAATTTTAAAAATCTTATCTTTTCAAAATCTTTTTCAAAATTATATCTTTTTCAAAATTTTTATTTATTTTCAAAAATTTCAAAAATATTTTTCAAATATTTTCAAATTCTTTTTCTTATCTTTATATGTAATTTTCGAAAATTCACTAATAATTAATGTGATTGGTTCAAAAATTTGAAGTTTGTTACTTTCTTGTTAAGAAGGTTCAATCTTTAAGTTCTAGAATCTTATCTTGTAGTTTCTTGTTAGTGAAGTAAATAATTTCAAAATTTTTTTTGAATTAAATCTTTTTATCTTTTATCTTATCTTTTTCAAAAAAAATTTTTATCTTTTTCAAAAATTTTATCTTTTTCAAAATTTGATTTTAAAATATCTTATCCAACTTACTATCTTCTTATCTTTTTAAATTTTGATTTCAAATCTTTTTCAATCAACTAACTAACTTTTTGTTTGTTTCTTATCTTTTTCAAAACCACCTAACTACTTTTTCCTCTTCTATTTTCGAAAATATCTCTCTCTTTTTCAAAAAGTTCTTTTAATTAATTAATTATTTCATGTTTTAATTTTAATTACATTTTATCTCTAATTTTCGAAAATCACTAACTCCTTTTCAAAATTATTTTCGAAATTTCTCTTCTCTCTTCCTCTTCTATTTAATTATTTAATTACTAACACTTCTCTTCACCCCTCTTCATCAAAAATCCGAATCCATTCCTCTTCTTCTACCCCTTTCTTTTTCTACTAACATAAAGGAATCTCTATACTGTGACATAGAGGATTCCTTCTTTCTTTTTTTTTGTGTTCCCTTTTCTTTCATATGAGCAGGAACAGGGACAAAGGCACTCTTGTTGAAGTTGATCCAGAACCTGAAAGGACTCTGAAGAGAAAATTAAAAGAAGCTAAATTACAACAATCCAGAAGCAACCTTTTTGAAAATTTCGAACAAGAGGAAGAGATGGCCGAAAATAATGATAATAATGCAAGGAGAATGCTTGGTGACTTCACAAAGCCAACATCCAAGATTGATGGAAGAAGCATCTCCATTCCTGCCATAGGAGCCAATAACTTTGAGCTTAAGCCTCAACTAGTTGCATTGATGCAACAAAACTGCAAGTTTTATGGACTTCCATCTGAAGATCCTTATCAGTTTTTAACTGAGTTCTTGCAGATCTGTGACACTGTAAAGACAAATGGAGTTAATCCTGAAGTCTACAGACTCTTGCTTTTCCCTTTTGCTGTAAGAGACAGAGCTAGAGTATGGTTGGATTCACAACCCAAGGATAGCCTGGACTCATGGGATAAGCTTGTCACTGCATTCTTAGACAAGTTCTTTCCTCCCCAAAAGCTGAGCAAGCTGAGAGTGGATGTTCAAACCTTCAAACAAAAAGATGGTGAATCCCTCTATGAAGCTTGGGAAAGATACAAGCAGCTGACCAAGAGATGTCCATCTGACATGTTTTCTGAATGGACCATATTAGATATATTCTATTATGGTCTCTCTGAATTTTCGAAAATGTCATTGGACCACTCTGCAGGTGGATCTATTCACCTGAAGAAAACGCCTGAAGAGGCTCAAGAACTCATTGACATGGTTGCAAACAACCAGTTCATGTACACCTCTGAGAGGAATTCCGTGAACAATGGGGTACCTCAGAAGAAAGGAGTTCTTGAAATTGATGCTCTGAATGCCATATTGGCTCAGAACAAAGTGTGACTCAACAAGTCAACATGATCTCTCAGAATCTGAATGGACTGCAACATGCATCCAATAGTACTAGAGAGGTAGCTTCTGAAGAAGCTTATGATCCTGAAAACCCTGCCATGGCAGAAGTTAATTACTTAGGTGAACCCCATGGAAACACCTATAATTCATCATGGAGAAATCATCCGAATTTCTCCTGGAAGGATCAACAAAAACCCCATCAAGGTTTTAACAATGGTGGACGTGCAAGGCTGAATAATAGTAAGCCATATCCATCATCTTCTCAGCAACAGACAGAGAACTCTGAACAAACAATTCTAATTTAGCCAACATAGTCTCTGATCTGTCAAAGGCCACTTTCAGTTTCATGAATGAAACCAGATCTTCCATTAGAAATCTGGAAGCACAAGTGGGCCAGCTGAGTAAGAAAGTTATTGAAACTCCTCCCAGTATTCTCCCAAGCAATACAAAAGAGAATCCAAAAGGAGAGTGCAAGGCCATTGATTTAATCAAAGTGACCGAATGCACTAGGGAGGAGGAGGATGAAAATCCTAAGGAGAAAGACCTCCTGGGACGTCCTTCAAGCATGAAGGAGTTTCCTATTAAGGATCCAGAGGAATCTGAGGCTCATCTAGAGACCATAGAGATCCCATTAAATCTCCTTCTGCCATTCATGAGCTCTGAAGAATATTCATCCTCTGAAGAGGATGAAGATGTGATTGGAGAGCAAGCTGCTCTATATTTAGGAGCTATCATGAAGTTGAATGCCAAACTATTTGGTAATGAGACTTGGGAAAGTAAACCTCCCTTACTCATTAGTGAACTAGACACTTGGATTCAGCAAACTCTACCTCAAAAGAAACAAGATCCTGGCAAGTTCTTAATACCTTGTACCATTGGCACCATGAGCTTTGAAAAGGCTCTATGTGATCTGGGGTCAGGAATAAATCTTATGCCACTCTCTGTGATGGAGAAGCTGGGAATCATTGAGGTACAACCTGCCTTGTTCTCATTACAACTGGCAGACAAGTCAGTGAGACAAGCTTATGGATTAGTAGAGGACGTGCTAGTAAAGGTTGAAGGCCTTTACATCCCTACTGATTTCATAATCCTAGATACTAGGAAGGAAGATGATGAATGCATCATCCTAGGAAGACCTTTCCTAGCCACAGCAGGAGCTGTGATAGATGTCAACAGAGGTGAGTTAGTCCTTCAATTGAATGGGGACTACCTTGTGTTTCAAGCACATGGCCATCCCTCTATGACAAAAGAGAGTAAGCATGAAGAGCTTCTCTCAGTTCAGAGTCAAGAAGAGCCCACACAGTCAAACTCTAAGTTTGGTGTTGTGAGGCCACAACCAAACTCTAAGTTTGGTGTTCAAACCCCATATCCAAACTCTAAGTTTGGTGTTGGGAACACTACACACTAAATTGACCTGATCACCATGTGGCTCCATGAGAGCCACTGTCAAGCTATTGACATTAAAGAAGCGCTTGTTGGGAGGCAACCCAATTTTATTCATCTAATTTTATTTTATTTTGTTTCTTTGTTATTTTTGTGTTTATTAGGTACATGATCATGAGGAGTCACGAAAAAAATCAAAAAAATTAAAACAGAGTCAAAAACAGAAGAAAAAAATTTTTTCACCCTGGAGGCGCACAGGCTGGCGTTCAACGCCCAGAAGGAGCATCTTTCTGGCGTTCAACGCCAGAACAGAGCATCTTTCTGGCGTTGAACGCCCAAAACAAGCAACAACCTGGCGTTTAACGCCAGGATGCGCACACAGAGGACAATCTGGCGCTGAACGCCAGAAACAAGCATGAAACTGGCGTTCAACGCCAGAATCATGCATAACATGGGCGTTTAACGCCCAGAACTAGCATCAATGGGCGTTTGAACGCCAGAATGATGCATCAAGGCATGTTACATGCCTATATGGTGAAGGAATGGTATTTGTTTTCACCTCAGGATCTGTGGACCCCACAGGATCCTCACCTTAGGATCTGTGGACCCCACAGGATCCCCACCTACCACATTTCTTTTAATCCTAATCACATTCTTCTAATCCAAATCTCATTCTCAATGTCACACTTCCAAAAACCTTCACCTATCACCTCAATTCCTCTTCCCAATTACCCCATTCACCATTCACATCATACCCCTCTTCCCCATACACCCCACCTACCCCCACTTTCAAATTCAATTTCCCACCCTTTCCCACCCAACATGGCCGAACCTATACCCTCCCCCCTCCCTATAAATACCCTTCTTTTCTTTTACATTTTCACACAACACAAACCCACATTCTCCCACATAACCGAACCCTCTCTTCTCCCTCTCTCCATATTTTCTTCTTCTTCTACTCTTCTTTTCTTTTTGCTTGGGGACAAGCAAATTTTAAGTTTGGTGTGGTAAAAAGCCTAAGCTTTTTATTTTTCATTCACCATCAATGGCACCCAAGGCCGGAGTTTCCTCAAGAAAAGGAAAAGGGAAGGCAAAAGCTTCCACTTCCGAGTCATGGGAGAAGGAGAGATCATCTCCAAGAGCCACCAAGACCACTTCTATGATGTTGTGGCAAAGAAGAAAGTGATCCATGAGGTCCCTTTCAAACTCAAGAAGAATGAGTATCCGGAAATCCGACTTGAAATTCAAAAAAGAGGTTGGGAAGTCTTAGCCAACCCCATGCAACAAGTCAGAATTCTCATGGTTCAAGAGTTCTATGCCAATGCATGGATCACTAGAAACCATGACCAAAGTATGAACCCAAGCCCAAAGAATTATCTCACAATGGTTAGGGGGAAATACTTGGATTTTAGTCCGGAGAATGTGAGGTTGGCGTTTCATTTGCCTATGATGCAAGGTGATGAACACCCCTACACTAGAAGGGTCAACTTTGATCAAAGGTTGGACCAAGTCCTTAGAGACATTTGTGTGGAAGGCGCCCAATGGAGAGTTGACTCCAAAGGCAAGCCAGTCCAACTAAGAAGACTGGACCTCAAGCCTGTAGCTAGAGGATGGTTGGAGTTCATTCAAAGATCCATCATCCCCACAAGCAACCGATCTGAAGTTACTGTGGATCGGGCCATCATGGTTCATAGCATCATGATTGGTGAAGAAGTAGAGATTCATGAAGTCATAGCCAATGAACTCTACAAAATAGCTGACAAACCTTCATACATGGCACGGCTAGCATTCCCTCACCTCATATGCCATCTATGTTATTCAGCCGGAGTTATCATAGATGGAGATGCCTCCATAGAAGAAGACAAGCCCATCACCAAGAAAAGGATGGAGCAAACAAGGGAAGTTCCTCACGGCCCTCAAGGAGAACAAGAGGAGGTTCACCAGCAACAAATGCCTCATGGAATGCACTTTCCTCCCAACAACTATTGGGAGCAACTTAGCACCTCCTTGGAAGATTTGAGCCATAATGTGGAACAACTAAGGGTGGAACACCATGAACACGCCCTCACTCTTCAAGAAATAAGAGAAGATCAAAGAGCAATGAGGGAGGAGCAACAAAGGCAAGGAAGGGACATAGAAGAGTTGAAGAACATCATTGGTCCTTCAAGAAGAAGACGCCACTAGAGGTGGATTCATTCCTTGTTCTTTATTTCTTTCTGTTTTCGGTTTTTAATTATTATGTTTATCTATGTTTTGTGTCTTTATTTCATGATCATTAGTATGTAACCATGCCTTAAAGCTATGAATAAAATCCATTAGTCCTTCACCTCTCTTAAAAGAAAAATGTTTTAATTCAAAAGAACAAGAAGTACATAATTTTCGAAATTATTATTGAATTTAGTTTAATTATTTTGATGTGGTGACAATGCTTTGTTTTCTGAATGAATGAATGAACAGTGCATATGTCTTTGGATCTTGTTGTTTATGAGTGTTAAAATTGTTGGTTCTTGAAAGAATGATGAACAAAGAGAGATGTTATTGATGATCTGAAAAATTCATGGAATTGATTCTTGAAGCAAGAAAAAGCAGTGAAAAAAAAAAAAAAAAAAAAAAAGAGAAGAGATCTAAAAAGAGTATATAGAAAAAGAAGGAGCAATAGAAAAAGCCAATAGCCCTTAAAACCAAAAGGCAAGGGTAAAAAGGATCCAAGGCTTTGAGCATCAATGGATAGGAGGGCCCAAGGAAATTAAATCCAGGCCTAAGCGGCTAAACCAAGCTGTCCCTAACCATGTGCTTGTGTCATGAAGGTCCAAGTGAAAAGCTTGAGACTGAGTGGTTAAAGTCGTGATCCAAGGCAAAAGAGTGTGCTTAAGAGCTCTGGACACCACTAACTGGGGACTCTAGCAAAGCTGAGTCACAATCTGAAAAGGTTCACCCAGTTATGTGTCTGTGGCATTTATGTATCCGGTGGTAATACTGGAAGACAAAGTGCTTAGGGCCACGGCCAAGACTCAAAAGTAGCTGTGTTCAAGAATCAACATGCTTAACTAGGAAAGTCAATAACACTATCTGAAATTCTAAGTTCCTAAAGATGCCAATCACTCTGAACTTCAAAGGAAAAAGTGAGATGCCAAAACTGTTCAGAAGCAAAAAGCTACAAGTCCCGCTCATGTAATTAAATTAATATTCATTGATATTTTGGACTTTATAGTATATTCTCTTCTTTTTATCCTATTTGATTTTCAGTTGCTTGGGGACAAGCAACAATTTAAGTTTGGTGTTGTGATGAGCGGATAATTTATACGCTTTTTGGCATTGTTTTTATATAGTTTTTAGTAAGTTTGAGCTACTTTTAGGGATGTTTTCATTAGTTTTTATGTTAAATTCACATTCTGGACTTTACTATGAGTTTGTGTGTTTTTCTGTGATTTCAGGTAAATTCTGACTGAAATTGAGGGATTTGAGCAAAACTCTGAAAAAGGCTGACAAAAGGACTGCTGATGCTGTTGGATTCTGACCTCCCTGCACTCGAAATGGATTTTCTGGAGCTACAGAACTCCAATTGGCGCGCTCTCAACGGCGTTGGAAAGTAGACATCCAGGGCTTTCCAGCAATATATAATAGTCCATACTTTATTCGAAGAATGACGACGCAAACTGGCGTTGAACGCCAAGTACACGCTCCTTTCTGGAGTTAAACGCCAGAAAAACGTCATAATCCGGAGTTGAACGCCCAAAGCACATCATAACTCGAAATTCAACTCCAAGAGGAGCCTCTGCTCGTGGATAAATCAAGCTCAGCCCAAGCACACACCAAGTGGGCCCCGGAAGTGGATTTATGCATCAATTACTTACTCATGTAAACCCTAGGAGCTAGTTTATTATAAATAGGATGATTTACTAATGTATCAATCATCTTTTGATCTCAGTTTTATTTTATTCTTCATCTTAGGAGATCATTGATCACGTTTAGGGGGCTGGCCATTCGGCCATGCCTGAACCTTCTTTTACTTATGTATTTTCAACGGTGGAGTTTCTGCACACCATAGATTAAGGGTGTGGAGCTCTGCTGTACCTCAAAGATTAATGAAGTTCTATTTTCTTTTATTCAATTCTCTATCTTATTCTTATTCCAAGATATTCATTCGTACTCAAGAACATGATGAATGTGATGAGCTAATAACTCTCATCATCATTCTCACTTATGAACGTGCGTGATTGACAACCACTTCCGTTCTGCGTGTAACAAGGCTTGAATGTATATCTCTTAGATTCCCCAACAGAATCTTCGTGGTATAAGCTAGATAGATGGCGGCATTCATCTGGATCCGGAAAGTCCAACCTTGTCTGTGGTGTTCCGAGTAGGATCCTGGGAATCCGGAAAGTCTCACCTTGTCTGTGGTATTCCGAGTAGGATTCCGTTCATGAATGACTGTGACGTGCTTCAAACTTTAACCTGCTGGGCGTTAGTGACAAACGCAAAAGAGGGATTCTATTCCAGTAGGAGCGGGAACCAACCGGTGATTGGCCGTACTGTGACAGAGTGCGTGCATTAGCTTTCACTGCGAGGATGGGATGTAGCTATCAACCATGGGTGATGCCTCCAGACTGGTTAGCTGTGCGAGTGACAGCCGTACAGGTTATTTCCCCGAGAGGAATGAAAGTAGCCACAGCTGATAGTGAACCCCTATACAAAGCTTGCCATGGAAAGGAGTAAGAAGGATTGGGTAGAAGGAATAGGAGAGCAGGCGTCCTAGAGCTCTACAGCATCTCCATTCCGCTTATCTGAAATCCCCACCTATGAATCTACATAAGTATCTCTATCCCTTTTATTATTCCTTTTTATTAGAACAATCCAATTATCACTATTACAAATGTTCAATCCGCCTAACTGAGATTTGCAAGGTGACCATAGCTTGCTTCATACCAACAATCTCTGTGGATTCGACCCTTACTCACGTAAGGTTATTACTTGGACGACCCAGTACACTTGCTGGTTAGTTGAACGGAGTTGTGAATTCCACCAGAGCCATAATTAGAACATTGATCACAAATGATACAAGAATTTGAATCACAATTTCGTCCACCACCCTTCTACTGATTCTATTCGGGACAGGCGATCTGCTACTTGGTTCTCTGTCCTTTTTCTGTCTCTTATTTCTATATCAAACTCTTGCAGAAGCAACACCCATCTTATGAGCCTGGGTTTTGAATCCTGCTTTATGAGTAGATATCTAAGAGAAGCATGGTCAGTTTAGACAATCAGTTTTGATCCTACTAAATAGGATCTAAACTTGTCAATGGCATAAACCACTGCAAGCAGCTCTTTTTCTGTGGTTGTGCAATTCTTCTGTGCGTCATTTAGAACAAAACTAGCATAGTAAATGACGTGCAGAAGCTTATTAATCCTTTGTCCTAATACTGCACCAATAGCATGGTCACTGGCATCACAATTAATTCGAATGGTAATGTCCATTCTGGTGCAGAAATGACAGGTGTTGCGACCAACTTAGCCTTCAGAGTCTCAAAGGCCTGCAAACACTCTGTGTCAAAGACAAATGACATAACAGCAACTAGCAGATAACTCAGAAGTTTTGCAATTTTTAAAAAATTCTTTATAAACCTCCTGTAGAATCCTGCATCTCCCAAAAAGCTTCTGATTGCCTTAACATTGGTGGGACGTGGTAATTTTTCAATTACCTCTACCTTAGCTTGATCCACCTCTATTCCTTTGTTCAAAATTTTATGCCCAAGGACAATTCATTCAGGCACCATAAAGTGACATTTTTTCCCGTTTAAAACCAGGTTACTCTCTTGGTACCTTTTCAGAACAAGTGCTAGATGATCAAGACAGGATCTGAATGAGTCTCCAAATACTAAGAAGTCATCCATGAAGACTTCTAAAAAATTTTCTACCATATTAGAGAAAATAGAGAGCATGCATCTCTAAAAGGTTGCAGGATCATTGCACAGACCAAATGGCATCCTTCTGTAGGCAAATATTCCAAATAGACATGTGAATGCTGTTTTCTCTTGATCCTGAGGATCTACTGCAATTTGGTTATAGCCTGAATAGCCATCCAATAGCAGTAATAGTCATTACCTACTAGTCTTTCTAGCATCTGATCTATGAATGGTAAAGGAGAATGATCTTTTCTGGTGGCTGTATTGAGCCTTCTGTAGTCAATACACATACGCCACCCTATAACTATTCTTGTAGGAACCAGTTCATTTTTTTCATTATGAATCACTGGCATACCTCCCTTCTTTGGGATGACTTGGACAGGGCTCACCTAGGGGCTATCAGAAATAGGATAAATAATCCCAGCATCTAGTAATTTAGTGACCTCTTTCTGCACCACTTCCTTCATGGCCAGATTTAGCCGCCTCTGTGGTTGAACCACTGGCTTAGCATCATCCTCCAATAGGATATTGTGCATGCATCTGGCTGGGCTAATGCCCTTAAGATCACTTATGGACCACCCAAGAGCTGTCTTGTGTGTCTTTAGCACCCGAAGTAGTGCTTCCTTTTTCTGTGGTTCTAAGGCAAAGTTTATGATCACAGGAAAAGTTGCATTCTCTCCCAGAAACGCATATTTCAGGGATGGTGGTAGTGGTTTGAGCTCGGGTTTAGGAGGCTTATCCTCTTCCTGTGGAGTTTTCAGGGGTTCTTCTGTTTTCTCTGGTTCCTCCAAATCAGGCTGAACATCTTTAAAGATATCCTCTAGCTATGATTCGAGACTCTCAGCATATATTGACTTCTTCCACTAGGGAGTCAATAATATCAACTCTCATGCAGTATTTTGATGTGTCTGGATGCTGCATAGCTTTGATAGCATTCAGTTTAAACTCATCCTCATTGACTATTAGGGTCACCTCCCCTTTTTGGACATCAATGAGGGTTCGTCCACTTGCTAGGAAAGGTCTTCCTAGAATGAGAGTTGCACACTTGTGCTCCTCTATTTCCAGCACTACAAAGTCAGTGGGAAAGGCAAATGGCCCAACCTTGACAATCATGTCCTCAATTATGCCTGATGGATATTTAATGGAGCCATTTGTAAGTTGGAGGCATATTCGAGTTGGTTTGACTTCTTCAGTCAAGCCAAGCTTTCTGATAGTGGATGCAGGTATTAGGTTGATACCTGCCCCAAGATCACATAGAGCTGTCTTGGTACAAGTACCCTCTAATGTGCATGGTATCATAAAGCTTCCGGGATCTTTAAGCTTCTCTGGTAAGCTTTTCAGAATGACTGCACTGCATTCTTCACTGAGAAAAACTTTTTCAGTTTCTCTCCAATCCTTCTTATGACTTAAGATCTCTTTCATGAACTTAGCATAAGAGGGTACTTGCTGAAGTGCCTCTGCAAACGGAATCTTGATTTCAAGAGTCCTAAGATAGTCTACAAAGTGGGCAAATTGTTTATCCTGTTCCGCTTGACAGAGTTTCTGAGGATAAGGCATCTTGGCTTTATATTCCTCAACCTTAGTTGCTGCAGGTTTATTTCCTACAGAGGTGGCTGGAGAAGCCTTCTTAGAGGGGTTACTATCAGCACTTGCAGGTGTCTGATCCCTCATTGGCGTTTGAACGCCAGGATTGGGGGTGGATGGGCGTTTAACGCCAGATTTTCCCCCTTTTTTGGCATTTGAACACCAAAACTGGACATGGACTGGGCGTTTAACGCCAGTTTTTTCCCCTTTTCTGGAATTTGAAAGCCATAAGTGGGCATCTACTGGGCGTTTAATGCCAATTCTTTATCCTTTCTGGCGTTTAAACCTCAAAATTATTCCTCTCTGGCCTTTTACTGTCCTCAGAGGGATTTTGGGCAGTAGTTTGCTCATCCTCTGTCAGTTGTTCCTTCCTTCACTTTCTGTTGCCTTGAGTTGAGACATTTAATGTCTTCCCACTCCTGAATTGAACAGCTTGGCATTCATCTGTTATTTGTCGGGATAACTGCTATTTTGTTTGATTCAATTGTTTTTCCATATTTTGGTTAGCATCCTTGGTTTCTTGTAGCATCTCTTTGAATTCTACTAGCTGTTTTGTTAGAAAACATAATTGCTGATTGAGTTCAGCAACTTGTTCTGGAGGACCAAGTTTAGTGGATACTGCCTTAGCTTCTTCTTTCATGAAGGACTCATTGCTTAAGTACAGATGCTGATTTCTAGCAACTGTATCAATGAGCTCTTGAGCCTCTGCAATTCTCTTTCTCATGTGTATAGATCCACCAGCTGAGTGGTCTAGAGATATCTGGGTTTTTTTTGTAAGCCCGTAATAGAATATGTCTAACTGCACCTATTCTGAAAATATTTCAGAGGGGCACTTCCTTAGCATCTCTCTGTACCTCTCCCAGGCATCATAAAGAGATTTATTATCCTCTTGTTTATAGCCTTGGATGTCCAACCTTAGCTGTGTCATCCATTTTGGAGGGAAATATTGATTCAGGAATTTGTCTGACAATTGTTTCCATGTTCTTATGCTGGCTTTGGGTTGGTTATTTAACCACCTCTTAGCTTGGTCTTTTACAGCAAATGGAAACAGCAATAATCTGTAGACATCCTGATCTACTTCTTTATCACATATTGTGTCAGCAATTTGTAAGAACTATGCCAAAAACTCAGTAGGTTCTTCTTATGGAAGACCGAAATACTAGCAATTTTGTTGTACCATGATAATGAGCTGAGGATTTAGCTCAAAAGTGTTAGCTCTTATGGGGGGTATACAGATACTACTCCCATATGAAGCAGTAGTGGGGTTAGCATATGACCCCAGAGTCCTTCTGGACTGTTCATTTCCACTTATGTCCATGATGGAGAAAGGAAGATGATGTGGATTGGAGATAGAAATATTATATTTATTATTTAATTTCTTTTTTCAGAAAATCGAAAATAAAAGAAGATAAAACAAAATAAAATAAAATAAATGAAAGATTTTGGGTGAGGATTTTTGAAAAATGAAGAGAGAGAAAGTAGTTAGGAAGTTTTGAAAAAAAAAATATGATCTTAAAATCTTAAAGATTGAAACTTTCTTAACAAGAAAACACCAAACTTAAAATTTTTCAATCAATTTAGTGAATCAAGACAAGAGATTCGAAAATTGTATGTAAGAAAAAGAAAAAGATTTTGAAAAATTTTATGAAGGATTTTCGAAAAAAATAAAAAAGAAAATTGAAAAAGTGTTTGTTTTGAAAAAGGTTTAAGAAGATAATTTTAAAAATTGAAATTTTGACTTGACTAACAAAAAACTACCAAATTTTAAAAATTTTGAATAAATCAACTCAAGGAATTCGAAAATTATGAGTGAATAAAGGAAAAGATATTTTTTATTTTTTTTGAATTTAATGAGGACAGAGAAAAACAATAAAAAGGCACAAGACATAAAATTTTTAGATCTAATGCTCCTTATTTTCAAAAATTTGAAGGGAAAACACCAAGGAACACCAAACTTAAAAATTTTAAGATCAAAACATAAAAAAAGACTCAAGAACACTTTGAAGACTCACAAGAACAACAAAAACATAAAAAGAATACCAACAACACTTTTTAAAAATTTTTAAGGTAATAACAACACAAGAAACACCAAACTTAAAAAATTTTATACTCTAGACACTAATAATTCGAAAATACACAAAACAAACAAGGAAAGACACCAAACAAGAAAATTCAAAGATCAAACAAGGAAAATAAACAAGAACAACTCGAAAAATTGAAAGAAAATAACCACATGCAATTGACACCAAACTTAAAACATGAAACTAAACTCAAAGAAAATTAAAGATTAATAAAGAAAATGATATTTTTGAAAAAAAAATTGAAAAGAAAAAAAAAGACTCTAAACCAAAAAGACAATTTTTTTCTAATCTAAGTAACAAGATGAACCGTCAGTTGTCCAAACTCGAACAATCCCCGGTAACGGCGCCAAAAACTTGGTGCATGAAATTGTAAATCACACTTTTCACAACTCGTACAACTAACCAGCAAGGGCACTGGGTCGTCCAAGTAATACCTTACGTGAGTAAGGGTCGATCCCATGGAGATTGTTGGCTTGAAGCAATCTATCGTTATCTTGTAAACCATAGTCAGGAGATTAATACTGAAAAGAGTTTTGTTTGTAAAAACTAAAAGAACATGAAATGAATAATACTTGTTATGCAGTAATGGAGAACAGGTTGAGGTTTTGGAGATGCTCTGTCTTCTGAATCACTGCTTTCCTACTGTTGTCTTCTTTACGCACGCAAGGCTCCTTCCATGGCAAGCTGTATGTTGGTGGATCACCGTTGTCAATGGCTACCATCCGTCCTCTCAGTGAAAATGGTCCAACTACGAGTTCCGTAGAGCTAATCATCTATCGGTTCTCACTCGTGCTGGAATAGGATCCATTGATCCTTTTGCACACTGTCACTACGCCTAGCATTTGTGAGTTTAAAGCTCGTCACAGTCACCCCGTCCCAGATCCTACTCGGAATACCACAGACAAGGTTTAGACTTTCTGGATCTCAAGAGTGCTGCCAATTGATTATAGCTTATACCACGAAGACTCTGGTTCCACATATTTGAACACTCTGTTGTCAGGAGAGGCAATCAAACTCGTGAACCAGGAACCCAAGAGATACACACTCAATCTAAGGTAGAACGGAAGTGGTTGTCAGGCACACGTTCATAAGTTGAGAATGATGATGAGTGTCACGGATCATCACGTTCATCATGTTGAAGTGCGAATGAATATCTTAGAATAGAAACAAGCGTGATTGAATAGAAAACATAAATAATTGCATTAATCCATCGAGACATAGCAGAGCTCCTCACCCCCAACCATGAGGTTTAGAGACTCATGCCATAGAAGATACAAATTCAGATGTAAAATGTCATGAGGTCCCAAAAATGAATCTCTAAAAGTAGTTTTTTTTACTAAACTAGTAACCTAGGTTTACAGAAAATGAGTAAACTAAGATAGATAGTGCAGAAATCCACTTTTGGGGCCCACTTGGTGTGTGTTTGGGCTGAGCATTGAAGATTTCACGTGAATAGACTATTCCTGGCATTAAACGCCATCTTTGGTGCCAGTTTGGGCGTTTGACTCCAACTTTTATGCCAGTTCTGGCGTTTAACGCCAGAAAAGGGTAAAAAGCTGGCGTTTAAACGCCAGTTTGTACTATCAAATCTCGAGCAAAGTATGGACTATTATACATTACTGGAAAGCCCAAGATGTCTACTTTCCAAAGCAATTGAGAGCGCGCCAATTGGGTCTATGTAGCTCCAGAAAATCCATTTCGCGTGCAGGAGGGTCAGAATCCAACAGCATCTGCAGTCCTTTTTCAGCCTCTGAATCAGATTTTTGCTTAGGTCCCATAATTTCAGCCAGAAAATATCTAAAATCACAAAAAAATACACAAAGTCATAGTAAAGTCCAGAAATGTGATTTTTGCATAAAAACTAATAAAAATATACTAAAATGTAACTAAAGCATATTGGAAACTACATGAAAATACCACCAAAAAGCGTATAAAATATCCGCTCATCATGAGGCAACCACCTCGGGGCACGTGCTCTATCCAAAAAGGTACTCCGAGCCCATTTTTCTGGCCGACCTTTGATGAGCGGATATTTTGTACGCTTTTTGGGGGTAATTTCATGTAGATTTTAGCATGTTTCAGTTAGTTTTTAGTAAAATAATATTAGTTTTTAGGCAAAAATCATATTTCTGGACTTTACTATGAGTGTGTGTATTTTTCTGTGATTTCAGGTATTTTCTGGCTGAAATTGAGGGAGTTGAGCAAAAATCTGACTTAGGCTGAAAAAGGACTGCTGATGCTGTTGGATCCTGACCTCCCTGCACTCGAAATGGATTCTCTGGAGCTACAGGAGTCCAATTGGCGCGCTCTCAACGGCGTTGGAAAGTAGACATCCAGGGCTTTCCAGCAATATATAATAGTCCATACTTTGCGCAAGGATAGACGACGTAACTTGGCGTTGAACGCCAAGTACATGCTGCTGTCTGGAGTTAAACGCCAGAAAAACGTCATGATCCGGAGTTGAACGCCCAAAACACGTCAAAACCTGGAGTTTGACGCCAAGAAAGGCCTTTACACGTGGAAAGCTTTAGTCTCAGCCCCAGCACACCAAGTGGGCCCCAGAAGTGGATTTCTGCACCAATTATCTTAGTTTACTCATATTCTGTAAACCTAGGTTACTAGTTTACTATTTAAACAACTTTTACAGACTTATCTTGTACCTCATGCTATTTTCAGATCTGAATTACATACTTTGTGACGGCATGAGTCTCTAAACTCCATTGTTGGGGGTGAGGAGCTCTGCAGCATCTCGATGATTTAATACAATTCCTTTGTTTTCCATTCAAACACGCTTGTTCTTATCTAAGATGTTTATTCGCGCCTAACTGTGGAGAAGGTGATGATCCGTGACACTCATCACCTTCCTCAACCCATGAACGTGTGCCTGACAACCACCTCCGTTCTACATCAGACTGAATGAATACCTCTTAGATTCCCCAACAGAATCTTCGTGGTATAGGCCGGATTGATGGCGGCATTCATGAGAATCCGGAAAGTCTAAACCTTGTCTGTGGTATTCCGAGTAGGATTCCGGGATTGAATGACTGTGACGTGCTTCAAACTTTAACCTGCTGGGCGTTAGTGACAGACGCAAAAGAGGGATTCTATTCCAGTAGGAGCGGGAACCAACCGGTGATTGGCCGTACTGTGACAGAGTGCGTGCATAGCTTTCACTGCGAGGATGGGAAGTAGCCACTGACAACGGTGACACCCTACATAGAGCTTGCCATGGAAGGAACCTGCGTGTGAGAAGAGGATTTCAAGGAAGAGCTGAAGTCAGAGGACAAAGCATCTCCAAAACTCCAACATATTCCCCAGTGCTGCAAATCAAAGTAACATTGTTCCCTCTTTTATGAAATCCAGTAATTCCACTTTTAATCCAAATTAATCCTTGTTGACATCCTAACTAAGATTAATAAAATAAATATTGATTGCTTCAAACCAATAATCTCTGTGGATTCGACCCTTACTCACGTAAGGTATTACTTGGACGACCCAGTACACTTGCTGGTCAGTTGAACGGAATTGTGCTCTGAGCAAGTAATCAGTTAGTTAAATTAGTTCTCTTTGGCACATGCCAAGGAGCCATTAATTAAGGAACACAATTTCGTCCACCAAGTTTTTGGCGCCGTTGCCGGGGATTATTGAGTTTGGACAATTGAAGGCTTATTTTATTTCTTAGATTAGGAATAATTTATTTTTATTTTTATTTTTATTTTTTTATTGTTATAGAGTCATTAAATCTTGATAGGATAGTTTATTTTCAAAAAAAAAAAATTCCTTTTCAAAAATATTATTTTTCTTAATTAATTGTTAAATTTTCGTGAGTTTAGTGTCTTGTTCTAAGTTTGGTGTCAATTGCATATCTCATATTTTCTTTTAAAATTTTCGACTTGTGTTCTTTGTTCTTCATTGATCTTCAAGTTGTTCTTGCTTATTTTTCTTGTTTGATCTTGAGTTTTTCTTGTTCTGTGTCTTTTCTTGTTTTTCTTGTGCTTTTTCAAAACATTAGTTTTCAAAAATTTAGTTTATCCATAAAAATACATCTTTAAAATACATTACATTTTTAATTCAGTTGGTTATAGTGTTGGCTTATGTTCTTGGCAATTGGGCACCAGTTCTTTTGAAATTTTTTTCAAAAATAATTTTTCTTGGTTTAATCTGTGCCAAACTTTAAGTTTGGTGTTTTCTTGTTAATCTTTCATAATTTTCGAAAATTTTATTAAAGTTTTCTAAAAATTTTAAGTTTGGTGTTCTTTCTTTGTTCTTGGTGTTCTTGTGAATCTTCAAGGTGTTCTTGGGTTTTTCTTGTGTTTTGATCTTAAAATTTTTAAGTTTGGTGTTCCTTGGTGTTTTCCCTCCAAAAATTTTCGAAAAATAAGGAGCATTAGATCTAAAAATTTTAAGTCTTGTGTCTTTTGTGTGTTTTCTCTTTCATCATAAAATTCAAAATTCAAAAATTTTTATTTTTCTAACTTTTTTTAAAACTACTTTTTCGAAAATCTTACATTAAAAATTCAATTTTCTATTTCAAAATATTTCCACTTTCTTTTATTTAATTTCGTTTTTATTTTTTTTTAAAAAAAAATTTACATTTTCCAACTACTTTTTCGATTTTTTTTCTTCTTTTTATTTATTCCATTTTTATTTATTCCATCACCATATTTCAAACTATAAATTCTCAACTTGTATTCAATCATGGAAGCAAGTAGGAATGAACAGTCCAAGAGGACTCTGGGGTCATATGCTAACCCCACTACTGCTTCATATGGGAGTAGTATCTGTATACCCTCCATTGGAGTTAGTAGCTTTGAGCTGAATCCTCAGCTCATTATCATGGTGCAGCAAAACTGTCAGTACTCTGGTCTTCCACATGAAGAACCTACAGAGTTTCTGGCACAATTTCTGCAAATTGCTGATACAGTACATGATAAGGAAGTGGATCAGGATATCTACAGATTACTACTGTTTCCATTTGCTGTAAAAGATCAAGCTAAGAGGTGGTTAAATAACCAGCCTAAGAACAGCATAAAAACATGGAAACAGCTGTCAGAAAAATTCCTGAATCACTATTTCCCTCCCAAACGGATGACACAGCTAAGGCTAAACATCCAAGGCTTCAAACAAGGAGATAATGAATCCCTTTATGATGCTTGGGAGAGATACAGAGAGATGCTAAGAAAATGCCCCTCTGAAATGTTTTCAGAATGGGTGCAATTAGACATCTTCTACTATGGGCTTACAGAAAAAGCTCAGATTTCTCTAGACCACTCAGCTGGTGGATCTATACACATGAGAAAAACAATTGAAGAAGCTCAAGAGCTTATTGATACAGTTGCCAGAAATCAACATATGTATCTAAGCAGTGAATCTTCTAAGAAAGGAGAAGCTAAAACAGTAACTGCAGAACTCGGTCCGGTGGATCAGGATAGTGAATTTAATCAGCAATTAGACTTTCTAACTCAGCAGCTAGCCGAATTCAAGGAGATATTACAGGAAACAAGAATGGCAAACAGGAACATGGAAGTGCAATTAAAGCAAACAGAAAAACGACTGTCAAAACAAATAGTAGAAGAATGCCAAGCAGTTCAATTAAGAAGTGGGAAAACATTAAATACCTCACTTCAAAGCAGCAAGAAGCAAGGACATGAACGAATAGCTAATCAAAATCCCTCTGAGGACAAGCAGAGCCCAGAAAGGGATAAAGCTGGCGCTGAACGCCCAGACCATGCTGATTCCTGGCGTTCAACGCCAGAAACAAGCTTGAATCTGGCGTTGAATGCCCAAAAGGAGCATGGTTCTGGCGTTCAAACGCCAGTAACAAGCAAGGAAGTGGCGTCTAACGCCACTCCAGCTCCTACCTCTGGCATTCAAATGCCAGTAGGGAATCAGTCACATACAAGTGCTGATAACAAGGCTTCCCAACCCACTTCTGTAGGTAATAAACCTGCAGCAACTAAGGTTGAGGAATACAGAGCCAAAATGCCTTATCCTCAAAAACTCCGCCAAGCGGAACAAGATAAGCAATTTGCCCGCTTTGCAGACTATCTCAGGACTCTTGAAATAAAGATTCCGTTTGCAGAAGCACTTGAGCAAATACCCTCTTATGCTAAGTTCATGAAAGAGATCTTAAGTCATAAGAAGGATTGGAGGGAGACTGAAAAGGTTTACCTCACTGAAGAATGCAGTGCAGTCATTCTAAAAAGCTTACCTGAGAAGCTTAAAGATCCTGGGAGCTTTATGATACCATGCACATTAGAAGGTAATTGCACCAAGCAAGCTTTATGTGACCTTGGGGCAAGTATCAACCTAATACCTGCATCTACTATCAGAAAGCTTGGTTTAACTGAAGAAATCAAACCAACCAGGATATGTCTTCAACTTGCTGATGGCTCCATTAAATACCCATCAGGCGTGATTGAAGACATGATTGTCAAGGTTGGGCCATTTGCCTTTCCTACTGACTTTGTGGTGCTGGAAATGGAGGAGCACAAGAGTGCAACTCTCATTCTAGGAAGACCTTTCCTAGCAACTGGCCGAACCCTCATTGATGTCCAAAAAGGGGAAGTAACCTTGAGAGTCAATGAGGAGGAATTCAAGTTGAATGTGGTCAAAGCCATGCAACATCCAGACACCCCAAATGACTGCATGAGTGTTGACATGATTGATTCTCTGGTAAGAGAGGTCAATATGGCTGAGAGTCTCGAATCAGAGCTAGAGGACATCTTTAAAGATGTTCAGCCTGATTTGGAGGAGTCAGAGAAGATAATAGAACCTCTGAAAATCCCTCAGGAAGAGGAGAAACCTCCAAAACCCGAGCTCAAACCATTACCACCATCCCTGAAATATGCATTTCTGGGAGAAGGTGAAACCTTTCCTGTAATTATAAGCTCTACCTTGGAGCCACAGGAAGAGGAAGCACTAATTCAAGTGCTAAGGACGCACAAGACAGCTCTTGGGTGGTCCATTAGTGATCTTAAGGGCATTAGCCCAGCCAGGTGCATGCACAAAATCTTGTTGGAAGATGACGCCAAGCCAGTGGTTCAACCACAAAGGCGGCTGAATCCAGCTATGAAAGAAGTGGTGCAGAAAGAGGTCACTAAATTACTAGAGGCTGGGATTATTTATCCTATTTCTGACAGCCCCTGGGTGAGCCCTGTCCAAGTTGTCCCTAAGAAAGGAGGCATGACAGTAGTTCACAATGAAAAAAATGAACCGGTTCCTACAAGGACAGTTACAGGGTGGCGTATGTGTATTGATTATAGAAGGCTCAATACAGCCACCAGAAAGGATCATTTTCCTTTACCATTCATAGACCAGATGCTGGAAAGACTAGCAGGTCATGAATACTACTGCTTTCTGGATGGATATTCAGGTTATAATCAAATTGCAGTAGATCCCCAGGATCAAGAGAAAACGGCATTCACATGCCCTTCTGGAGTATTTGCATACAGAAGGATGCCATTTGGCTTATGCAATGCACCTGCAACCTTTCAGAGGTGCATGCTCTCAATTTTCTCTGATATGGTGGAAAAATTCCTGGAAGTCTTCATGGATGACTTTTCAGTATTTGGAGACTCATTCAGCTCCTGCCTTAACCATTTAGCACTTGTTCTGAAAAGATGCCAAGAGACTAACCTGGTTTTAAACTGGGAAAAATGTCACTTTATGGTGACTGAAGGAATTGTCCTTGGGCACAAAATTTCGAACAAGGGGATAGAGGTGGACCAAGCTAAGGTAGAAGTAATTGAAAAATTACCACCACCTGCTAATGTTAAGGCAATCAGAAGTTTTCTGGGACATGCAGGGTTTTATAGGAGGTTTATAAAGGATTTTTCAAAAATCGCCAAACCTCTGAGCAACCTGCTAGCTGCAGACATGCCCTTTATCTTTGATGAGGAGTGTCTGCAGGCATTTGAAACTCTGAAAACTAAATTGGTCACAGCACCAATCATCTCTGCACCAGACTGGACATTACCATTTGAACTAATGTGTGATGCCAGTGACCATGCCATTGGTGCAGTGTTGGGGCAAAGGCATGACAAGCTTCTGCATGTCATTTACTATGCCAGCCGTGTGCTAAATGATGCACAGAAGAATTACACAACCACAGAAAAAGAGCTACTTGCAGTGGTTTACGCCATTGACAAATTCAGATCCTACTTAGTAGGATCAAAAGTGATTGTGTACACTGATCATGCTGCTCTTAAATATCTACTCACAAAGCAAGATTCAAAACCCAGACTCATCAGATGGGTGCTGCTTCTGCAAGAGTTTGATATAGAAATAAGAGACAGAAAAGGGACAGAAAATCAAGTAGCAGATCACCTGTCCCGAATAGAACCATTGGAAGGGGCGTCCCTCCCTCTCACTGAAATTTCTGAAACCTTTCCGGATGAGCAATTACTAGCCGTCCAGGAAGTGCCATGGTTTGCAGACATTGCAAACTACAAGGCAGTGAGATTCATACCCAAGGAGTACAGTAAGGTGCAATCAAAGAAATTAATCACAGATGCAAAATACTATCTCTGGGATGAACCATATCTCTTTAAGAGATGTGCAGACGGAGTAATCCGTAGATGTGTGCCTAAAGAAGAAGCACAGAAGATCCTTTGGCATTGCCATGGATCACAGTATGGAGGACATTTTGGAAGTGAACGAACAGCCACAAGAGTCCTCCAGAGTGGCTTCTACTGGCCTACTCTCTATAAAGATTCCCGAGCATTTGTGCTTAACTGTGATAGTTGCCAGAGATCAGGCAACCTGCCCCACAGTTATGCTATGCCTCAACAAGGAATCTTGGAAATTGAGTTGTTTGATGTATGGGGTATTGACTTCATGGGACCTTTCCCACCATCATACTCAAACACCTATATTCTGGTGGCAGTGGATTATGTATCCAAATGGGTGGAGGCTATTGCAACACCCACTAATGACACTAAAACAGTGTTAAAATTCCTCCAGAAACATATCTTCAGCAGATTTGGTATCCCCAGAGTGTTAATCAGTGATGGGGGTACTCATTTCTGTAATAAGCAGCTCTACTCTGCTCTAGTCCGTTATGGAGTCAACCACAGGGTGGCTACTCCATATCACCCACAGACTAATGGGCAGGCAGAAGTCTCAAATAGAGAACTTAAAAGAATCCTGGAACGGACTGTAATTAACCGCAGAAAGGATTGGGCAAGAAGCTTGGATGATGCTCTGTGGGCATACAGAACAGCATTCAAGACCCCTATAGGGACCTCTCCATACCAGCTTGTGTATGGAAAGGCGTGTCACTTGCCAGTGGAACTGGAACACAAGGCCTACTGGGCAACCAGATTCCTGAACCTTGATGCCAAATTAGCTGGAGAAAAACGATTGCTCCAGTTAAATGAGCTAGAAGAGTTTAGACTCAATGCTTTTGAAAATGCAAAAATTTACAAGGAAAAAGCAAAAAAATGGCATGATAAGAAATTGTCATCCAGAGTCTTTAAACCAGGGCAGAAAGTTCTGCTATTTAACTCTAGGCTCAAATTATTCCCCGGGAAATTAAAATCCCGGTGGAGAGGTCCATATGTAATTACAAGTGTATCACCATATGGCTACATAGAGCTTCAAGATAATGACTCTAACAAAAAGTTCATTGTCAATGGACAAAGAGTTAAACATTATCTTGAAGGCAATTTTGAGCAAGAATGCTCAAGACTGAGACTTAATTGAAGAATCAGTGATAGTCCAGCTAATGACATTAAAGAAGCGCTTGCTGGGAGGCAACCCAGCCATATACAAAGTTTAATTACTAATTAAATAAATTTTCTTTCTTTACAGGTTTAGGTCTAAGTATCTTCAAAGGTGAAATAACAAATTAACTGAAGTCCCAAGAGTTACAGAGAAATTTGGAAGTTCACTGGCATGAAAAAGCCAGTAAGAAACACTTTGGGCGTTAAACGCCCAAAAGAAGCACCCACTGGGCGTTTAACGCCAGTGAGGGTAGCCTTCTAGGCGTTAAACGCCAGAAAGGAGCATCTTCTGGGCGTTAAACGCCAGAAAGATGCACCTTCTGGGCGTTTAACGCCAATCTGCTAGCATTCTGGGCGTTTAGAAAAACGCCCAGTAAAGAAGGACTTCCTGGCGTTCAACGCCAGAAAGAAGCATCACATGGGCGTTGAACGCCCAGGAGAAGCATCACATGGGCGTTAAACGCCCAAACCATGCACCATGTGGGCGTTTAACGCCAGGATGGTGGGAGGAGGTACAATTTCGTTTTTCTTTATATTTTTTCCAAATTTTTATGTTTCAATTCATGATTTCTTGCATCAACATATTTCAAATTATCATCTCTCATCCCAAATTAGAGTTCTAAAAATCCTAATTTCTAATATCTCTTTTTCAAAATATCAAAGGTATCTTAATCCATAAAGGACAAATTAATTTTCAATCCAATCAAACTCTTTTAAAAATTTGTTTTCAAAACTCAATTATCTTTTTTTTTAAAAAAAAAAAAAAAATCTTTTTCAAAATTAAATTTTTCAGATTTGTCTTTTAAATTCTTATTCATATCTTTCTCTTTTAAAAATTATATCTTTTTCTAATCATATCTTTTAAAATCATATCTTTTATCTTATCTTTCTTATTTTTCGAAAAATAACCCACCCCCCTCCCTATATCTTGTGTTCGGCGCCCTCCTCATCATCCAAACTGCTCTCCTCCTATCCCTCTTCTTTCTTCTCTTTTTGCTTGAGGACAAGCAAAGCTCTAAGTTTGGTGTGGATATCCGTGATCATCAAATTCATGGCCCCAAGAGGAAAACAACCCACCCAAAAGGGCAAGAAAGAAAGCGCTCCAAAGCCACTTTGGAATCAAGGGAAGTTCTTATCTAAAGAACATTCAGATCATTATTATAAAATAATGAGTCACAGATCAGTGATCCCGGAAGTCAGATTTGATTTGAAAGAAGATGAATATCCGGAGATCCAAGAGCAAATCAGAAACAGGCATTGGGAAATTCTGGCCAATCCTGAAACAAAAGTGGGAAGAAACATGGTTCAAGAATTCTATGCTAATCTATGGCAGACAGAAAGGCAAAGAATCGTTGGAGCTGCTATCTTTGATCATAAAACTGTGGTCAGAGGAAAGATCATTCATACCAATCCTGACAGGATCAGGGAGATATTCAAGATTCCTCAACTAAAAGACGACCCAGACTCCTTTAATAGGAGAATGATGAGGGTCAATAAAGGATTGGACAGGATCTTGGAAGATATATGCGTTCCTGGAGCCAAGTGGACTACCAGCACAACTGGCGACCCAGTTCAACTAAAAAGGGAGGATCTAAAACCAGTAGCCAGAGGCTGGCTGGATTTCGTAGGGCGTTCCATATTGCCCACCAGCAACCGTTCTGAAGTAACCATCAAAAGAGCTGTCATGATTCACTGCATCATGTTGGGAAAAGAGGTAGAAGTCTATCAACTGATCTCATGCGAGCTATACAAAGTAGCAAACAGGAACTCTAAAGACGCCAGATTGGCCTATCCAAGCTTAATTTCTATGCTCTGCAAAGATGCCGGAGTGAAGATGGGAATAACAGAGTACATCCCAGTTGAAAAGCCAATTACTGGAATATCAATGGTCAGACAGCAACAAGATGATTCAACCAGGAAGAGAGCACAAGAAGCTCTCCCAGAATTGCCTCAATTCGAATATTGGGAACATCTTGAAGCCTCTATTTCCAGATTGCAAGAAGCTATGGATCAAATAAAGGAAGAACAGAATAATCAAAGTAGCATGCTTTGCAAACTGCTCAAAGAACAGGAGGAGCAAGGGCGTGATCTAAGGGAGCTGAAGCGCCAAAAATTAATCCTTGAACAACACCCCAGAGATTAGAAGAACACGTCCTTCCTCAAAACAAAAGGTTGCTGAGTTCCAATTTTCCTGCTTTAATTTAGTGATAGCATTTTTTTTATTTGAAATTCACCTTAGGAGATATTTAGTAGTAATTAGTATGTCTATTTTGATTTTATTTCCAATTAAGCTATAGTTTATTTTTCTCATCATCATCAGGCATGAATAAAGTAGTAGATTTTATTTTAGAATAAAGAAGTAATCTATATTTTTCGAGTTCTTAATAATAAAATTTATAATTAATTATATGTGGTGGCAATACTTTTTGTTCTCTGAATGAATGCTTGAACAGTGCATAAATTGTATTTTTAATTTGATGAATATTGGCTCCTGAAAGGATGAGGAACACGAAAAATATTATTGATGATCTGAAAAATCATGAAATTGATTCTTGAAGCAAGAAAAAGCAGTCAAAAAAAAAAAAAATATATATATATATATATATATATATATATATAATTACAATCAAAAGGAATAAAAGCCAAGCAGCCCTTAAAACCAAAAGGCAAGGGTAAAAAGGATCCAAGGCTTTGAGCATCAATGGATAGGAGGGCCCAAGGAAATAAAATCCGGGCCTAAGCGGCTAAATCAAGCTGTCCCTAACCATGTGCTTGTGTCATGAAGGTCCAAGTGAAAAGCTTGAGACTGAGTGGTTAAAGTCGTGATCCAAAGCAAAAGAGTGTGCTTAAGAGCTCTGGACACCACTGACTGGGGACTCTAGCAAAGCTGAGTCACAATCTGAAAAGGTTCACCCAGTTATGTGTCTGTGGCATTTATGTATCCGGTGGTAATACTGGAAGACAAAGTGCTTAGGGCCACGGCCAAGACTCATAAATAGCTGTGTTCAAGAATCAACATACTACACTAGGAGAGTCAATAATACTATCTGAATTCTGAGTTCCTAAGGATGCCAATTATTCTGAAATTCTAAAGATACAGGGAGATGCCAAAACTGTTCAGAGACAAAAAGCTACAAGCCCCGCTCATCTAATAAGAATCTGAGCTTCATTTAAAACTCTAAAATATATATTACTTCTTAATTTCTGTTAGAACCTATTTTATTCATCTAGTTGCTTGAGGACAAGCAACAGTTTAAGTTTGGTGTTGTGATGAGCGGATATTTTGTACGCTTTTTGGGGGTAATTTCATGTAGATTTTAGCATGTTTCAGTTAGTTTTTAGTAAAATAATATTAGTTTTTAGGCAAAAATCATATTTCTGGACTTTACTATGAGTGTGTGTATTTTTCTGTGATTTCAGGTATTTTCTGGCTGAAATTGAGGGAGTTGAGCAAAAATCTGACTTAGGCTGAAAAAGGACTGCTGATGCTGTTGGATCCTGACCTCCCTGCACTCGAAATAGATTCTCTGGAGCTACAGGAGTCCAATTGGCGCGCTCTCAACGGCGTTGGAAAGTAGACATCCAGGGCTTTCCAGCAATATATAATAGTCCATACTTTGCGCAAGGATAGACGACGTAACTTGGCGTTGAACGCCAAGTACATGCTGCTGTCTGGAGTTAAACGCCAGAAAAACGTCATGATCCGGAGTTGAACGCCCAAAACACGTCAAAACCTGGAGTTTGACGCCAAGAAAGGCCTTTACACGTGGAAAGCTTTAGTCTCAGCCCCAGCACACACCAAGTGGGCCCCAGAAGTGGATTTCTGCACCAATTATCTTAGTTTACTCATATTCTGTAAACCTAGGTTACTAGTTTACTATTTAAACAACTTTTACAGACTTATCTTGTACCTCATGCTATTTTCAGATCTGAATTACATACTTTGTGACGGCATGAGTCTCTAAACTCCATTGTTGGGGGTGAGGAGCTCTGCAGCGTCTCGATGATTTAATACAATTCCTTTGTTTTCCATTCAAACACGCTTGTTCTTATCTAAGATGTTTATTCGCGCCTAACTGTGGAGAAGGTGATGATCCGTGACACTCATCACCTTCCTCAACCCATGAACGTGTGCCTGACAACCACCTCCGTTCTACATCAGACTGAATGAATACCTCTTAGATTCCCCAACAGAATCTTCGTGGTATAGGCCGGATTGATGGCGGCATTCATGAGAATCCGGAAAGTCTAAACCTTGTCTGTGGTATTCCGAGTAGGATTCCGGGATTGAATGACTGTGACGTGCTTCAAACTTTAACCTGCTGGGCGTTAGTGACAGACGCAAAAGAGGGATTCTATTCCAGTAGGAGCGGGAACCAACCGGTGATTGGCCGTACTGTGACAGAGTGCGTGCATAGCTTTCACTGCGAGGATGGGAAGTAGCCACTGACAACGGTGACACCCTACATAGAGCTTGCCATGGAAGGAACCTGCGTGTGAGAAGAGGATTTCAAGGAAGAGCTGAAGTCAGAGGACAAAGCATCTCCAAAACTCCAACATATTCCCCAGTGCTGCAAATCAAAGTAACATTGTTCCCTCTTTTATGAAATCCAGTAATTCCACTTTTAATCCAAATTAATCCTTGTTGACATCCTAACTAAGATTAATAAAATAAATATTGATTGCTTCAAACCAATAATCTCTGTGGATTCGACCCTTACTCACGTAAGGTATTACTTGGACGACCCAGTACACTTGCTGGTCAGTTGAACGGAATTGTGCTCTGAGCAAGTAATCAGTTAGTTAAATTAGTTCTCTTTGGCACATGCCAAGGAGCCATTAATTAAGGAACACAATTTCGTCCACCAACCTTACAAAAGGAAGCAACAGAGCTCGTCAAAACATGCTCCCTATCCCAGAAGCACGATAACTTTCATATCGCCCCACCCAAAAAGCTCATCTGCGTCACTTCACCCTGCCAGTTCGCAAAGTGGAGGCTCGACCTCCTCAGACCAAACCCTAAAGGATCAAGGCAAGTCAAATTCCTCATTGTAGGAATAGACTACTTCACAAAGTGGATTGAAGTAAAGCCATTGGCCGCTGCCACCGCCCAAAGATGTCGGAAGTTTCTATACAGAAATATTGTCACAAGGTTTGGGGTCCCATGCTCTATCACCACTGACAATGGTACTCAGTTCACCGACACGGGCTTCAGGAACCTGGTAGCTAACAAAGTGGAGTCACCCTTCCGACTTGCTTATAGAATGGAGGCAATGATTCCCAGAGAAGTGGAGGAAAGATTCCCTAGGGTAATCTTCTACAATAAGGATACCAACTCCCAAGCAAAAAAGGGATGAGCTCGACTTACTTCCAGAATTCCGAGAAAGAGTTCGGATTAGAGAGGATGCGCTAAAGCATCAAATGGCCTCAAGGTATAACCGGAAGGTGGTCCAACAAAGCTTCGATACCAACGACCTTATCCTAATCCGAAATGATATCGCAGCAAGTCGGTCAGGAGAAGGAAAGCTAGTAGCTAACTGGAAAGGACCAAACCGAGTCACATAAATACTAGGAAACGGTTACTATAGGGTGGCCGACCTCCAAGGGTGGGAGCTCCCGAGGTCATGGCATGCCTGTAACCTAAGAAGGTACTACAGCTAGAAAAAGGTCTCAGGCCAAGGCGCGCTCTTTTTCCCCTAAAGGGTTTTTTAATAAGGCATCAGGCCAAAACCCAAAAGCTGCTCGACTAGCAGGGTAAGCCCTCATATGTGCATACTCTTATTTATATTTTGTCTCCATATTTTACTACTTGAATAAAAATTAAAGATTCCCTAAAAAGTTTCCTACCAAGACGCATTAATTTACGGTCAAAATAAATGCAAAGTTCATCGCCCGACCAGGAAAGGTCGGCAAGGTGAAAGCGATAAAGTACAAGTTAATGCGAGAAGTTATAAAAAGTAACCCATATAAAGCGGCCTGACAAGGTCGGACTAAAATGGGATTACTAAAAAATAACTTAAGAAGGTCCGACAGAGAAGTTGGACTATGAAAAGATCATTAAAGAAGGGAACAACACCACACAAAGGCCAAAAAGGTTGAAAAACCTAGTGTCGAAGTGATTAGCTAAAGGGTACAAGTCCGAAAAAGGACACTACTTAAAAAGCGAAGCGCAATCTCAAAATAGGGCTAAAAATCTGTCCCAACATACTAAAAAGAAAAGGTTCTACATAAGAACACTACCTAAAAAGTTATGGGAAATCGACTGAAAGCATAGACAACAAGCCACGAGGATAACATCGCTAAAGCAGAAGGTTGTCAACACAACTAAGAAAAGGCGTGGTCTAAAAGGCAAAGGTAGAAGTTCGTGGAGCAAAAACTACCTCAAAGGATGTCGGACCAGAGAGTTCCAAACATCTAAATCCTAGGGCGTAAGAGCCCGCGAAGGAATGTCATCCCCGAACATAAGGCCGTACAAAGGTAGAAGAAAAACAACCTAAAGAAGGAGGTGCTTCGCCAAATTCGAATACCTACAATCAGACGCAAAAAAATTTTTGAAACATTAAAGACTCAAGGGCTGCCCAACGGCAACTCAAGAGTAAAAAAGTGTTTTGATTAAATCAAAAAGTTGCTAAGAAGCAACTATGAAGTGTCAGGAAACCATCCAAACAAAATTACAAACTCAAGAGTTCAAAAGGTCCACAGGTCAGACCATATCAATACATAGTAAAAAGTAAGAGAGAAATAAAGGAGAATATCACAAAGGGTCCAGCTTCACCCAGGTTGCTACATCCTTGGGGGTAGGAGGGATGACTGAGATCGGGAAAGCTGCAACATTATTGTCCGGGCCATTCAGGATCTCCATATCAGGCCCAGGCATAGGACGGGGCACCTCGGCAGAAGGAGCTGTAGAAGACTTGGTGGAGGGATCCAACACAAGAACCTCATCATCGCCCGGGGCAGGCACAATCTTGCCATCCTCCACAACATTATCCATGCTGAACAAACTGAAGTCGGCATCAGGAGCAATAACCTGGACTTAGGGCTTCAAAATCTTCTACAGAGCAGCCATACCATCCACTACATGTCCTCGAAGCTCGGCATAGTCATCATAAGTGGACTGGAGCTTCTTCTTAGCCTCCAAAAGTTCGCCATAAGTCCAAGTATAACTCTCGTTTTCCTTCTTGGCCATGTCCTCAGCCAAGTTAGCAGCCACTTCCACGGCAGTGGCCCGAGCTTTCTCCTTCTCCACAGCAAGCTCTAGCATGACGTTCTTCGCTTCCAACTCAACCCTCAACCCCTCTACCCGGGCATAATTAGCCCTGGCTCTCTCAAGGAAGGAACTAGTGGCATTAATAGGAGACTTTTTGAACTCCCTCAGTAGATCAATGTTGAGGTTAGCCAACCAAATACTATTGCTGGATATGAAGTCGAGGTGGTGAAGGATGGACACGTCGTTAGTTGGCAGAAATCCACATGGGGCAATGAGCTCTGTAGCAAAGGCCATGCCTTCAAAATCTTTATCATTAAGGTCATAGGTCCCGGTGGTCCTTGGCTTCTTGGGAGGAGGGGTAGACGAAGTCGGAGAGGAGGCAGCACCAAAGGTCATCAAAGGTGGATCTGTAGAGACCTCCCAAACTCGCGGTGTCGGAATGACTTTCCTCGGACCCAGAGGATCAGATTCTGGTTTCTTCAGTGGGACCTGAGAAAGACCCTCCCCCAAAGTTTTCTTCTGAATTTTCTAGGCCGCCACCGTCTTCTTAGTCTTCCTAAGAAATTTCATTGAATCAGAGCAGGCAACCATCTTTGAAAAAGAAAAAGGAGACCACAGAAATAAGTTACGCAATGAATGGATACCAAAAATGCAAACAAATAAACAAGAAAGACTGCCTTATAAATAAGTCGAGCACTACCTAGTTCAGAACGAAGGAGAACAGGATCTCCTAAAAACTTCTTTGTGTCTAAATGAGGAGGCTCTCCCCAGTGCTCCTCCAAGACACCTACAAAGGCCCTCTCTACCTCATCTAGACTCTCCCACGAATACTTAAGAACAACAGTATCTTTCTGCCACCAAAGGAGAAAGGTCGGTTCATTGTTCTCGTCCAGAAAGAAGAGGTGAACATCCTCAACAGCCCAGACTTTGAAATAAAAGTTTCTAAAATATTGGAAAGAGTCATCAAACATAGAAAAGACTTTCTTTCCCTGAGTAGCCTAGAAAGAGATCTAAGAAGCCTTCTTCTTGGCCGTCCCCGGCTTGGTCATCACAAACAAATAAAAGAAAAGAGAAAGGGTAGGTCAGACACCTAGCTCTTGACATAACAGCTAAAAAATTTTCATAAAAGCCCAAGAGGATGAAGCTGAGAAGGGGCCACGTTACAGTTTCACAGAATTTCGGTCTCAAACGTGGTAAAAGGAAAGGTACCTAACTGGGTAAAGAAGATCACCAAAGGGCGTCCCAAGGCTCGAAGATCACCATTAAAACCCAGGGACACCCTCTAGAGGCAACAATACAAAAAGGAAGAAATCAAAACCCTAACCCCTTCAAAAGAAAAACACAAAGACCAAAAACCCAAGCTCTAGTATTCCCCCAAAGATACAGCAAAACAAAAGATAAAAACTTTTTCAGAAATACAAGCATACAAATAGAAGCCAACGCAAATAAGATCACAGTCATCAACAAACCAGAAAAATAAGGAAAACATGAAACAAGCACCAACCTGCGATGAAGAAAGAAGCGACTACAACAAGATGCACAAGAACACAAACGATCCACGCCGAAAGCTTCAGAGAAAGAGGAAAACTTGGGGGAAAATTTGAAAGAACCAGATGAAAGGGTTTATTGCAGAGAAACAACGAGCAAAAATGAAGTAGGAAGAAGCAAAGGAAACTGAAAGAGTGAAAACCCCTTCTTTGATTTCAAACAAAGTTTAAAGAGGGAAAATGAAATGGCAAAACAAATAGAAGCCCAATTAATAGGCTTTAAATATGCTCGCATATTTCCAAGGAACTAACGTCCTCAAAAGCAATGCCGCAATTAAGGAGCTAAAAATGCCTCACATTAATCAAAATGATGCAAGACCCACTCGAGAAGGAGCTAATCAAATGCGACCAAACTGATGCTTGAACATGACTTCCCAAAGAGGTCGAAGCTCAAAAGCACAACCTCATGGGAAGGATGAAGCTCAAGCAGGGGCACAGCTCATACCCTAGACCGAGCTATAGGGTCTGGGTTGTGCGAAGACAAAGGACCAACCTCTTTAAAGGTTGGCCCATTACAACAGACTCTCCACAAAGAGTTCGGACAAATCACAATAAGCCCAAAGAGGCCCAAAAAAAAGGACGACCGCCCACTAGAAGGCGGTTGGCCAAAAGATGATGATCTCACCTGTAAAAGATAAGATAAGATAATAAACATATCTCAAGGAAAGATCGTCAAAACACCAATATAAATACACTGGAACACCCAGGTATAACTCATACTCCAATTCTACAAAAAAAACTTGCTTAAAGCCCGTACTGACTTAAGCATCGGAGTTTCTTGCAGGTACCACTACCCCCCGGTGATCCAGGATCAGCAGCATCTCCAGCTCTAACAAGTCAGGCACGGCAATTCCAATCACGCCAGAAGATCTCGTCTAAGATCGGCCTCAACATTTCAGGTAACCCTCAGAACACTTAGGATACACACATTGTCTTCTATCATACCACACTCATATGACTTTTTCCTCAATTCTTGTTTTCTACAGTAACTCGAGCCCTAGTGTCCACTAGCTGAAGGTGGAGCCTCATAGTTCTTCATCCCCAGATTGAGTGCATGCACGGAGGACCGTGCAACATTTTGAATATTTGTTGGTATTCCATTGCATTTTGCTTAATTTGCTTGTATATACCTTAGTTTGTTTATAGTTTTATAGTAGTAAATATTTGTATGTTGCTTGGTAGAGTAAATAAGTTTGGTTAAAACAACAAAGAATTTTCAAGAAATCTCTTTTAGGGTGTTCCATTGATTAGATTTGAAAAATTTATTTTTGAACTTGATTGAAGTATTTTTATGGAACATAGAAAAGAGCTTGAACAAAATACCTAGTGAGAATTGAGCTTTAATTGTGTGGTTGCACATCTTCAACCACAAAATTTTGTTCTTGTGTATTATACTTCTTTATGATTGTAATCTTAGTTTTGCTTTAATCTATATGTCTTATATTTGGTGTTTTGAATGCATTTAGTATGATTGAGGCTATTTTTGAAATTGAACTCACAAACCCATATGGCCAACCCCTTACATCTACCTTTGTAAACCACTTTTGAGCCTTTAATTCCCATTTGTTCTAATTTTAAGCACATTATTTACCCTAAGCGAAAACCATTAATGTCCATGAATTATATCTTTGATTAGCTTTGGTTGAGTGTGTGTGTTAAGCAAGTGTGGGGGGAATTTGTGGTAAAACATTGGTAGTTAGTTTTCTTTGGTTGTCCATTGAGGAAATTTGGGAAAATGGATAAACACTCATGCATCTACTACATAAAACCTATGCGTCTCTTTTTAGTGCTAAAAGAAAATTTTGGTGTACATACTTTGTTTTAAAAAAAAGAAAAGAAAATAAAAGAAATGATAATAATAATAATAATAATAATAATGTAAATAAAGGATGCATATGTGTGTGAATTGGAAAGAGGATGCATGAGTGAATGTGAGAAAAAGAGCTGAATGGGAAGTTAGGTTGTTCTCTTTTGTGTAGATAGGTTGATATAGGATTAGGTGGGATACATGAGCTAATCAAAGATTCAATCTATTAGCCCATTTAACCATATTAATCCTACCCTTACCATAGCCCCATTACAACCTTCCAAAGACCTCATGATATTTGCATTCATTTATCAAGTATTAGTTCATTGTTAGATGACTTGCAAATCTTTGAAAAACATTATTAAAGGAGAATTGATTGATTAAGCCCTAAACACTGAGCGACTAGAATGTATACACATCCAGTGAGGGGTTCGATCGCTCAATTCTATGTTTCCTTCTCATCTCTTGTATCTTCTTGCAAGTTGCATGTTAGTTGTTGAAAATTTCAAATCAAATATTTGGACATTGGTCATATTGCTATATTTTATTTTCCTTGGCCCTAAAGCTTGTTTTGGATTGATTGAGATTCTTTTGTTTGTTTTTGCCAAACTCCTTAGGGAACCATAGTATAGATATAGGTAGATAGCATCTTGCATAGTTGCATGCACATAGGTAGATGTATTGAATAAGTTGCTTGCCCTTTTACCCTTCTCCTTTGATTGTGATTAGCATGAGGACAAGCAATTGTTTAAGTGTGGGAGAATTGATGAATCCATATTTGACGAAATATTTTGGATTAATTTGAGTGGATTTCATCAGATAAACCCACATTTATTCATCCAAATAGCACGCTTTTATGTTCTCTCCCTAAATTATGTCTAATTGTGAAAACATACTATTTTGTGCATAATTTAATCAATTTTATTCCACTTTCATTCCATTCGATGCCTTGATGGTTTTGATGAGTGATTTTAAGTGTAATAGGTTGGAATGGCTTGATAAGAGTGAAAGAAAAGAATGGAATTGGGAGAAAATATGAAGAAATAAAAAAAGAAAAGCAAATTAGCACCTGTGCCCACGCACAGGAGGAAAATCAACATGTGTGCGTACACATATACTTGTGCGTAAGCACAAGTCCCAGTGCGTGACTCATTTATTGCAAATCACTGAGGGCGATTTCTGGGCCTCCAGACCCCAGTCTTGAACCTTCTGAAGCTGATTGAGTGCTATATCAAAGAGGGCCTCATTCCATGTGAAGGGGGGAGCAATTAGGGTTAGTTTAGCATCATGTAGTTCATTTTCTAGAGAGAGAAGCTCCCCCTTCTCTCTAGAATTAAGGTTTCTTAGTTTAATTTCTTTGTAATTTCTTTTTTTAATTCTTGATTTCGTCTAGTTTCTTCTACCTTTCTTTGTTCTATTGCTTTAATTTCCTTAGTTTATCTTGTTAATTTCTCATTTTGGTTACTTTTTATGTTTATGAGCACTCTTGTTATTTTAATTTCCATTTAATGCAATTTGATGTTTTTTATGTTTATTGTCATTTAATTAAGTTGTTATTATGATTTTCTTGCAATTGGTAGTTGTAGATTTTATTAGTTCTTGTTATTTTATCATGCTTTCTTTTCATGTCCACCAAGTGTTTTATAAAATGCTTGGCTTAGTTTTTGTCTAGTTTTTCACACTTTTGGTTGGGAAATTGAGTAATTGGGTGAACTTGAGTGGTGGATGTCCATTCCACATTGTGTGAGGATTGTTAATTGATTTGGTTTCCACTAACTCTAAGCCTTCCATTAATAGAGTTGGCTAGGACTTCTGAATTGAGATCAATTATGCCCTTTTGACTAATTCTCGATGTCAGGATTGACTAATTGGGATTAATTCTACACAATTACCATGTTTGTGGTCCATAACTAGGATAGGAATCCTTAGTTTCCCAATTATTGCCAAGAGCCCTTTTTGTTATTTGAATTTCCAATTTCATTGCTTTAATTGCTTTCCATTTAATTACTTGCATGCTTGTAAAAATAGTTGCCATTTCAATATCTTGCAATTTTATACCCTTGATCCCATAGCCAATGATTGAGCACTTTGTTGCAACTCCTAGGGAAGACGACCCGAGACTTAAAACTCCCGATTTATATTTTGTATTGATTGTGACACCTTTTGAATTAAAAAATTTGAGTGAGCGTTACTGGTTGGCTTGGAACTATACTTGCAACGCCAATCTTATTTTGACAAAAATTCTAAGTCGACGGTCTAGCTCTTTCAAATGCCAAGGCCAATTTCAGTTTTTATGGCACCAATGCAAGCTTGAGAACGTTAGTGAGCTAACGCCCAATGTCAACGTCAGAAAGAGCTTTAACCAAGGCCAAAAGCCCAGATCCAAGTACTTGTAGACCCATTTTGAAGATGAGAAGAACAGTATATATATGAGGAGTTTTTGAACTTGAAAAGTAGGCTGGAGGATTAGACACTCTAGAGCTCTCTAGTATCCTGGAGGATTAGAGACTCCAGAGAGCGTAGCATGGTTTAGATACACTTTTCTTTTCTGCAATTTTACATTTTCGTTTGTATTGAGTTTAGTTTATTTTTATGCCATTTCCATTTCATACGCTTCTTCCTTCCTGCAATTTTACATTTGAGCTTGTATTCAGTTTGATTTACTTTCATGCAATTTCAATTTCCTACATTTGTTCTTAGAGCGATGATTAACTAAACCCCAAATCATTAGGGGGAGGAGCTCTATTGTAATTCGCATGATTGAATGAAATTCTTCTTCTTCTCAAACTACTTGTTGTAGCTAAGGGATATCTTCTATGTTTATTGTGATCTATTCACTCCAGAAGGGGGTTTGGGTCTATTGAATCTCTATGTAAGCCTCGGAAGGGGAATCATAGAGATTAGAATTGAAGCTTTATCCCTCAAAATTCTCTTGATCAACACTATTCGGGAGGAATTGAGGTCTTAAAAATTTGTGTGGCTTATGGATAAGAGAATGTTCTTAACCTCTTCTCATGACAATTAGATCAAGGAATTAGCAAGATTGATTGTGTTTAGAGAGATTGGGTTACCAAGGAATTGGGACTCAATCTATTACAATCCGCCATAGATCTACTTCATGTGATTGAGAATGAAGTTGAGACCCATTTGATTCATGACGGATTATAATATCTCGAATCCCTAATGAATCTTTCTCTTTGATATTCTTCACTTTGATTGTCTGAGTTTCCTTTAATTGCATTGAATTTACTACTTCCTTTAATTTCTCAGCATTTGAGACCCATTTACATTTCATTGTCATTTATATTCTTGCCTTTAATTTCTTGTCATTTAAGCTTCGGCTCCTTTACTTTCGTGCTCTTTAAGTTTCTGTCCTTTAAGTTTCTTGCCATTTACGTTTCAAGTAATTTACAGTTAGCAATTTATACTTTCAGTACTTTAAATTCCTTGCAATTTACATTCTGTTAATTAAATTTCACCAAACTCCATTTAATATTCGCTTAACTAGACTCATCACCCAACTAAAGTTGCTTAATCCATCAATCCCTGTGGCATCGACCTCACTCTTGTGAGTTTTACTACTTGATGCGACCTGGTATACTTGCCAGTAGTTGTGTGGATGCATTTCTCCGTCCATCAACTTCCTCATAATTTTCAAAAGTAGTTCTTAGGTTGGAGTATATGTCACATATTCAAGCTAGTCCTGTCCAATTGAATTTTATAAGAAAATACAATTTTCAAAAATTATCCTAATCCGAATTATATGTCACATATTCAAAATTAGGGTAACTGAAAAATCATGTATGGTATCGCACACTTTAAAAACCACTATGTCTAGTCGATTCAAAAAGTCATGTGAAAGAGTTTTCAAGTATAATTCGGATATTAGTTCTGTCGAAACAATAAACAAATTCAAAATGGGATTAGTATGCCTGTCGACACTACTAATCCTTTAGGGATGAAGAATGAAAAACTCAATCATAAAACAGATCAATACAATACTTTAAAATAGCAGAAAACTTAGATTAATAATTCATAGAAACAAAAATAGAGCTCTGAACCCCTTGACAGAGGAATTAGTTGCTAATGGTGGGTGCGAAATCAATAATGAAACTATGCTGAAGGAACTAGGTTACGGCCGTGAATGTAATTCACTTATTTATACCTAAGTTTTCTCTAATTCAAATTCTAAATCCATATTATCTTACTCAAAATAATTAAGATAGCTCCAAATTCAAATAACAGAATCAAAATAGAATTAAACTGAATTCAAATCTAATCAAAATAGATTACTTTTCAGTCTTCAAATGGAAATCAATTCTTTGAGGGTGGGCTTTGGAGGAATCATAACTAGCGTATCACGTAAGCTCACTAGCGTGTAACTGGGCCTAGAGGTTTTGGGCTTGGCATGGTGATGCATGGAATCTTGTATCTCTACAATTTTTTCTCAGCAAGTATACCAAATTGTCATCAAGTAAAAACTCATAATAGAGTGAGCTCGAATCCCACAGGGATTGATTGGTTGAGCAACTTTAATTAGAGGAGTGTTCTAGTTGAACTAAGCTGAAATTGAATAGAGAATTGCAAAATTTAAATAGCAGGAAATGTAAATGACAAGAAAGGTAAATAACAGAAAGTAAATGGCCAAATATAAATTACAGAAAGTAAATTGCAAAATTCTAAATGGGAATGGGTGATTAAGTATAAGTGTAAACAGCAGAATGTAAAGAATAGGTAAGATTAGAAGTGGGGAAGTTCATTGGGCTTAGGAGATATTGCATTCTCCGGATCAAGTTTATTCTCATCTCTTCCTCAATCAATACATTCATTGATCTCTTGGCAATCTTAGGTGAATGGATCCCAGTGTCTTGGCAATCCAATCTCTCTAAGCTTGAACAATTGCCCAATGTATTGATCTAATTGCTCATGGGAAAAGATGAAGTACAATCACTTATTATACCACACACCTTCATAGATCAAAGTATTGGTAGGATTACATGTCACTATATCCATCCAACCCCCAACTTAATCCAATGTGAGAAAGATTTCAAGCATGGTTCTATGATTTCTCTTTCAAACCAATCACAGAACCCAAGTACATTCAATTTCTCTTTCAAGACGATTGAATGCTTGAATGAACAACAAAAGCTTTCAAGCAGATCAAGAGAAAAGAAAGAAGAAGAAGAATGAAAACTATAATTGATCCATTGAATTACAACAGAGCTCCCTAACCCAATGAAGATGGTTTTAGTTCATCATAGCTCTAGGAATGGAAATTGAAAATAAAAAGTGCATTGAAAGTAAACTAGACCTACAGAGAAAGTAAAAATTACAAAGAGTACAATCTTGGATCCCCCCAAGTGCCAATTCCTTTTCTAACTTAAATCCTATGCTATTTATACACTTTCCTTCTTTAGTCCTCAAGTACTTGGATTGGGCTTTTGTCTTTTGTTGAAGCCAGCTAAAGTGGCTCTCAGTGATGTTGAAGAGGGACGTTTGGCAACTGATGTTCATGCTTTGCATGGGTGCTCAATTATACTAGAGCTGGTGTCAACATTGGTGATCAACGTTTGTGGAAATACGTTGGGTCAAACGTTACTTAAAAAAGGATTTCTGGGCATTGCCAGCAACGTTTGACTCAACGTTCACCTATCCACGCATGCACGTCACCCACACGTACGCGTCAAAACAACACTTTGCGCGTGTGTATCGCTCACGCGTTTGCGAGATTGGCTAAAATCTGCTTCCTTGCGTACGCGTTAAAGCAGGTTTTTCCAACTCCAAATTCTGAAAATCTCATCGAGAATGTTGGTGGCAACATTTGTGGCAACGTTTGCACTCCAACGCTCTTTTGATCACGCGTATGCGTCGCCCACGCGTACACGTCAAAACTGGATTTTTGCCATTTTACGCCTATGCGTCGCCCATGCGTACGCGTGACTTCACAAAATTCAACTTTCACCCATACGCGTCGATGACGGGTATGCGTCACACTAAAGTTTTTCAGCTCCAGCAATAAAAGTTATCGAAGATGTTGGAGGTACCAACGTTCCCTCCAACGTTGGCACCAAAATCACAAGAACGTTGCCAGCAACGTTGGTGGCCTACTTTGGCCACCAACATTGCACTTTTACCCCGTTTCCTCCAACGTTACTTCCTCTTCCTCTGCTTCTTTCTCTGGTTCTTCCTTGCTTCTCTTCACCTATTATCAACCAAACACATGCATCAAAGCCTTGCCAAAATCACAAGAAATTGCATCATTCAAAACAATCAAGTAAATCTTGCATAAATCTCATGAAAATACATCAATTAGCCATGTTTGATTGAATCAAGATATGCATGAAATTCTCATCCAATTACTTACTTATTCCTCAAGAAAGTGCATAAACCCAAATGAAAACAAATGAAAAAGGCTTGTGAAACTAGCCTAAGATGCCTTGGCATCACAACACCAAACATAAATCTTGCTTGTCCCCAAGCAAGCAGTAAAACATGAGAAAAATGAATGAAAACATAGAAGAAAATATGTCCTTATCAACAGATAATTAAACTTGATTCATAGGGTTTTATGCAGGATATATTTACAGCTCAACTTTTATTATTTTCTAGGTGTGAGATGTCCCTCTAAGTGCTAACTTAGGTGCTACTATCAAACCTTATTATTTATTGATCCTTGGTGTTTGATTTTTTATTTTCTTTTGCTTAGAAACTTATTCTTCAATTGCAGCTTAGCGTCATGTGTTGCAGCAGCCTTTTAGCTTAGTTTTCAGTCAACACATACACACCACATACACTTGGCTCACAATTCATCTTAAGAACATTGGTGCCCAGCACCTCTTTGGGTCACTAAATGCCTTGTAACTAGGTTGCTCTTGATAGTGGACTTTTGGTTGATAATCCCGGGTTAGTTAACCCAAGTTACCAAGTGTTGAAACACTCGTTAAAACCTAATCATCCAAGCAGATCCTAGTATAAAAACACCACAGGCATGTGTCTTAAGGTTCAAGCTATTGGTGTCTAGCTTATTCTTTGTTTCTTTCATTTTGGTTGCCAACTTTTAGCTTTTCTTCCTTTCGTTCTTATTCTTTCTTTCTTCCAGGGATGTTTAACACTATGGTTTCACAAACAACAACAAAGTTCATGCTTAAAAAGGACATTCTACCCTTCATCTTTATTAGTGAACCTGCTAACAATCAAACATGTACCACCACTGATCCTTATTCTAATTCCTACCAAATTAGACTATTATACTTTCTGTTTCAACATAAAATTTTCTTTTATTCAAGCAAAGCAAAGGGAACAAGACAAATATTCAAGCAAGATGAAACTAAAGCAGGCACTTAGACTAGCACACTTATGACAATTTAAAGAAAGTAACCAAAAAAATGCAAATGACAGGTAAGCTAATCAGCAGGGGTACATTTGCAACTTCAATTAACAGTTTTAAACTAAAGACAGTCAAGTAACAATACAACCTCTTGGAGTCCACTTGCTTCCTCTTTGTCATCATCATTATTGGCTTTAATGTTTTTCCTTTGTGTCGCCACCTGATGATGCATCTTATCCTCCAAGAAATTGAATGGCTCTTTTGCAAAGAATTTGAAAGTTGCTTGTTCCCCAAACACTTGAGGGATGGTTAGCATGCATGTATGCTTGTGTTTTTCTAAACTTAAGTTGGTGTGGGAACACTAAACTTAGTTCCTTGCCTACTTCTCTATGCAACAAATTGAATACATGTAGAAACTTCAATTGCTTCTATTAAGAAAACAACTCTAAACTGGAAACTAAACAATTGTTAAGTAGTTTCTCTAATTGTTTGGAGCAAGTGACTGATCATACTGAGGGTTGCAATGTGTTATTAATGAAATCTTTGGTGGAACACCAAACTTAGCATCCTACATTCACCCTTGAATTGTTTTGGTGTGCAAAACCAAACTTAGCTCCTTGCAATACAGAGAAATGTACTTAGCTCTCTTATTGAAATAGCTTAAGAAAAGAAAGTTACCTCTGGTTGGGTTGCCTCCCAACAAGTGCTATTTTAACATCACTAGCTTGACGGTTGCTTCATTAATTGAGATTGTACTTCAACTTGGGGCTTTCCCCCATATTACCCATATAGTGTTTGAGCCTTTCTCAATTTACAGTAAAGGTTTCCTGTGAGCTTTCTTCCATGATCTCTATGTTTCCATAAGGTGAGATCTTGGTGACCAGGAATGGTCCTGACCATCTTGACTTTAGTTTCCCAGGAAAGAGCTTTACACTGGAGTTGTAAAGGAGCATTCTCTGTCCTTCTTCAAAGTTCCTTGGTGCCAAATTGAGATCATGCTTTCTCTTTGCCCTTTCCTTATAAATTTTAGCATTTTCATAGGCCTGGGATCTGAATTCTTCCAGTTCTTGTAGTTACAAGATCCTTCTTTCACCAGCCGCATTGTTGTCAAAGTTCAGTAGCTTGAGAGCCCAGAATACTTTGTTTTTCAGTTCCACTGGTAGATGACAAGCCTTTTCATACACCAATTGGAATGGAGACATCCCAATGGGTGTCTTGAAGGCTGTCCTATATGCCCAAAGAGCATCATCCAACTTCTTCGACCAGTCTTTTCTTGAAGTTTCCACAATCTTTTCAAGAATCCTTTTGAGTTCTCTGTTGGATATCTCTGTCTGCCCACTTATTTGGGGGTGATAAGGTGTGGCACCCTTATGCTTGATTCCATATCTCAAGAGGAGAGTTTCTAGTGGTCTGTTACAAAAATGGCTTCCTCCATCACCAATTAGAGCTTTAGGAACTACAAATCGGCTGAAGATGTTCTTCTAGAGAAAGATCATCACTACTTTATTATCATTTGTTAGAGTTGCAATGGCCTCCACCCACTTGGATACATAGTCTACTGCCACTAAAATATATTTGTTTGAGTATGAGGTTGGGAATGGTCCCATTAAATCAATCCCCCAAAATGTCCTCTACAACAAGATCCATGACAATTCTATAAGACTTCCCTTCTTTCTTCCTCTAAGATGCATCTTCTAAGTATTCCATCTGAGCACCTTTTGAAGAGGTATGGTTCATCCCAGATGAAATACTTGGCATCATTGATGAGCTTTCTCTTCTGATGTTTATTGATCTACGAATGCACTTTCCCAGTGGCTTTAAAATTGGCAATGTTCGCGAACTAGGGTGCCTTGTGAACCAACATTAATTGCTCATCAGGAAAAGACTCATTCACACTCGGGCTGTGTGTGCTACCTTCTTCACAAGGAATTCTTGACAAGTGATCTGCTACTTTGTTCTCTACTCCTTTCTTGTTTTTTATCTCAATGTTGAACTCCTGCAGTAGCAAGATCCATCTTATCAATCTTAGTTTTGATTCTTGCTTGGCAAGTAGGTATTTTAGTGCTGCATGATCAGTAAAAATAATCACTTTAGAGCCAGTGAGATAAGATATAAATTTATCACATGCAAACACTATTGCTAGTAATTCCTTTTCAGTGGTGCTGTAATTTCTTTGGGTTTCATTAAGAACCTTGCTGGCATAGTATATAACATGCACCAAATTGTCATTCCTTTGTCCTAACACTGCCCCAATAGCAAAATCTGATGCATCACACATCAGCTCGAAAGGTAAATCCCAGTTAGGTGGGGCAATGATAGGTGCAGAGAAAAGTTTTCTTTTCAGATTTTCAAAAGCCAGCATGCATTCTTGATCAAACACAAAAGGTGCATCAGAGACCAATAAGTTACTCAAAGGTTTGGCAATTTTTGAAAAATCTCTAGTAAACCTTCTGTAGAATCCAGCATATCCCAAGAAGCTCCTAATTGCTTTGACATTACTAGGAGGAGGTAATTTCTCAATTACTTTCACCTTAGCTTTGTCCACCTCTATGCCTTTATTAGAGATTTTGTGGCCAAGTACTATCCCTTCTGTTACCATAAAATGGCTTTTCTCCTAGTTTAAGACTAAGTTAGTCTCTTGGCATCTCTTTAGCACCAAGGCAAGGTGATGCAAGCAATTTAAAAAGGAATCCCCAAACACTGAAAAATTATTCATAAATATTTCAATGAATTTTTCAATCATGTCTGAAAAGATAGATAACATGCATCTTTGAAAAGTGGCAGGTGCATTGCACAATCCAAAAGGCATGTGTCTATAAGCGAAGACTCCATATGGACAAGTAAAGGATGTTTTCTCTTGATCTCTTGGGTCAACTACTATCTGGTTGTAGCCTGAGTAGCCATCCAAGAAGCAATAGTATGCATGCCCTGCATGCCTTTCCAGCATTTGGTCCATGAAAAGAAGTAGAAAGTGGTTGGTGCACAAAATTGTGATCATCAACAATGGCGCCAAAGACTTGGAGCTCTCAAACGTGAATCACACTTTGTCACAACATCGCACAACTAACCAGCAAGTACACTGGGTCGTCCAAGTAATAAACCTTACGTGAGTAAGGGTCGATCCCACGGAGATTGTTGGTATGAAGCAAGCTATGGTCATCTTGTAAATCTCAGTCAGGCGGATTCCAATGGTTATAATGGTTTTCGAATATAAAGATAAATAAAGCATAAAATAAAGATAGAGATACTTATGTAAATCATTGGTGGAAATTTCAGATAAGTGTATGGAGATGCTTTGTTCCCTCTGAATCTCTGCTTTCCTACTGCTTTCATCCAATCATTCTTACTCCTTTCTATGGCAAGCTGTATGTAGGGCGTCACCGTTGTCAATGGCTACTTCCCATCCTCTCAATGAAAATGATCCAAATGCTCTGACACAGCACGGCTAATCATCTGTCAGTTCTCGATCATGTTGGAATAGAATCTAATGATTCTTTTGCATCTGTCACTACGCACAACAATCGCAAGTTTGAAGCTCGTCACAGTCATCCCATCTTATATCCTTACTTGGAATACCACAGACAAGGTTTAGACTTTCCAGATCTTAGGAATGACCTCCAATAATTCTAGCTTATACCATGAAGACTCCGATATTTCGGAATGGAGTCTAAGAGACACGCACTCGATCTAAGGTAGAACGGGAGTGGTTGTCAAGCACGCGTTCGTAGGTGAGAATGATGATGAGTGTCACGGATCATCACATTCATCATGTTGAAGTACAGCGAATATCTTAGAATAAGAATAAGCTGAATTGAATAGAAGAATAATAGTAATTGCATTAATACTCGAGGAACAGCAAACTCCACACCTTAATCTATGGTGTGTAGAAACTCCACCGTTGAAAATACATAAGTGATAAAGGTCCAGGCATGGCCAAATGGCCAGCCTTCCCAAATAGCATGTGAATACAAAAATAGGGAATAAGACCCCCAGTACAACAGTAAAAAGTTCTATTTATAGTAAACTAGCTGCTAGGGTTTACAGAAATAAGTCTTAGTGCAGAAATCAACTTCCGGGGCCCACTTTGGTGTGTGCTTGGGCTGAGCTTGAGCTTTACACGTGCAGAGACTTCTCTTGGTTTGAGACGTGCTTCTGGCGTTTTACTCCAGAATGCATCATGGAACTGGAGTTGAATGCCAGTTTGCATCGTCTAAGCTCGAATAAAGTATGGACTATTATATATTGCTGAAAAGTCCTGGATGTCTACTTTCCAACGCAGTTGCTAGCGTGCTATTTGGAGTTCTGTAGCTCTAGAAAATCCATCTCGAGTGCAGGGAGGTTAGAATCCAACAACATCAGCAGTCCTTTTTCAGCCTGAATCAGATTTTTGCTCAGGTGCTTCAATTTCAGCCAGAAAATACCTGAAATCACAGAAAAACACACAAACTCATAGTAAAGTCCAGAAATGTGAATTTTTCATAAAAACTAATAAAAACACTCCTAAAAGTAGCTAGATCCTACTAAAAACTACCTAAAAACAATGCCAAAACGCGTATAAATTATCCGCTCGTCACAACACCAAACTTAAATTATTGCTTGTCCTTAAGCAACTGAAAACCAAATAGGATAAAAAGAAGAGAATATACTATAAATCTCAAAATATCAATGAATATTAGTTCTAATTAGATGAGCGGGACTTGTAGCTTTTTGCTTCTGAACAGTTTTGGCATCTCACTTTATCCTTTGAAGTTTAGAATGATTGGCATCCATAGGAACTCAGAGTTCAGATAGTGTTATTAATTCTCCTAGTTAAGTATGTTGATTCTTGAACACAGCTACTTTTATAAGTCTTGGCCGTGGCCCTAAGCACTTTGTTTTCCAGTATTACCACCAGATACATAAATGCCACATACACATGACTGGGTGAACCTTTTCAGATTGTATCTCAGCTTTGCTAAAGTCCCCAGTTAGAGGTGTCCAGAGCTCATGAGCACACTCTTTTTGCTTTGGATCACGACTTTAACCACTCAGTCTCAAGCTTTTCACTTGGACCTTCATGCCACAAGCACATGGTTAGGGACAGCTTGATTTAGCCGCTTAGGCCTGGATTTTATTTCCTTGGGGCCCTCCTATCCATTGATGCTCAAAGCCTTGGATCCTTTTTACCCTTGCCTTTTGGTTTTAAGGGCTATTGGCTTTTTCTGCTTACTTTTTCTTTTTCCTATATATTTTTTTCACCCTCTTTTTTTATCACTGCTTTTTCTTGTTTCAAGAATCAATTTCATGCTTTTTCAGATTATCAATAACATTTCTCTTTGTTCATCATTCTTTCAAGAGCCAACAATTTTAACATTCATAAAAAACAAGATCAAAAATATGCACTGTTCAAGCATTCATTCAGAAAACAAAAAGTATTGTCACCACATCTATATAATTAAACTAATTTCAATAACAAATTCAAAACTCATGTACTTCTTGTTCTTTTGTTTTAAAAACATTTTTCATTTAAGAAAGGTGAAGGATTCATGGAATTATTCATAGCCTTAAGACATAGTTAGTAAACACTAATGATCATGTAGTAAAGACTCAAAACATAGACAAACATAAAACATAAAATCGAAAAACAGAGAGATAAGAACAAGGAAGTTAAGGAATGAGTCCACCTTAGTGAGGGTGATGCCTTCTTCTTGAAGGACCAATGGTGCTTTTAAGCTCCTCTATGTCTCTTTCTTGCCTCTGTTGCTTGATCCCTAGTGATTTTGGTGCTCCTATCCTTAGTTGCTCCCAATAATTGTGTGGAGAAAAATGTATCCCCTGAGGTATCTCAGGGATTTCTTGATGAGAGAATTCCTCATGCTCTTGTTGAGGTCCATGAGTGAGCTCTCTTGATGTGCAGTCAAATACTCTACTACTGAGCTATGCACCCTTGAGATGAATCTCTCCATCTCCCATGACTCGGAGGTGGAAGCTTTTGTCTTCCCTTTCCTCTTTCTAGAGGTTTCTCCAGACTTAGGTGCCATAAATGATTATGGAAAAACAAAAAGCTATGCTTTTACCACTCCAAACTTAGAATGCCGCTCGTCCTCGAGCAAAAGAAGAAAGAATAGAAGAAGAAGAAGAAGAAGATATGGAGAAGAGGGAGAGAGGTGTGGGTTTCGGCCAAGGGGGATCCTATAGGGTCCACAGATCCTGAGGTGATCCTGTGGGGTCCACAGATCTTGAGGTGTCAAGGATTTCTCATCCCTGCACCTTTTAGGCATGTAAAACGCCCTCTGTATGCAATCCTGGCATTTAACGCTAGACTGTAGCTTATTTCTGGCATTAAACGCCTAGATGTAGCCTGTTTCTGGCGTTTAACGCCAGCTTGATGCTTGTTTCTGGCGTTAAACGCCAGACAGATGCTTTATTTCTGGCGTTTAAACGCTAGACAGCTCTTCTTCTAGGGTGTGCTTTTTCTTCTGCTATTTTTTATTCTATTTTTAATTTTTGTAATTGTTTTGTGACTCCACATGATCATAAACCTAATAAAACATAAAAGAACAATAAAAATATAGATAAATAAAAATTGGATTGCCTCCCAATAAGCCCTTCTTTAATGTCAATAGCTTGACAGTGAGCTCTCATGGAGCTTCACAGATATTCAGAACATTGTTGGGACCTTCCAACACCAAACATAGAGTTTGAATATGGGGGCTTCTCAACACCAAACTTAGAGTTTGATTGTGGCCTCCCAACACCAAACTTAGAGTTTGATTGTGGGGGCTTTATTTGACTCTGTATTGAGAGAAACTTTTCATGCTTCCTCTCCATGGTTGTAGAGGAACATCCTTGATCTTTAAACACAAGGTAGTCCCCATTCAATTGAAGGACTAACTCTCCTCTGTCAACATCAATCACAGCTCCTGCTGTGGCTAGGAAGGGTCTTATAAGGATGATGCATTCATCCTCATCATTCCCAATGTCTAGGATTATGAAATCACCAGGGATGTAAAGGCTTTTAACCTTTACTAACACGTCCTCTACCAATCTATAAGCTTGTTTTATTGACTTGTCTGCCATCTCTAATGAGATTCTTGCAACTTGTATCTCAAAGATCCCCAGTTTCTCCATTACAGAGAGTGGCATAAGATTTATACTTGACCCCAGATCACACAGAGCCTTCTCAAAGGTCATGGTGCCTATGGTATAGGGTATTGAGAATTTACCAGGGTCTTGTTTCTTTTGAGGTAGAGTTTGCTGAACCCATGTATTTAGTTCACTAATGAGCAAGGGAGATTCATCTTCCCAAGTCTCATTACCAAACAACTTGGCATTCAGCTTCATGATGGCTCCTAAATATTGAGCAACTTGCTCTTCAGTTACATCTTCATCCTCTTCATAGGAAGAATAGTTCTCAGAGCTCATGAATGGCAGAAGGAAGTTTAATGGAATCTCTATGGTCTCTATATGAGCCTCAGATTCCTTTAGGTCCTCAATTGGGAACTCCTTTCTGTCTGAAAGACGTCCCATGAGGTCTTCCTCATTGGGATTCACATCCTCCCCTTCCTCTTTGGATTCGGCCATTTTGATTATATAAATGGCCTTGCACTCTCTTTTTGGATTCTCTTCTGTATTGCTTGGGAGAGTACTAGGAGGAGTTTCAGTGATTTTCTTACTCACCTGACCCACTTGTGCCTCCAAATTTCTAATTGAGGACTTTGTTTCATTCATGAAACTTAAAGTTGCCTTAGATAGATCAGAGACTATATTTGCTAAGCTAGAGGGGCTCTGCTCAGAATTATCTGTCTGTTGCTGAGAAGATTATGCAAAAGGCTTGCTATTGCTAAACCTGTTTCTTCCACCATTATTAAAGCCTTGTTGGGGATTTTGTTGATCCTTCCATGAGAAATTTGGATGATTTCTCCATGAGGAATTATGGGTATTTCCATAGACTTTAACCATGTAATTCACCTCTGTCATTGCAGGGTTCTCAGGATCATAAGCTTCTTCTTCAGAAAATACTTCTTTAGTACTGTTGGATGCATTTTGCAATCCATTCAGACTCTGAGAAATCATGTTGACTTGTTGAGTCAACATTTTATTCTGAGCCAGTATGGCATTCAGAGCATCAATTTCAAGAACTCCCTTCCTCTGAGGCATCCCATTACTCACAGGATTCCTCTCAGAGGTGTACATGAATTGGTTATTTGCAACCATGTCAATGAGTTCTTGAGCTTCTGCAGGAATTTTTTTTAGGTGAATGGATCCACCTGCAGAATGGTCCAGTGATATCTTAGAAAACTCAGATAGACCATAATAGAATATATCCAAAATGATCCACTCTAAAAGTATGTCAGAAGGACACTTTTTGGTCAACTGCTTATATCTTTCCCAAACTTCATAGAGGGATTCACCATCTTTTTGCTTGAAGGTCTGAACATCCACTCTAAGCTTGCTCAGCTTTTGAGGAGGAAAGAACTTGGCCAAAAAGGTCGTGACCAGCTTATCCCAAGAATCCAAACTATCTTTAGGTTGTGAGTCCAACCATGTTCTAGCTCTGTCTCTTACAGCAAAAGGGAAAAGCATGAGCCTGTAGACTTCAGGATCTACTCTATTAGTCTTAACAGTATCACAGATCTGCAAGAATTCAGTTAAAAACTGATAGAGATCTTCTGATGGAAGTCCATGAAACTTGCAGTTCTGTTGCATTAGAGCAACTAGTTGAGGCTTCAGCTCAAAATTGTTTGCTTCAATGGCAGGGATTGAGATGCTTCTTCCATAAAAATTGGAATTAAGTGTAGTATAATCACCAAACATCCTCCTTGCATTATTATTGGGTTCGGCCATGTCTCCTTCTTTTTTGAGATTTTCTGTAAGGTTTTCTCTGAATTGTTGTGCTTTAGCTTCTCTTAGCTTCTTCTTCAGAGTCCTTTCAGGTTCAGAATCTGCTTCAACAAGAATGTCCTTGTCCTTGCTCCTGCTCATATGAAAAATAAGAGAACAAAAAAGGAAGAGAAATCCTCTATGTCACAGTATAAAGATTCCTTTATGTGAGTAGAAGAAGAGAAAAATTCGAACACAGAAGAGAAGAGAGGGTTCGAATTTTAAGATGAAGAGAAGTGTTAGTAAATAAATAAAATAAATAGAAAGATATGAGAGGGAGAGAATTTTGAAAATTATTTTAAAAAAAAGTTAGTGATTTTCGAAAATTGAGAGAAGAAATAAAATTAAAGTTAAAATTTGAAACAATTAGTTAATTAAAAAGAATTTTGAAAAAGGGTAAGGTGGTTTTCGAAAGATGAGAGAGAAAAGTAGTTAGGTGGTTTTAAAAAAGATAAGAAATAGTAAAACAAACAAAAAGTCAATTAGTTAGTTGAAAAAGATTTGAAAATCAATTTTGAAAAGATAAGAAGTTAGAAAAGATTTTGAAATTGATTTTGAAAAAAAGATATGATTAAAAGGATATGATTGAGATTTGTTTTGAAAAAGATTTGAAAAAGAAATTAAAAATATTTGATTTTTAAAATTAAAATTGATTACTTGACTAACAAGAAACTAAAAGATATGATTCTAGAATTTAAAGATTGAACCTTTTTTAACAAGAAAGTAACAAACTTCAAATTTTTGCATCAATCACATTAATTGTTAGTAAGGTTTTCGAAAATTATGAAATAAAATTAAGAAAAAGATTTTGAAAATCAATTTTAGAATTTTCAAAAAATAAGAAGAAAAATGAAAAATATTTGATTTTTGAAAGAGTTTTGAAAAGATAAGATTTTTAAAAATGAAATCTTGACTTGACTAACAAGAAACAACTTATTTTAAAAATTTTTTACTAAGTCAACCCAAAGATTTCGAAAATTTATGAGTAAAACAAGGAAAAGATATTTTTTGTTTTTTTTTAATTTTTAATGATGAGAGAGAAAAAGAAAAGATATCATTTTGTGTTTTTCTCTTTTTTTTTTCAATAAACAGCAAGATTGACACAAGACATGAAAAATTAAGATCAAAACACATAATGCATGCAAGAACACTTTGAATGTCAAGATGAACACCAAGAACACTTTGAAGATCAAGATGAACATTAAGACTTATTTTTGAGAAATTTTTAAGAAAAGAAAAACATACAACACACCAAACTTAGAAATTTTTCATGCTTAGACACTATGAGTGCAAAGATGCATATGAAAAACAACAAAAGACACAAAACAAGAAGATATGAAGATCAAACAAGAAGACTTACCAAGAACAACTTGAAGATCATGAAGAACACCATGCATGAGTTTTTTCGAAAAAGATGCATAAATTTTAAAAACATGCAATTGACACCAAACTTAAAAATTGACACTAGACTCAAACAAGAAACACAAAGTATTTTTGATTTTATGATTTTATAATTTTTTTGGATTTTTTTTCGAAAAAAATTTTGAAAGATTTTTGAAAACTTTTTGAAAAGAAAATTACCTAATCTGAGCAACAAGATGAACCGTCAGTTGTCCAAACTCAAACAATCCCCGGCAACGGCGCCAAAAACTTGGTGCACGAAATTGTGATCATCAACAATGGTGCCAAAGACTTGGAGCTCTCGAACGTGAATCACACTTTGTCACAACTTCGCACAACTAACCAGCAAGTGCACTGGGTCGTCCAAGTAATAAACCTTACGTGAGTAAGGGTCGATCCCACGGAGATTGTTGGTATGAAGCAAGCTATGGTCATCTTGTAAATCTCAGTCAGGCGGATTCCAATGGTTATAATGGTTTTCGAATATAAAGATAAATAAAGCATAAAATAAAGATAGAGATACTTATGTAAATCATTGGTGGAAATTTCAGATAAGTGTATGGAGATGCTTTGTTCCTTCTGAATCTCTACTTTCCTACTGCTTTCATCCAATCATTCTTACTCCTTTCTATGGCAAGCTGTATGTAGGGCATCACCGTTGTCAATGGCTACTTCCCATCCTCTCAGTGAAAATGGTCCAAATGCTCTGTCATAGCATGGCTAATCATCTGTCGGTTCTCGATCATGTTGGAATAGAATCCAGTGATTCTTTTGCGTCTGTCACTACGCCCAACAATCACAAGTTTGAAGCTCGTCACAATCATCCCATCTCATATCCTACTCGGAATACCACAGACAAGGTTTAGACTTTCTGGATCTTAGGAATGACCACCAATAATTCTATCTTATACCACGAAGACTCCGATCTTTCGGAATGGAGGCTAAGAGACACGCGCTCGATCTAAGGTAGAACGGGAGTTGTTGTCAGGCACGCGTTCATAGGTGAGAATGATGATGAGTGTCACGGATCATCACATTCATCATGTTGAAGTGCAGCGAATATCTTAGAATAAGAATAAGCTGAATTGAATAGAAGAATAATAGTAATTGCATTAATACTCGAGGAACAGCAGAGCTCCACACCTTAATCTATGGTGTGTAGAAACTCCACTGTTGAAAATACATAAGTGATAAAGGTCAAGGCATGGCCAAATGGCCAAGCTTCCCAAATAGCATGTGAATGCGAAAATAGGGAATAAGACCCCCAGTACAATAGTAAAAAGTTCTATTTATACTAAACTAGCTACTAGGGTTTACAGAAATAAGTCTTAGTACAGAAATCTACTTCCGGGGCCCACTTTGGTGTGTGCTTGGGCTGAGCTTGAGCTTTACACATGCAGAGGCTTCTCTTGGAGTTAAACGCCAAGTTGTAATGTGTTTTTGGCGTTTAACTCTGGTTTGTGACGTGTTTCTGGCGTTTTACTCCAGAATGTAGGATGGAACTGGCGTTGAACGCCAGCTTGCATCGTCTAAGCTCGAATAAAATATAAACTATTATATATTGCTGGAAAGCCCTGGATGTCTAATTTCCAAAGCAGTTGAGAGCACGCCATTTGGAGTTTTGTAGCTCTAGAAAATTCATCTCAAGTGTAGGGAGGTCAGAATCAAACAGCATCAGCAGTCCTTTTTCAGCCTGAATCAGATTTTTGCTCAGGTCCGTCAATTTCAGCCAAAAAATACCTAAAATCACAGAAAAACACACAAACTCATAGTAAAGTCCAGAAATGTGAATTTTTCATAAAAACTAATAAAAATACCGCTAAAAGTAGCTAGATCCTACTAAAAACTACTTAAAAATAATGCCAAAAAGCATATAAATTATCCGCTCATCAGTGGTCTTTTCTTGTGGCCTCATTGATCTTTCTGTAATCAATACACATTCTCCATCCCGTGACAATTCTTGTGGGGATGAGTTCATTCCTTTCATTGGACACCACAATGATGCCTCCTTTCTTGGGGACCACTTGGACGGGGCTCACCCATGGACTATCCAAAATTGGGTAAATTACCCCTGCCTGCCATAGCCTCATAACCTCCTTTTATACCACTTTTTTTATGACTGGATTGAACTTTCTTTGGGGTTGGATGGAAGGCCTGGCATCATCCTCCAATAGGATCTTATGCATGCATATGGAGGGGCTTATCCCCTTCAGATCAGCAAGGGTCCATCCAATGGCATCTTGGTGCTTTTGTAGCACTATGGTTAACTCTTTTTCTTGATCTTGACTTAGAGCAAAATTGATGATCACTGGGTAACTATTATCACTTTCCAAGTATGCATACTTGAGAGTAGGAGGTAGTGCTTTTAGTTCGGGTTTGGTTGCTTCTTTCTCTTCTTTCTTTTCCTCTAATGTGCTTGGAATGAGTTTCTCAGTTAATTGAACTGCTGCAGCCTCACTATTTGATGTGAGATCTTCTTCTGATACCACCTCAAGTCCTTCTTCTTCAAAGGTTTCTTGCACTAAGATCTCCACTGCATCTAATCTCATGCATTCTTCTAGTGACTCCTATGGGTAGCTCATGGCTTTGAACACATTGAATACCATTTTCTCATCATGTAGCCTAAAGGTAAGTTCACCCTTTTGGACATCTATGATGGCTCCGGCTATTGCTAGAAACGGCCTTCCCAAAATGATTGAAGCTTTGGCTTCTTCCTCGATATCCAACACCACAAAGTCTACTGGGAAGATGAAGTCTCCCACCTTCACCAACAAGTCTTCTACTACTCCATGGGAGAATTTGAATGATCGGTCTGCTAATTGAAGTGCCATTCTTGTTAGTTTGGCTTCCTCAATCTTCATTCTACTCATCATTGCTAAGGACATCAAATTTATGCTGGCTGCCAAATCACATAAGGCTTTTTACACTGTGATTTCTCCTATGATACAAGGGATTTGGAAGCTCCCAGGGTCCTTTAATTTATAAGGCAATTTGTGTTGAATGATGGCGCTACATTCCTCAATTAACACCACAATTTCATCATTTCTCCAGCTTCTCTTCTTGGTCATTAATTCCTTCAAAAACATAGCATAGAGCGGCATTTGCTCTAGTGCTTCAGCAAAGGGAATATTGATCTGTAGTCTCTTAAAAACTTCTAAGAATCTCAAGAATTGGTTGTCATTTTTATTCTTCTTTAATCGTTGAGGGTAAGGGCTTTTGGAACATATGGCCTCAATACTTCTTTTTCTTGAGGTGGGTTGGGAGCAGGTGTTTGTGCTTCCTCCTTATCTTTTGAGCTTTCTTCCACTCTCTTTTCTTGTGTTTCTTTTGAGGTCTCCTTCAATTCCTTCCCACTCCTCAGTGTGATGGCCTTGCGTTCCTCCTTTGGGTTTGCCCTGGTGGTATTACAGGGATTGTAGTTAGGGACTTGCTTGGATAGGTATTCAATCTATACTTCAAGTTTCTTGATGGCAGCATCCTGGTTTTGCATATTGGATCTCACCTCCTCCTTGTAAGCTTGCATGTCCTTAGACTTCTTGCAAAGTGCTCCAAGCATGGCCTCAATCCGGGATAGTTTATCCTCAGATGGTGATGGTAGGCTATAATGTGGGGGTTGAGGATGGATATTTTGTGCTTGATATGATGGTTGGTGAGAGTTATTGTGTAGGGTTTGAAATGGTTTTTGGTTGGGTTGTTGGTAAGTGGAATTGTTGTAATGGTTGGAGTTATGAGGTATATGATCTTGGCTTTGGTTTTGCTGGTTTTCCCACCCTAAATTTAGGTGGTTCTTCCAACCAGGATTATAGGTTTTGGAGTATGGATCATAGGGTTGACTTAATGAGTTTCCAACATAATTAGCTTGCTCCCAATCACCTTTTTCCTCTGCATTCACTCCCTTTGGTGGCTGAGTGTTGATTGTCGCCACTTGGTTCCCCTCCATTTGCCTGGTGAGCTTTGCTAGTTGATTGGTGATTAACTTGTTTTGATCTAGTATTACATCCATGTGACTCAGCTCCATCACTCTTCTATTGGTGCTTCTATCAGTGGCATAGAAGAATTCATTGTTGGCTACAGTTTCTATGATGTCTATGGCCTCTTCAATTGTCTTTTTCTTGTTGAGAGAGCCTCTTGAAGAGTGATCTAAGGCCTTCTTTGATTCATATGATAATCTTTCATAGAAAATGTGCAGCTGTACCCATTCATTGAACATGTTCGGAAGGCACCTCCTTGTATCTCTCCCATGCTTCATAGAAAGTTTCCCCATCTTGTTGTCTGAATGTTTGCACCTCAGCCCTTAATCTGTTAACTCTTTGGGGAGGGTAGAATCTTACCAAGAACTTGTTAATGACATCCTTCCAAGTGGTAAGGCTTTCTTTAGGAAATGACTCTAGCCACTTAGATGCTTTGTCCCTAAGAGAGAAAGGGAACAAAAGCAATCTATAGGTGTCAGGATGAATAACATTGGCCTTCACAGTATCACATATTCTCAAGAATGTGGTTAGATGTTGATTGGGGTCTTCTTGGGCACTTCCTCTAAATGATCAATTATTTTGAACAAGGGTGATGAGTTGCGGTTTTAGCTCAAAGTTGTTGGCATGAATGGTTGGCTTTAGAATGCTGCTTCCACAATTCCCAGGATTGGGATTAATGTAAGAGCCTAACACTCTTCTCTCCTGCCTTTCATGATTACCAGCACCTTCTCCAACATGGTTATGAACTTTCTCCTCCATAGTGATGTCTAGATCTTCTTCCAACTCCTCTTCACCAACTATGCCTTTACCTCTTGCTTCCCTCTTTAGTCTAAGGAAGGTCCTCTCAGGTTCAGTGTCAAAAGAAGTTGAAGCTCCTCTTCTATCTGTCATACACATAGTAAACAAACAGCAAACGGCAAGTGAAGAATTCACTGTTAATGAGAATTATGGTTATAGTGGTTAGTGCAATTGATCAAACGGTTGGTGGATTAGTTGTGCTAGAAAGTAAAAGAAAAACAACTAAAATTGTAGAAAATAGTAGTAAACAACTGAAATTGAAACTGATTAACAAAAGAGAAGAAAAATATTCAATCTAGTTATCCTCCAATTTAATCATTGAAAATGCAAAATCAATCCCCGGCAACGGTGCCATAAACTTTATGCATGGAATATTGTATCTCTACAATTTTTCCTCGGCAAGTATACCGAATTGTCGTCAAGTAAAAACTCACAATAGAGTGATGTCAAATCCACAGGGATTGATTGGTTGAGCAACTTTAATTAGAAGAGTGTTCTAGTTGAACTAAGCATAATTTGAATAGAGAATTGCAGAATTTAAATAGCAGGAAACAGAAATAACAGAAAGTAAATAGCCGAATATAAATTGCAGAAAGTAAATTGCAGAATTCTAAATGGGAATGGGGTGATTAAGCATAAGTGTAAATAATAGAATGTAAAGAATGGGTAAGATCAGAAGTGGGAAAGCTCATTGGGCTTAGGAGATATTGCATTCTCCGGATCAAGTTCATTCTCATCTCTTCCTCAATCAATGCATTCATTGATCTCTTGGCAATCTTAGGTGATTGGATCCTAATGTCTTGGCAATCCAATCTCTCTAAGCTTGAATAATTTCCCAATTTCTTAATCTAATTGCTCATGGGAAGAGATGAAGTACGATCACTGATTATACCACACACCTTCATAAATCAAAGTCTTGGTAGGATTACATGTCACTATATCCATCCAACCCCCAACCTAATCTAATGTGAGAAAGATTTCAAGCATGATTCTATGATTTTTCTTTCAAGCCAATCACAAAACCCAAGTACATTCAATTTCTATATCAAGACAATTGAATGCTTGAATGAAGAACGAAATCTTTCAAGCAGATCAAGAGAAAAGAAAGAAGAAGAAGAATGAAAACTATAATTGATCCATTGAATTACAACAGAGCTCCCTAACCCAATGAAGAGGGGTTTAGTTCATCATAGCTCTGGGAATGGAAATTGAAAATAAAAAGTGCATTGAAAGAAAACTAGATCTACAGAGAAAGTAAAAATTGCAGAGAGTACAATATTGGATCCCCCCAGGTTCCAATTCCTTTTCTAACTTAAATCCTATGTTATTTATACACTTTCTTTCTTCAGTCTTCAAGTACTTGGGTTGTGCTTTTGGCCTTTGTAGAAGCAAGCTAAAGTGGCTATCAGTGACGTTGAAGAGGGACATTTGGCAACTGACTTTCATGCTTTGCATGGGTGCTCAATTGTACTAGAGCTGGTGTCAACGTTGGTAATCAACGTTTGTGGAAAAACGTAGGGTCAAACATTACCTGAAAAAGGATTTCTGGGCGTTGCCACCAACGTTTGACTCAAAGTTGGTGCACCAATGTTCGCCTATCCACGCGTGCACGTCGCCCACGCGTACGCGTCAAAACAGCGTTTTGCACGTGTGCGTCGCTCACACATTTGCAAGACTGGCTAAAATCTGATTCTATGCGTACATGTCATCGACGCGTATGCGTCGAAGCAAGTTTTCTAACTCCAAATTCTGAAATTCTCATCGAGAATGTTGGTGGCAATGTTTGTGGCAACGTTTGCACACCAACGCTCTTTTGGTCACGTGTACGCTTCTCACACGCGTACACGTTAAAACTGGATTTTTCCCATTTTGCGCGTGCGCATCGCCCATGCGTACGGATGACTTCACAAAATTCCACTTTCACGTGTACGCGTCGATGACGTGTACGCATCACACTAAAGTTTTCCAGCTCCAGAAACAAAAGTTATCAAAGACGTTGGAGGTAACGTTGGTGAGCCAACGTTCCCTCCAACGTTGGCACCAAAATCACAAGAATGTTGCCAGCAACGTTGGTGAGCGAACTTTAGCCACCAGCGTTGCACTTTTACCCCCCTTTACTCCAATTTTGAGGTAATGTTGGTGGCCAACTTGGCCACCAACGTTACTTCCTTTTCCTCGGCTTCTTTCTCTACATCTGTTATCAACCAAACACATGCATCAAAGCCTTGCCAAAATCACAAGAAATTGCATCATTCAAAGCAGTCAAGTAAATCTTGCATAAATCTCATGAAATTGCATCAATTCACCATGTTTGATTGAATCAAGATATGCATGAAATTCTCATCTAATTACTTACTTTTTCCTCAAGAAAGTACATAAACCCAAATGAAAACAAATGAAAAAGGCTTGTTAAACTAGCCTAAGGTGCCTTGGAATCACGTGGCACACCACCTGCAGCGTGGCACGCCCTCTCCTAGGTGTGTAACGCCTTTGCCTTGTGTGCTCCAAGGGCTTGATTTTTCTTCAAGTGTGGCACGCCTCCCCTTACACGTTGCACACCACTTTCAATATGCTCTAGGGTGTGGCACATTTCCGTTGCTCGTTGCACGCTAGGATTGGTGTTTCATAGGGCGTGGCATGCTCTGCTCCCAGCGTGGCATGCCTTGCTCTAGCTCGCTCCCAGGGATTCACTTCTTGATAGGGCATGGCATGCCCTGCTTCAAGCATTGCATGCCTCTGCTTCTTCTCCCAGGGCATAACACACCGCTACTTCAGCTCACTTGCATGACTTGGGTTCTCACATGCTTTGTTTGCCTTTTCATCAACCTCTCTTTGTCACCTGATTTTCATCTCTTTAATATTATATTTTCTTAAAAACATTTTGAAAATATAGAGTTGCAAGTGATATTTAAAAGTAATGAGATTAATAGAAGATTGTGTAATGAAATTTACGAAAATGAGAAGAAAACATAAAAAAACTACTAAAAATGTGAATGCATCACTAATATATTAAAGCACACGTGAGATAATTCGAATAATATATATATTCTAAAATTGGGCAATATTAATAGTAAAAATTTGTTCATTATAGACATTATATGTATAGAAGTATAGATGTTATAAAATATGAAATTATAAATGTTATTTATGTAAAATTATGGATGTTATGTTTGAAATTATAGATATTAAATAAATGATGTTTTAACTATTTTCACTAAATAAAACAAGAAAAAGATTAAAGAAAATAGATTAAAAAAATTATGTATGTGCATAATAGGCTGAAAATTGGCATATATAAGATAGTAAAAGAAAAATTTCACCAGATTTAGTAGAATTGTTAATAGTAGATAATATTTTTGTCATAATGATTAGTAAAATAATTTTAATATTATTAATATACTTTTATTATTACTATTAATGTAATTAATACACATCTTATTCAATTATTATTATTTATGAGGGTAAAAAATGAGGAGAGAAAGAAGAAGAATAATAAACATGTGTGTTATACTTAAAAAAGTTAAGTTGGTGATTTTATTTGACAATGAAAAACATGATGATTAGATGTGTCACATATGATGTTTCCATCAAAAGTTTTAATAAGCAATTGACCTTTGAAATTGGATATATATAAATCTTCAAGATAGCTTAGGATCTAAAAAAATGTTTACACTTTCGAAGGATGACAAGTAGAAAATTAAATGTGATTTTAAATTGGTAGCCTAGCTAATATAAATAAAAGAAAAGTTGTATAAAATTATTATAATTTATTTATATACGTACCTTATTATTATTATTATTATTATTATTATTATTATTATTATTATTATTATTAGATGGACGTCATTGGCGGTTTTATATTTATTCCCGTCATTTCTGCTGATGGACGGCACCACCTTTCTTAAAAAAAATTTAGGCCACCAAATCATGAGATCAGTTTAGTGATTCAAATTTTGAATTTACAAAACAATTAGTGGAACCCAACCTCACATATATAGCTGATTAGACCAACGAAAATTGTATTAACGGATCAAGTTTTGTAAGAATTAACATGTTTTGATGATTCTAGGTAGACCTGTTCAACCACATATATATCCTATAGTTGATGTCTTCGTCGATAATAACTCACGACGGGTGGAATTTTGAATTTTTGACAGCGCAAACTTGATCCAATTATTGAATTGCATTTCTTCCTTAAGTTTTTTTCCTGCCATGATTTGCGTGACGCAACTAATCAAAGAAAAAAGCCTGTATAATAATAATATATAATATCAATCATTCAGTGGTACAGCAAAAATGTTCCATGTAACAACGAGAATATTTATTTTGTTTTTACTTTATGACGAGAGCTTATATATAATCCTTATCCGGAACTAGTAGAAATATTTGAAACAAAAAACTAATAAATCTTATTATATATGAGAATTTGGTTGGATTAGAGCTTTCATGGGAGAATGAGACCAAAGTGACTTTGACGTTACAAACTTAGAGATTAAGGATATCCCTAGTATATGCTACTACTGGGGCCTTAATTTTCTGTTCATTTAATTTCTTAGTGAGTCCCTGTCCGTAGATAATTTATATATATGATCAAATTTCAAAGTTGTATATATATATTTGGTATAGTTCATACAAAATCATGTTATATTCTATAACCTTAAAATGGTGGTTGGTATTAAAATTGAACCTAATTTTTATTGATAAATGAAAAAAAAAAAAGAGAGATTTTAATATTGATCCATTTACTAAAGTTAGATATATGTCTAAATTCAATGAATATTAATTTTGTTACATAAAATATCAAGTTGGGAACAAACTGGCCCCGCTGATGGGCTCCATAAACGTCACATATATTGGGGGCAAAACAAAAACAATCCCTAATGAATATGATCTTGCATGGTCTAAAATATGAAAAACAGCAATAATGAATAAGCTATAGTTTTTCACCGAACTGCGCTGTATTTAAATTTTAAAGGTACGCCTCCTCCTTGTGCCGAAATAAAAATTAAACGAACAACACTTTGTGTCATCAGTGGCGCGCTTGGAATATATAGGTTTGAGTTTTATTGTTATCAATGATTAGGTGAGGTACATACACGAGTTGTGAGGCTGTGATCGATTCAATGATTTTAGGTCGAGTAATGTTAGGTGACAGTTTTCTTTTTCACTCAATATCAATTCATTTTTTTTAAATTATTTTATTTTTTTAAATTTTAAATTTTAAATTATAAATTTATAATCTAAAATTTAAATTATAAATTTAAACACTAAAGTTGATTAATATTAGCTAATTATTAAAAGTTTTTTTTTTATTTTTTCTTTTAATTTCTCTAAAAAAACAAAACCACGCAATTGGCGTGTAATTTAATTTGAGTCAACATGGCAAATACAAACAATAAACATTAAGAAATAATAGAATGATAGTGACTGGTATTAATATATTCTAGATTCTAGAAAGAGGCTGCACATGAAAATTGAAAAAATGGAAACGGAAAAGATGGGGGTAAGGAGTAGAAGGAGAGAGTGAAGGACCACCACAACCATAACGTGATGGGTTGGGGGTGTGTGTGTGTGTGTTGTTTTTTGTTTTGGAACCAAGTGGTAGTGCAGCATTGTCATTGTCTCTGCTCATCATAATAATAAAACCGTCCAAAAAGCACTACATACCAAATCCACATCAATCACAAACTTCGTTTTTTCTCCTCTTCTAATTAAGAGTTGCCTAACTAAGACACTTGGTAATATTATTAGTGCAAAATTTTTAAGTGAATTTTTTTTTTTTGGTTATTTAAAATGAATTATAAGACGCATCATTTTTGCTCAGTTATTTATAGAAAATGAATCAAAACCGCAATTTACATTTAGGCACATTTGCAAAAGAGCCATAAACAAATAAATTTGGTTAAATCTACGGTAATTTTTCTGACACTCTAAGAAATTGAAGGAACTTATTGCCTGCCTGTATATCTTATATCATATATTATATATTAGGTGGATTTTATTATGTTTATTATGTTTACGGTAGTTACGATAACCGTATAACTGTTGTTAATTAAAGTTACATATTTTGATAAGAGAATATTTTTAGCAACACTTGATAAATAATATAAATAATAAAATATATCACTTTAATTTTAATAATATTTTTAAAATACTATAATTATCATAATCAGTTAATCACCATAATATAGACATATTAAAATACACGTACATATTAACGCATGTTAAGCTTATTCTATATAATTTTAACACATAAAATCATAATATGATTAACAAATACAATTTATAGTTAAAAATTGTATAAAATTAAATTTCTGAAATTTGTAATGTACTTTAAAATTATATAACTACTTTTTAAATTTATACTTCTGTAAAAATAAAATTAATGCGATAAATTAATTACTTAAAACTTATTAGTTATTATAGATATGATATATTATGTAAACAAATTTATTTTAAATGTTAAATATGTGCATTATACAATAATAGAAACCGGAACTTTTGCCAATCCATTCTTATGATGAAAAATGAATTAAAAAGAAAAGGTGAAGATAAAGGAAAGGAACGTGGTGGTTGAGGTGGAAGTGGGGCATAGCATTTCAGTTTACAGGCAGACAGTGTGATTGGTCAATCCAAATGTTAGAAGCAGCAATAATTCAATGACAGCTGTAAACATGGGCCATCACGTGAAAGAATATTGAAAGAATTTGGATCTTGCTGCCATGCCCTCTACGCTACACTCTGCAGTCTGCACTGGGCAATCTCCTCCCTATAAGACGTTAGGCGCGGCGCCGAGATCTTTCTACCTGCACCATATCCTTTTCTGTATTCAACAAAAAATTTTGATTATTCGGTTCTTTTTAATTTTATCTTACAAACTAAGGGTGAGTTATATTCTTTTTAATATTGTATTATTAGAGGAGAAATCCTTCATCATGAACCAAACTATGTGTTAAACACAATTATGGTTATTTACAAAACGTCAATGACATTTTGTATTTTTTCAATTAAAATAATAATTTTTTAATAAAACGTCAGTGACGTTTTGTACTACTGTCACAACTGTGTAAAACACTAAAATAATTAAATATTTTTGTATTTTACATTAAAATTATTCATATATAAAAATTTTAGCCGTGAGTTATAGTCTACACCTATCAAAATGAGGAGAATGATACATCTCGTATTTTCTGTTTTGTTGTCTCTTTTACATAGTTGATTCGTGTCAATAGTTTTGATGAGTTGGCAAAATTCAGGTTGCTTTATTACCATTCCAACAATGTGTACGTTTTATATAGAAATTTTATTTTTACACCAGCTGAAGTTTATCTCGTAAATATGCAATATTATTATGCCAAAACATAAAATACTTGTTTTTTTTTTCGTGACATTGTATTGGACCTTTTTTGTAGTAATCTTCAGGGCTTGTGGTTTTTGAACCCATACTTTATGTTTTAATATGGTAAAGGTGATTTATATTTGATTTTTGTGATATTTAAGATTTTGGTTAAGTAGCTAAATATGTTATTTCTTAATATATTTTAACGATGATTAAGTGATGTATTATGTAATAATTATGTCTTAATGTAATTAAGTTATTCTAACTATTAAAAGAAATTTATTCCATACAAATTAATATAAGTTTTTGAGACTGTTGAATCGGTTAACTTAAACTATATGGTTCTAAGAAACAAATAATTTTGAGCAAAAATATTTAAAATTCTTAAATAGAATTGAAATTTATGTTAAATTAATTATTGATTTGTCCGACCAAAAAATACTGTAAAGAAAACAAAAAAAATATTCGAGGGGTCTATTGATTTTTTCCTTATATAAATTAACTCTTAAAAAAAGCACAATAATCAAAGTAATAGAGTAATTATTCGTGGGTTAACTTTGCATCAAATATAATGATGGGAGTTATGCAAAATAAAGATATTATTATCGTTAAATTCGTATATAATGACGAGGGTAGTGTAAAATAAAATATTATTGTTATTAAATCAAGATATTATTATTATTATTAATTACAACAATACCATGAAATACAATGAAAAGTTATATTTTTTAATCAGTATCTGAAATTGATATATCATTTTTTTCAAATTTAAAAGTATTAGTGAAAAATTTTAAACTAAAAATTACAACACTTTCTTAATTCAACGAGGAGTAAATATGGCAGCGAATCTAATAGCGAAAAAGAAAATTGCGCAGAGAAAGTAGAGTGGATCCATCCTGCAGCAAGTCGCTTCGCATTTTGGAATTTGATATATTTTACTGTAATAGTATTAGTATATTGTATGTTCTCTTATGTTTTTTAATTTTTTTGTTTTTTCTTTATTTATATCTATTTTGGACCTGATCTTTAGGTCTCCTATCAGAGCAGTTATGACTCGATTATCCTGGTTTGGACTACTATTGTGGTCCAAACTAGTTTGGTAACTATAAATTTCAAACCAACATTTAAATTCAAATACTTTTTTTTATCTTAGCCAACAAGATAAGATAAGATAACAACCTCAAAGTATATAAAGGGACCCTCATGTACGTTACACATTTCTAACCCTCACATATACTTCTCAGATCCTTTTTGACTTGAGCATCAGAATGTCGTTACAGGTACCACCCCAATCATTTTAGAAGTCCAATTCTATCACCACTAAAGGCCGGCAAGTCCCTAATCCTACTCTCGACTTGTACCAACGAAGTGTTATACATTGGCACTGTTTGTGGGAATTCGCCAAGTCTTGGCAGTATGATAGAAGAATTTGAAGAGCGGTCCTCAAGTCATCACTATGAGCTTGACCTACGAAACCCAACGTACGAACTACAAAACGACATTCGCCCGTCAACCTGCGGGAGGATAACTAGCACCATACCAGTCCAGCCAATCCCCGACAGACAACAATCACGAGAAGACGGCTGCCAATCCGGCGAGGCCAGAGTAACCGCCGGCCTGAGGGAAAAGGCAATTCAAATAATTCAAGAACTCTACCAAAGGTTACAATTGAAAGCCCCACAATTGACTAATAAAGCACTCCTAGAGAGAACAACGCTCAAAGGCGTGCCACGCCCATGCACGCCTCCATTCCCTCACCAAGGGCGTGCCATGTAATACCCTACTCTTTAAAGCTTTATGCTTAAGTCGTAATTTAATGAGGGTTTGGTACTAGGACATAAGGTTGAGATATAAACAGTTACGTATATGAGATGATATTAAACTAGAAATCTGTAAAAGAATTTAAATCCCTGATAAAAAATAATTTGCAAATCGTTTACACTCAATAAGTAAATCTTTTTGACAATGTATAATAGAGATTAATTGTAATTGATTATTCTTTTATTTCTATAAATAAATAATAAACCATAAATTAAAGGGACTAATAAAAAAAATACTCCATCTGTAAATTACCTGAAGCCACCTATGTAAAATAAAATAAATTTTTTAAATTATTAATTTTTTCCATTGTTAAATTATTAATTTTTTCCATTGTTTTAAAAATTGTTTTCGTTAAATATTTTTTATTTCTACATCTTGCCTTCAATACATTGTAGTTGCAGGTTTAGGATCCGATCTATGTTGGTCGTGGATTGATTTTAAAGTTTTTAGTTTTCAGTGTTTCTAATTTTTGTAATTTTAGTTTTTAGTTTTCATCTTGTGTTAAATATTTTTTGTTTCTAATTTTTGTTATTGGAAGCAAATATATTAGATTATTGGCTAGTAAGGTCCATCTGTCCAAAACGAGACAATGATAAAAATATTATTTTTATTATAGCATATTGAATAATTTAGAACTAATTAAATGATTTTTTTAAAATTATAAAAAACTGGACAATAAAACAATTACCTGTATTATACATTAAGAAAAATTTTATAGTGCGGATCAAGGATGTCAGCATAACATGTTGTCCAGCAGGACATGTGGAAATTGTGTGTGGTACGGGATTTGCTTTGATTGTCATAGCGTGCTGTTGTTGTGGTAATTTCCATTTTGTGGGAGAGTTTTTTTTTTATGGACTTCTAAGAGGGTTTAATTAGCAAAAATGATGTGTTTAACTTAGTTAGATTATTGGTTGGGTCGTTTGTGGGTCAACAAATTTTTGTTAGTATAAAAGGATTTGTGTTAGATTATTTGTGAGATGCGCGTTAGCACTTAGCATGAAGGTTGTTAAAGAGAACTTATAGTGTTGTTAAATTTTCAATTATCAATCTTCATGAATAGTGAACAGGATTTGATAATGATTTTCCATTTATACATGTACTGTGTAAAAGAACGATGAGACTAAGTAAGCAATAACAACCAAGAAATGTAAGTATGAGTTGTGGGGTTATTGTTCGCAGGAGAAATGAAATATTTATTGTGTTTATCATTATAATATTTCACAATTAATGAAATAGTTTGTTTTAGTTGCCTACAATATTTTTTAGATTGGTAGGTCAAAAATTAATTTATCATGAATTAAAGCTTTATTTAAGAGTTTATCTTTGGTCAATAGATTGTTGTATGCATAAGATAAGATTCGAAACTTCGATACTTGTTTAAACGGATTAGTAAGACTAGACAAACCCAAGTTGGTTAACTAGTTCGCTTGATTAATTAGCTCTTTTCACCATGTGATGATTTTTTGTATTTTTGTAGAATAACTTAACTTGGTCATAGATTTTTTGTAGTTTTTATTCTGATGAAACTGATATCTTTTGAATGTGGATTGTGGATTGTAAATTTGTTATATTTTTGTAGCATGCTAAAAAAAACGTGGTGGTTATGTGAAAATAAAACTTTCACAAAAAGAGTTAATATTTAATAGGAAAATGCTAGTTATCCTTTAATTTTTAGTCTTTAATCAGTCTTTTAATTCAAATAATATTATTTAATTAAATTTTAGTTAAAACACATTTCTAATTTGTAAATAAACATATTAGTAACTAAAATTAATTTAAATTTAGATATTAGAATTTTTCTAATTTTCTATCCATTTTGTAAAGTCGTTATTTTATCATTTTTTTTCATTCTATCTGTATGTACGTTCTTCTCTTTTATACGTTCTTCTCTTTATTTTTCTCTCTTTCTCTCTCTCACATTCTTCTTAAAAAATCAATTCAAGAGTGCTACTCCTCTGAAGATAAAATTACTACTTTATACTTAATACTTTATTATTATTATACCTTTTTTCAACTTTATAAATTCTATTCTAAATCCAAAAAGATTTTATAATATCTATCTAATATCATCCCATTGATTAATTATTGATTATTTGTTAGTTATATTTTTTTATTTTTAATATTTTCACATTTTGAAATACGAAAATAAAAATATATCCGAGTTACTTAATTACTTAGTCCTCTAAATATTTAATTTCCAAATTTAGAATGCGAAATTCACAATAAAAAAAATTAATGGCCACGCAAAAGAAAAAAAAATGTTACGGAAACAAAAATTCACTTTTGTTTCCCATAATTGCCTCCACCTATATTGTGAAGATTTTATTTATGCAAGTGCCTGTTGGTGTTAGAGATTTTGATGTTGATGGTTTAAAATTAAATCCACAATGTCTATAATTTTCAACAATCTTTATTATTATTATTACTTGAATTTTTTCATTACTTATTTAAATATTAACCCTTCTAAAATTATTAAAATATATGTTCGTAAAAATTATTTTTTTATTCAATTATAATACATCTAAAATTATTAAGTTATACACAAAATATTTTTGAAACACATTCAAAATTATAAATTTAAAATTTAAATTTAAACATTAAAAATAAAATTAATTTTTTTATATCTTATTCGATAAAAACTAGTCTATTATTTTTTGACTAATAGTTAGATTTTTTCGTTACTTATTTAAATATTAACGCTTTTAAAATTATCAAAATATATGTTTGTAAAAATTGATTTTTTTCAATTATAACACATCTAAAATTATATTAAGTTATATATAAAATATTTCTGAAACACATCTAAAATCATAAATTAGAAATTTAAATTTAAACGTTAAAAATAAAATTAATTTTTTTATATCTTATTCGATAAAAGCTCATCTAATATTTCTTATTTTTTAATTTTTAGTTGGATTTTTTTATTACTTATTTGAACATTAACACTTTTAAAATTATTAAAATGTATGTTGTAAAAATTGGTTATTTTTTTCAATTATAACACATCTAAAATTATTGAGTTGTTTGAAACACATCCAAAATCATAAATCTAAAATTTAAATTTAAACATTAAAAATAAAATTATTTTTTTATATCTTTTCGACGGAGGATAAATGTCGGTAAAGAAATTCTCAAAAAAATCACATTGCAAGTATAGTTCTAAACCAACAATTAATCCTCGGTCAATGCTTAATTTGTTTGTCACAAGTACAAACGCAATAAAAATAAACCGAAGTATTCAAATCTTAGGTCATCTCTCAATGAATTGCAGGGAAGTGTGTAATTATTTGGCTATGAAAAGGTATCTTTTGGGGTTTTTATAATAAGGGACAAGTAATGTAAACAATAAGAAAATAAACTAACAACAATGAAAAGTCCTAGCAAGGGTTGAGAATTGGAATTTCTATCCTCATTATTATCGTTAATTGTGATGGTAATTGCCTTTTGCTGTCACTTAGTTAACTTCTAACAATTGAAGGAAAGTCAAGTGAGCAAAATCAACTTAAGTTCACAAGTTCCAATAAAAAATTAGATTTAGTGAAGCTCAAGCCAACTAGCAACTTTCAATCACCGATCAACAAGAGACTTTGACAATTCAAGAGTCTCCAAATTACTCAATCCAAACCAAGAACACAAAAATCTAATTTAAAATCTAACCAAGCATTTTATCAAACACTTGGAAGGCACAAAATAGAAACATAGAAAATTAACAAGAAATAGGAAAATCTAAAACTAACAATTACAAGAAAATAATAAACACAAATCAAAGAAAACAACAATAAACATAAAATACCTCAAAATGCATTAAAAAGAAATTGGAATCAACAAAGAGTCATGAACCATAAAGCAACAAGGTAAAGGATACAACATATAAAACTAAGAAAGCAAAGAGGTAATAATACGAAATTAAAATAAGAACTTGAATTAAAATAAGAAGTAGAACCTAAACACAGATGAAACTGAAAATAAAAGAAGAAACTTTAAACCTAGTGAGAGGGGAGAGCCTCTCTCTCTAAAATTCTACATTTAAAACTATTGTGTGTGAATGTATGAATCGTTCCCCCCTCCAGCTCTACTCTGCAGCCTCTTGTCTTCATTTTCGAGCTTAAAACTGGGCCAAAAGCAGCCCAGAAATTGCCCCCAGCGAATTTCCTTTACTGAGGCACGTGACACACTCGTAACACGAACACGTCGTTTGAATTCTGCACTGGCCACGCGTACGCGTCAGTCACGCGTGCGCGTCTCTTGGACTATGGCTTGGTCACGCGTACGCTTCGGCACCAGCTTCTCAAATCTCCAAATTCTTGTGTTCCTTCCACTTTTGCTTGCTTTCTCTTCGTCCTCTAAGTCTTTCTTACCCTATAACCTTGAAAACACTTAACAAACATATCACGTCATCGAATGGTAATAAAAGAGAATTAAAAACAAGCAATTTTAAGGCCTAGGAAGCATGTTTTCAATCATAGCACAAAATTAGGAAAGAATCTAAAAAACATGCAATTTACATGAATAAGTGTGAGTAAAGTTAATAAAATCCACTCGATTCGATCCAAAATAAGTTATAAAATAGTGGCTCATCACTTAATCGATAAAAATGCACTTAATATTTTTTATCTTTTAATTATTAGTTGGATTTTTTTTTACTTATTTGAATATTAACGTTGAATTCTACTGAATTTAATTTTTGGATGTGTATTTAAATTATAATCTGTTAATAATTAAAAATGCTAAAACAGAAATAGAAATTTAAAATTTAAAATTTGAAATTTTAGTTTAATTTAATTGTGTATTTAATTTTAAAAAAATACTAAATCTATTTATAAAGGATCACTTTTAAAGGATACCTAGTTGAACTGTTTTTAATAATAATAATAATAATAATAATAATAATAATAATAATAATAATAATAATAGTTTTCAAATTTTTCTTTTTTTGTCATGAAAATTTTCTTTTTATTTCTTTATTTCCGAGCTCGGGGTCCTTTTATTTTTTTTACTCCAGCATAAAATTGCAAGGTCAGCATCAAATCCAACCTATCATCCAAGTTCGTCACATTCCAGCCCACACAGCTAGCAACCTTAACAATGCCATTAACGCATAATAAACCATTCCTATCGAAACGAGAAATGGGAAACCAACTCACTCATGCACGGTCAACGTAAAACTCTAACCACCTATCAACCTTCCACTTTCCACGCGTTGCACTCCCACAATGACAAGCCTTGTCTCATACCATGCGAATAATCTTTGTCAGCACCACAGAACATCCCGATTGATTAATGTTCCGAGAGCTATCTGAAACTAGGTTGCTTTAGCGTCTAAATGTGAGGTCCAGACTCCTTTTGGGACAACGATTGACTTCTTCTAGTATAGAGGTGCCGCTGTCTGAATTCCTTTAAGCAGATTTCTAGTAGATTGGATTTTGAATATACCTGAAAATGTTAGTATATTTATAGTAAAAAGATAACCACCTGTTAGAGTAGTTCCACTTTTAGTGGTGGATAACTGTTCCCTTTTTCTAGGGAAGTTGTTGATATATCCCTTCTAGATAAGTGGGAGATATTTTAGAGGTTAGTTACTTAGTCACCTAAGTAGAGCTAAACTTTCATCGTCGCACCCGACCTTATAAAGGTCGGGTAGAGGGAGATGTTGAATCTCTTGAGTGGGATTTTATTTATTTTGGGTTTGGCATTGTTTTTGGGGCCATGGTATGAATAATGCCTCTGCTTGAGTCTGAACTTTTCCAGAGGTCGAACTCGAGCATTTGTAGATTTACCTTATCTTTGGGACATAGTCACGCTATGTCGGGTATGCCGCCTTTCCAAGATAGGTTAGGTACTGATGCGGTATTTTACAACCCACAAACTAACCGGCAAGTACACTGGGTCATACCAAGTAATACCTTACGTGAGTAAGGGTCGATCCCACGAGGATTGATGGATCAAGCAACAATAGCGTTTGATAGGATTAGTTAGGCAAGCAGAAAATGGTTTTGAGATATTCAAAGAGCATTAAATAGTACTTTAAAAATTTCAGAAAGCAAGCAGCAATGAGTTGGGAATAAAATATTTGAGAAAGAAGTTAAGGTTTCAGAGTTATCTATTTTCTGGATTAACTTTTATTACTAATTAATTTAATCATGCAAGATTTAATTTCATGGCAAACTATATGTGACTAGACCCTAATTCTTTAGACCTTCCTAGTCTCCTCTAAAATTTATTAATTGCCAATTCCTTGGTCAATTAATTCCAATTAGAGGGTGATGATCAATTTCTAGTTTATATGCCAAAAGAATCCTAATTATCCAAAAATAAGGGGATTATATGTCACGTATCCCGTTAAATACAAACAATTAGAAATTCAGTATAATACGTTTTCAAGCTGTTGTTCAAGTAAAGAGCTTTTTCAAGTTTTACAAGAACTCAATTAGAACATGGGTCATACTTCCGTTCCACCCATATTCATAAAATAAAGAACGAAAACAATTATTGAAATATAAATCAAGACATGAATTAAATTAAAAAGATCAAACGAATCAATCCATGAAAATAGACAGAGCTCCTAACCTTAACAATGGAAGATTAGTTGCTCATAGTTCAGAGAAGAAAAATAAGGGTTCTGGTAAAAATGTACTGTGTTCCCATCTGATGGCATCTAAATTCCTATTTATAACTAATCCTAATAAATTTAAAATCTAAAAATAATATCTTTTCCTAAAAGATAAGATTTGAATTTAAATTCGAATTAATTAACAGATCTTCAGTTGATGGGTGGGTACCATTTAATTTGTCCATTCTGCAACTTCTAATATGTGTTTTCTGGGCTGGAAATTGGGTCAAAACAGCCCAAAAAACACTCCCAGCGTCTTTCTGCATTTTTTTGCACGTGGCGCATGTCACGCGTATGCGTCAGTCACGCGGACGCGTCGCTGGTCCTCTTCGCGAGTCACGCGGACGCTGAGCAAATCTTCAAATCACGCGTGCGCGTCAGTCACACGTACACGTCGCCATGGATACTTCCAGATCACGCGCACGCGTCAGGTACGCGTGCGCGTTGCTCCTCGCAGCTATCTCCTTTGATTCTTGTGCTGCAGAAACTTTGTCAATTCCGTCGAATGCTACTTGAAATAAATAAAATTGCCAAAAACTCAAAATAGCATCCATAGTGGCTAAAATATAATTAATTCTTAATTAAAATCAACAATTTAAGTGCAAATTCACTAGGAAAAGATAGATAAGATGCTCACGCATCACAACACCAAACTTAAACTGTTGCTTGTCCTCAAGCAACCAAAACTAATATAAGCTTATGATGTGAATTTGCATGAGAATAAAAGTTCGATTAAGCTCGTGTCTCTTCTTATAGTGGGGTTTACAACTGTAATCCTGAATAGGTTTGGCATCTCACTCTCCTTTGAATAAGAAGAATGTTAATGTCATTCGGAATTAGCATCCGGATAATATTATGAATTCTCTAAAATTTTTTTATATTTCAGTTTAATCCTTGAACACAGCAAAATTGACTTTAATTTATTTTTTTCTTTGGTGCTTTGCACCTTGAGCCTAGCCGTGACTTTAAATGTTTTGTCTCAAGGATTACTTGACACAGAAATACCACAAGCACTTAACTAGGGGACTCTCTTTGAGTCCTGATTTTTCTTTCAGTTACTCCCAGAAAGTGGTGCTCAAAACCTTTGGCATACTCTGTTAAACGCACTTAGTCTCGACTCTAAGTGTTCTGTCTCAAGGATTACTTGACACAATCACACCACAAGCATATGACTGGGGAAATAACTCTTTGAGCTTTTAATCATGTCTGACCTCCCTAGTCATTGATGCTCAGAGCCTTGGACCTTGCTTTTATTTTTATTTATTTATTTATTTTTTCTTTTACTATTTCTTTTGCTTCAAGAGTTAAATTTTTGTTTATTTCAGAGAAGTCATAATAATTCTCTAAATTCCTGTTCCTTATACATCAACATCCCTTGATTCAAATTCAAATATGCACTGTTCATATCATGCATTCAAAAATCACAGAAAATACCACCACCATTAAGTAAATCAGACTGTTCTTAAAATTAACTCAATTTCTCATGCAATACATCACTTCTTTTTCTTTTCTTTTTAGATTCAAGTTTAGTGAGTGGTACATGAAACATCTTTTCAGCATTAAAGCAATTAAAAGAAAACTAAACTAGTCATAGGATTCTAACTAATAAAGGATCATGCAGCAAACAAAGCAAAATAGCAGAAAGCCGGAACATAACATAGAAAAAGAGGGGAGAAATAAGAAATGAAAGGAACTCAAACCACCTTAGTTATCCTAGTGTTCGCTTTATTCTTCAGGTTGTGCTCCTCAATAAAGATGATTCGCCTCTCTTTTGTGTCAGAAAACCAATAAGCGCAGCGTCAACACCAAACTTAAAGGTTTGCTTGTCCTCAAGCAAAGAAGAACTGAAAACAAGAATAAATAGTGAGAGGAAAAAAGAATATAAAGATAAAAGAATAAGAGAGAATTAGAATTGGGAGAGAGAGAAAGAACAACGGCGACGCGTATGCATGCAGCATGCGTACGCGTGGGTCGCGAATTTTTCATAATGACGCATAAGCGTCAGGCACGCGTCTGCGTGCCCTTGATTTTGTGCGATTCGCGCGAAGCCAGTAGAGCGCTCGCGCGACTCTCTGTTTGCATGGCTTGGAAGCCAAATTTTCATACGATGCGTTCGCGCCGTGCACGCGCTCGCGTAGATGGCCATATGTGCAACTGACGCGGACGCGTCAGTCACGCGTCCGCGTGCCCAAATTTGTGCTTTTAGCACACTTCTTGCCCCAAGCCAGCACAACTCTCTGCTCAAACACTCTTTTACGTCGAATTTGCAAGTCACGCGTTCGCGTCGATGACGCACCCGCGTGAATGGCGAAAATCACAAACGACGCGAACGCGTGGGGTACGCGAATGCGTGGGATCGTTTGTGCGAAAGGCACCATTCTGGCACCACTCCTGCGCAACTCTCTGTCAAATTTATTTTTTCACACACATCCATCTGACGCGTACGCGTCAGTGATGCTTTGCGCATCGTGTGCTCTCTCTCTCTCTCTCTCTCTCTCTCTCTCTCTCTCTCTCTCTTTTTTGAAATGTTAGCTTGAGGTGTTCGGTTCCTGGAATAACATAGCTGCATGATCAGAGAATTAGTAAGAAAACTACTACTACGAAAAATAAAAACAGCTAAGGATACGAGATTATCGGGTTGCCTCCTGACAAGCGCTTCTTTAACGTCACTAGCTTGACGGTCAGCTCTACTAGTTCAGCAGATGAGTGGACCTCTGGCGATCAATCTCGCCTCCAAGATAGTGCTTCAACCTCTGGCCATTCACTGTAAATTTCCTGTCAGAATTCTCTTCTTGTATTTCCACATGTCCATATGGTGAAGCTCTGGTAACCACAAATGGTCCTGACCATCGGGATTTCAGCTTCCCGGGAAAAAAATTGAGCCTTGAATTATACAGAAGCACTCTCTGTCCTGGTTCAAAGACTCTGATGGCTATCTTCTTGTCATGCAATAGCTTATTTCTCTCCTTATAGAGCTTGGCATTCTCATAGGCTGAGTATCTGAATTCATCAAGCTCATTCAATTGAAGCATTCGCTTAATTCCTACAGCTTCTGAATCAAGGTTCAGGTATCTGATTGCCCAGTAAGCTTTATGCTCCAGCTCAACTGGCAAGTGACAGGCTTTACCATAGACCAACTGATAAGGGGACATGCCAATGGGAGTCTTGTACGCTGTCCGGTATGCCTAAAGAGCATCTTCAAGCTTCTTAGACCAGTCCTTTCTTGAAACACTGACGGTCTTCTCTAGAATCCTCTTAAGTTCCCTATTGGAAACTTCAACCTGTCCACTTGTCTGAGGGTGATAGGGGGTTGCAACTTTATGACGGACTCCATATCTCTACAGAAGAGAGTCCAGCTGTCGGTTGCAGAAATGGCTTCCTCCATCACTAATGAGTGTCTTTGGGACACCAAACCAACTAAAGATATATCTCTAAAGAAACTCATTACCACTTTGGCATCATTGGTGGGCAAAGCCACAGCTTCCACCCACTTGGACACATAGTCAACTGCCACTAGAATATAGTTGTTTGAATGTGAGGGTGGGAAAGCTCCCATGAAATCAATACCCCACACATCAAACAATTCAACCTCAAGAATCCCCTGCTGTGGCATTTCATGGTTTGCAGGGAGATTTGTAGCTTTTTCACATCTGCCATAGTGCTTCACAAATGCCCTTGAGTCCCTGAAGAGAGTCGGCCAGTAAAATCTGCTCTGAAGGACCTTTGTAGCTGTCCTTTCGCCACCAAAGTGGCCTCCATACTCAGAACCATGACAGTGCCAGAGAATCTGCTGTTTTTCTTCATCTGGGACACACCTCCGGATGATTCCATCTGAACACCTTTTAAAAAGGTATGGTTCTTCCCAAATGTAGTACTTTGCATCAGTCAATAGCTTCTTCACTTGTTGCCTACTGTACTCCCTTGGGATAAAATTCATGGCCTTATAATTTGCAATGTCTGCAAACCATGGTGCCTGCTGAATGAGGAACAATTGCTCATCTAGGAACGTCTCAATCATAACTGTGGGTGGTTGTACTCATGTTTTAGGCTCAATTCTAGAAAGATGGTCAACTACTTGATTCTCTGACCCTTTCCTATCTTTTATCTCAATATCAAACTCCTGAAGGAGCAACACCCATATGATTAATCTTGGTTTAGAATCCTGTTTGGTTAGAAGGTACTTCAAAACAGCATGATCAATATAAATAATAACCTTAGAACCAAGTAAATAGGACCTAAACTTATCAACAGCATACACAACAGCTAATAATCCCTTTTTTGTAGTTATGTAATTCTTTTGGGCATCATTTAACACACGACTGGCATAGTAAATGACATGTACAAGTTTACCATGCCTCTGTCCTAAAACAGCTCCTATAGCAAAGTCACTAGCATCACAGATTAATTCAAATGGTAGATCCCAGTCAGGGGGAGCTATAATGGAAGCAGAGGTAAGGTTTGCTTTCAGAGTTTCAAAAGCATGCAAGCAATCAAAATCAAAGACAAAAGGAACATCAGCAACCAAGAGGTTGCTTAGAGGTTTAGCAATTTTAGAAAAATCCTTTATAAATCTTCTATAAAATCCTACATGACCCAAGAAACTCCTGACTGCCTTAACATTAGTTGGTGGTGGTAATTTTTCAATTACCTCTACCTTTGCTCTATCCACCTCAATTCCCTTACTTGAAATTCAGTGTCCAAGAACAATACCTTCTGTAACCATAAAATGACATTTTTTCCAATTTAAAACAAGGTTTGATTCTTGACACCGTTTTAAGACAAGAGATAAATGCTTAAGGCAGGATTCAAAAGAATTACCAAAAACAGAAAAGTTATCCATAAATACCTCAATAAACTTTTCAACCATATTAGAAAAAATTGAAAGCATACACCTCTGAAAAGTTGCTGGAGCATTACAAAGTCCAAAAGGCATTCTTCTGTAGGCAAATACTCCAAAAGGGCATGTGAATGCTGTCTTCTCCTAATCTTGAGGGTCCACTACAATTTGATTATATCCAGAATATCCATCTAGAAAATTATAAAAATACATGACCAGCTAACCTCTCAAGCATCTGATCAATGAAAGGCAGGGGAAAATGATCCTCCCTTGTAGCAGTGTTGAGCCTCCTGTAGTCTTTACACATTCTCCACCCTGTAACTGTTCTTGTGGGGATAAGCTTATTCTTTTCATTCTTGATCACTGTCATCCCTCCTTTCTTGGGAACTACCTGCACAGAACTTACCCAAGGACTGTCAGAAATAGGATAAATAATTTTTGCTTCCCATAGTTTCATTACCTCTTTTTGGACCACCTCTTTCATGGTTGGATTGAGTCTCCTTTGTGGTTGCAAAACTGGTTTAGCATCATCTTCAAGGAGGATCTTGTGCATACACTTGGTTGGACTAATCCCCTTCAAGTCACTAATGGTCCACCCAAGAGCTGTTTTATGACTCTTGAGCACTAAAATAAGCGCCTGTTCCTCTTCAGGCTTCAGTGAAGAGCTAATAATCACTGGATATGAGTCATTCTCACCCAAGAACACATATTTCAGAGAAGGGGGTAAGATTTGAGCTCAAGCTTGGGGGCTTCCTCCTCTGCTCTAGGCATGTAAACCATAGTCTTCTGGGGTGGTGAATTATCAACTTCAACTAATTTATACTCAGAGATGAGATCCAGAATGTCATCAAGCACCTCAGCTTTCAGTACCTCTTGAACAAGTGGTTCAATAACATCTATTTTCATACACCCTTCAGAATCATTAGGGTGCTTGAGAGCTTCAAAGACATGAAGGACCACCTGTTCTTCATTGACCCTCAGGGTTAATTCACCATTTTGTACATCAATCAGAGCTCTACCTGTAGCTAAAAAGGGTCTACCAAGTATAATAGAGGATTTTACCTCCTCTTCCATGTCTAATATAACAAAATCAACAGGAAAGATGAATGGTCCTACTTTAACAAGTAAATCCTCAACAACACCCACAGGTAATTTAATAGAAAGATCAGCAAGTTGAAGAGAAATACGAGTGGGTTTTACCTCCTCAATTTGAAGTTTTTCATTACTGAGAGTGGCATGAGATTGATGCTGGCTCCAAGGTCACATAAAGCTCTCTGAATTGTGACTTCTCCAATGGTGCAAGGAATGACAAAGCTCCCTGGGTCTGGCATCTTCTCAGGAAGGTTGTGTTGAATAATGGCACTGCATTCCTTGGTTAACACCATTGTTTCTTGTTCCTTCCAGTTCCTCTTGTGGGTCAATAATTCTTTCATAAATTTAGCATAGAGAGGCATTTGCTCAAGAGCCTCTGCAAAGGGAATGTTGATCTCCAGCTTCTTGAAGACATCTAAAAATTTTGAAAACTATTTTTCTTTGGAAGCCTTTTGAAGCCTCTGAGGGTATGGCATTTTTGGCTTCTATTCAGGAGCCTTTGGTAAGGTAGGATAAGTGTCAAGAGAATCAGGAAATGGGTTGTCTGCATGCTTTGGAGGGGCATGATCCACTTCTTCCTTTTTCTCCTCTAGAGCTTTCTTTTCAACTAGCTCTTCATTAGCCATTGTCTCAGAGCCAGCTGTTTTACCACTTCTCAATTGAATAACCTTGCAGTCTTCTCTTGGGTTCACCACTATATCACTTGGAAATGTACTTGTAGACCTCTCAGGTATTTGCTTGCTCAGCTGGCCCATTTGCACTTCTAAGTTTCTAATGGAGGCTCTGGTTTCCTACATAAAACTCATCATCATCTCCCAATTAGAATCTTCCTTGGATTTAGAGTTAGCTTGCTGAGGCTGAGATTGGTGGTTATTGTAACTGTTCTGTTGGAAACCGCCCTAAGAGTTATTGTTGAAATTCTGAGGTCTTTGGGGTTGGTCCCTCCACCCAAAATTTGGGTGATTTCTCCATCCTTGATTGTATGTCTGAGAATAGGGGTCATTGTTGGGATTTCTAGAACCACTCCCTATGTAATTAACCTGTTCAGAAGAGGATTGAGCATAATCATAGTTGTCATTCTACACTAAATGTCCTGCCATGTCATAAGAGATCTCTTGAGGTGGATTTTGGGTGTTGATAGCTGAGACTTACATGCCACCCATGTGTTGAGTAAGTAGATTTATTTGCTGAGACATAAGCTTGTTCTGAGCAAGAATAGCATTAAGAGCTTCCACTTCCATGACACCTTTCTTCTGAGGAGCCTCAGAGTTCACAGGATTCCTGTTAGATGAGTATAAATATTGGTTGCTAGCAACCAATTCAATAAGCTCAATAGTCTCCTCTAGTGTCTTCTTTTTGTGCAATGAACCTCCTGCAGAATTGTCTAAGCACATCTTGGACATTTCACCCAAGCCTTCATAAAAGATATCTAGTTGAGTCTATTTGGAGAACATATCTGGATGGCATTGTCTAATCAGTAGCTTGTATCTCTCCCAAGCTTCATACAGAGTCTCACCATCCTTCTGCCTGAAGGTCTGAACCTCCACCCTAAGCTTAGTCAGCTTCTTTGGTGGAAAAAAATTAGTGAGAAACTCAGGGACCACCTTGTTCCATGTATCCAAACTCTCTTTAGGTTGAGAATCTAGCCATAGCTTTGCTCCATCCCTCAGAGCAAACGGAAAGAGTATGAGTTTGTACACATCTGGGTTTACTCCATTTGTCTTCACAGTATCATAAATTTGCAAAAAACTAGAAATAAATTGATTTGGGTCTTCGTGGGGAAGACCGTGATACTGGCAGTTTTGTTGTACCAGAGTGACTAGTTGAGGATTCAACTCAAAGTTGTTCGCAGCAATAGGAGACACTACAATGCTCTTTCCATACAGATCTGCAGTAGGAGCAGAGAAAGAGCCAAGTACTCTCCTTTATTCATTCCCATTCGGGTTTGCCGCATTGGTATTATCAGTATTAATTGGATCCATAGTGGATTCTGCAGCCTTGTAAAGTTTTGCTTGTTGTAAACGCCGCCTGAAAGTCCTTTCAGGTTCAGGATCAAAGTCTAAGAGATGTTCTTTGTCTCTGTTCCTGCGCATAAACAAGCAGAAAACAAGAAAAGATGGGAATCTCTACGTCAGAGTGTAGAAAATTCCTAGTGAGGTAATCTGTGTAAAATAATAAAATAAAAATAATAAATAATAAATCACAACACCAAACTTAATTTCAGAAATTAAGAAAAATATTGGTGCTATTTATTAATTTAAAAAAATAGATTTTTATAAAAATTAAAATTAAAATGCCTAATCTAAGCAATCAAACAACTGATACTTGTTAATCACTATCAATCCCCGGCAACGGCGCCAAAAACTTGATGCGGTATTTTACAACCCACAAACTAACCGGCAAGTGCACCAGGTCGTACCATGTAATACCTTACGTGAGTAAGGGTCGATCCCACGAGGATTGATGGATCAAGCAACAAGAGCGTTTGATAGGATTAGTTAGGCAAGCAGAAAATGGTTTTGAGATATTCAAAGAGCATTAAACAGTACTTTAAAAATTTCAGAAAGCAAGCAGCAATGAGTTGGGAATAAAATATTGGAGAAAGCAGTTAAGGTTTCAGAGTTATCTATTTTCCGGATTAACTTTTATTACTAATTAATTTAATCATGCAAGATTTAATTTCATGGCAAACTATATGTGACTAGACCCTAATTCCTTAGACCTTCCTAGTCTCCTCTAAAAATTATTAATTGCCAATTCCTTGGTCAATTAATTCCAATTAGAGGGTGATGATCAATTTCTAGTTTATCTGCCAAAAGAATCCTAATTATTCAAAAATAAGGGGATTATATGTCACGTATCCCGTTAAATACAAACAATTAGAAATTCAGTATAATATGTTTTCAAGCTGTTGTTCAAGTAAAGAGCTTTTCCAAGTTTTACAAGAACTCAATTAGAACATGGTTCATACTTCCGTTCCACCCATATTCATAAAATAAAGAACGAAAACAATTATTGAAATATAAATCAAGACATGAATTAAATTAAAAAGATCAAACGAATCAATCCATGAAAATAGACAGAGCTCCTAACCTTAACAATGGAAGATTAGTTACTCATGGTTCAGAGAAGAAAAATAAGGGTTCTGGTAAAAATGTACTGTGTTCCCATCTGATGGCATCTAAGTTCCTATTTATAACTAATCCTAGTAAATTTAAAATCTAAAAAAAATATCTTTTCTTAAAAGATAAGATTTGAATTTAAATTCGAATTAATTAACAGATCTTCAGTTGATGGGTGGGGACCATTTGATTTGTTCATTCTGCAACTTCTAATCTGTGTTTTCTGGGCTGGAAACTGGGTCAAAACAGCCCAGAAAACACTCCCAGCGTCTTTCTGTGTTTTTCTGCACGTGGCGCATGTCACGCGTACGCGTCAGTCACGCGGACGTGTCGCTGGTCTTCTTCGCGAGTCACGCGGACGCGTGGGTCACGCGGACGCGTCGCTGAGCAAATCTTCAAATCACGCGTGCTCGTCAGTCACGCGTACGCGTCGCCATGGATACTTCTAGATCATGCGCATGCGTCAGGCTCGCGTGCGCGTCGCTCCTCGCAGCTATCTCCTTTGATTCTTGTGCTGCAAAAACTCCGTCAAATTCCACCGAATTCTACCTGAAATAAATAAAATTGCTCAAAACTCAAAATAGCATCCATAGTGGCTAAAATATAATTAATTCTTAATTAAACTCAACAATTTAAGTGCAAATTCACTAGGAAAAGATAGATAAGATGCTCACGTATCAGGTACTCGACGTGCTTTTCTAAATTTCGAAATGTTGCGTCTTTTCGTAGTACTACACACGTTACTTTTACGATTACCTTGGGACCTGCACACGTCATAAATGAGGGGCGTGAAATGCTGTTTTGTCCCTAATGTGTTATAAATACCAAAAATCATTTTTCTTTCTTTTTTTTGTTTCTTCTTCTGAACTATGTCATCTTCATTTCCACTTTAAGGCTCTTCGTAACTCCCTTTCCTTCTTCAAGACTTCTTTATCTTGGATTTGTGTTCGAGATTTTTTGTTCATTTGTTGGAAGTTTTGGATCGTAAGTGTTCTTGCTGCTGTTGTGCATCGACTCTACTTTGTATTTTCTCAAGGTTGGTTCCTTTGATCTTTTGAACTTTTCTTTGCATTCTGGATGATCCGCCTCTTCTTTGTTTTTTATTTCTTTTTTCAATAGTTCTTTATATGCTTGATGATTCTGGGTTATGAAAATCGATTGTGAAAAGTTGCTTCTTTCATTGTTGTTGTTGTGAATTTGAGTGTGGAATTTTTATTCTGTGTTGCCCCAAATGGTGCCATTTTTCTTATTAAAGATGGCACCATTTTCGTATTTTGGAAATATAGTGTATTTATTGTGTGTACAAAGAGTTGTAAGACCTGTAATGTTCTTGGTTGATGACAACACGACCTCTTTTAACTGTGTAAATGCTTATGTTGTTATCCTTGTCTTGCCGACTTGTAGTGATGACCTTCAGTTATTGTATTGTAGGTATATCTTTTATGTAAGTAGAGTGATTGAAAATTATGTACATGTCGCACACTTTAAAAACCGCCATGTCTAGTCGATTCAAAAAGTCATGTGAATGAGTTTTCTAGCATAATTCGAATATTAGTTCTTATTGAAGCAATAAACAAATTCAAGACAGGATTAGCATACCTTTCGATACTATCATCCTTTAAAGATGAAGAAAGAAATACTCAATCATGAAATAGATCAATGCAATACTTTAAAATAAAAGAAAACTTAAATTAATAATCCAAATAAACATAACAGAGCTCCTAATCCTTTGACAAAAGTATTAGTTACTCATGGAGAATGAAAAACAACAATAAAAAGAAACTGTGTGGAGGAAACTAGATGTCCTCTCCATGAAGAATCTTCACTTATTTATGCCTAGGGTTTCTTCTAATTCAAATTTTGAAAACTAAGTCTTATCTAAATCAAAATAAGATAATTTATAAGAATTCAAATCCTAGAATTAAAATAGAATCAAATCAAATTCAAATCTAAATCGTAATAGAATCTTCATCAGTTAGGAATCACATCTTTGAAGTTGGACCTTGTTGAAGTCATTATTGGCATTGCATGTGGCTCACTAGCATGTAACTGGAGCTTAATCTTTGGGTTTGGGCGTGTAACGCTAAGCAATGGCATTACACGCCACCTTCATTTGATGGGTCAGCGTTACACGCCCATCAGGGTGTTATACGCTACCTCCAAAAGGATCCAGGACGTGGTACGCCCTGCACATGGAGTTGCATGCCACATGTGTCTCAGCTCTCAAGGGAATGGCTATCTTGAAAGCGTGGCATGCCAGTATCATTGCGTGGCACGCCGTTGATTCATACTCCAGGACGTTGCACGCCCTCATCTAAACGTGACACACCGACTTTGTTCTTCTCATAGGGCATTACACACCCTATAGATGACATGGCACACCCCTGCCTCTTGCTCCAGGGTGCATTGCATGCCCTCTTCACTAGAACTAGGGCGTGGCACGCTGACTTGTACTGCATGGTTTGTATAGTTTTGAACCTCACATACTTTGATTGCATGCCTTTTCCAATGCTTTGCCCTTTGATTGTGCTTTTTTTACTACTTGATTTTTATCTCTTTAATTTTGTATTTTCTCAAAAATACTTTAAAAATATCTTAATAGCAAATGATACTCAAAAGTGATGAGATTATAAAAAGAAATTATAGCTAATCCTAAGAAAATAAGAAATTAATGCAAGAAAAACTACTAAAGATGCAAGCCATCATATTGTAGGGATCCAATTAAAAAAAAAAATAATGATTTTACTAAAAATTTAGTAAAATTATAGGACTAATAGAATAATTAAATCTAAAATTAATAAAAAATATTAAAAAATATTAAAATTTATTATTTTAATCAATAATTAATTATTAACATTAAAAATATAAATTAAAATATGTTATTAAATTATTAAACTAAAAAAATTAATTAATAATTGAAAGATTATTAAAAATAATAAATTATGATAATTTTCTATATTTCACACCATGAAGATAAAGAAGTTTACACAAGCATGCCAAAACATTCGGCAGTGAATTCCTCCCACCGAAATATAAAATAAAAATCTCTTGTCAATTCAGGGGCCCATTTCCGGCTGTTGCCTCATTGAATCTCGGCCACAAATGTTTCATCCATCATCGGACATACATAAATATAGTATATATCTTTCTATATAAAATGTATAATACTTAAATAATTTTAAATATATATATATTAAACATTTTGAAGATACAAACGAAAAAATATTAAAAACATAAATTAGATATTATGTATTTGAAAATGATAGATTATAACTAAAAAAAATAAATTAGGTACTGAATATCTGAGATATAAGTATAATGTGTTTAATATTAGTATATTTGAGATATTTCTAACGAAATTTAAATATAATCTTATGTATTCATATTATTGTATTAATTCATATAATTAATTAAATATTCGATTTGAAAATAATTAACAATTAAAATTTTTAAATTAAAAATTAAAAATTTTAAAATTATACAAGATATGTGCAAAGTTTCTTGATACATTGATGTAATGCTTTGCATAGTGAAATATTGGTTTGATATATTTTTTTTTTCATTTCATCTAATTTTATTCAATATATAATATTATGTACTCATATATATAATAAATTAAATATTCGATTTGAAACAAACCACTTAATTTAATCCAATATAAATAAATATAATCGTATTATTGCATTCGTAATATATGATGTTAGTGTATTTACACACACAAAAATACTAATACAAACAATAATTAACTAATTTATTTTATTAAATATAAGATTCTTTTAATTATCAAATAATTATCCAATCTTTGTACTCATATTTAAAAATTTTAAAATAAAAATCAAACTAACACAATATTATTCAAAATATTATATCTATGTATCAATAAATTTTTTACATATTTTGGATAATTTGAATATTTTAAATTATTATTTTTTTAATTTTAAAAATCTAAATTATTAATTTTTTTAAATCGAATATTTAGTTAACTATACAAACACAATAATATGAGTATGTAATATTGTATTTAAATCATTACAACAATGCACGTATTTAAAATACACTAACATTAAACTCATTAAACTCACTAGCGTTAGTCTAAAATTATAAATTGTTTACATATTACACATTCGGATAAATATTATATTTAATTAATTTAAATAAAAAACTAATTATATTATTCTTTTTTAATCAATAGGCTAACTAATGTGTTCTTCTTTTAAATGGAAAATCTAAATTAATTAAGTCCTAACTTCAATAAAATAGTAAATGCAAATAAAAAATATTTTTTTATGATAGTGACCACAAAATAACAATCATGATATATGAGATAGTATCAGCATCAATCTCAGGTTCTTCTATCCCACAAAGGGAACAAGAACGAAGCTTCCTGAGGGTCGCCACTGCCGTCTCAGTCTAGGCTATGGTGTTCTTCTCTTTTCCTCTGCTCTTCAACTCCTTTACTTCGGTTCCCCTCTTGAAACTTCCTTCTGTCTATTCTCTTCCTCTTTTCCTTTTCCTTGCTAACTATCCATTATCTTCTCTGTTTACTGTCTCATTATCACTTTCGTCAGTTACACTATTCACCACCTCCATTTTTTTTTGCCGTCCACACCTTTCCACCACCCCTTTCTTGTTTTCATCCGCCTTTTCTTCTCTCTTTTTCTTTTTATTTGTTTGTTGTTGCTCTGTGGTTTTTTCTTGTGTTTTTTTTCCTGTTTCCAGAGATATAGATTCGAGATCCAAATCTAGATTTAAAATAATCTCTTTGTGGTTGTTCTCTCCCTCAGTGGCATATTGGTCCCTTTCATGGGTGTTTTGGTTACGATATTACATGTAAAATCTCACAAAATACTAAATAATTAATTGATAACTAATAAATAAATTAAATGAGAGAAAAAAAATTAAAGAATTTATATCTATAATTTGGAGAAATAAAAATATTTAGGGTACAAATTAATACGCTTATCTTAAAGGTTTTGGTCTAAAATTAGGCTAACAAGCTAAAACAATTGAACTGGCCTAAATGGGCCCAAGTTCCCATATATATACCCACACTTAATGAGATTTCAGCCACTATTTTCCCCATTTCACTACAAGAAAACATCTCTATTGCCACGCTTTTAAAGCATGGCGAAAAGCTGAAAAAAACGTGGTGATAGCTTTTTGCCATGCTTTTTGAGCTACCACCACGCTTTTTATAAATGGCCACACTTAAAAGCGTGGCCGTATATGGGAGATATGGTCACGCTTTAAAAATGTAGTCATATGTGAAATATAGCCACGCTTTTAAAGCATGGCATAGAGAGATATGACCGCGTTTTTAAAGCGTGACGATAGCAGGATACGACCACGCTTTTAAGCAAGATACGGCCACGCTTTTAAAGCAAGATACGGCCACGCTTTTAAAGCAAGATACGGCCACGCTTTTAAAATTAAAAAAAAATTCTTTTTCTTATTTTTACCTTCTCGAAAACATAAATTTTCAGTCCTTTCTTATTACCAAACCTATAAATATAGTATCCAATTTTTATTACAAGACAAATCAAACAATAATTAGAAACATATATAATTTTTGCTATAATTATTTTATACATTAAAAGACTAATACTCAAATACAAAATAAATGTCGAGTTCAAATTCCAAAAATAAAATCCAAAGAAACATACAAAAAAATACAACTTAAATTCGAAGTCCTTTGTTGTTTCTCCTTCCTCTAGCCCTCTTAAACTTTCTTCTCTTAGATCATACATAATTGTATCTGTAACATTTGTGAACTCTTTTACCTGCGAAAGATGGCAAAAACAGATACAAAATTGATAAATTATTTTGAAGCTTCACTTTCCATTCTAGGCAATACTAGCTTTATTTTCTTTTAGCCTATTACTCAAAGTCGCAAACCAAAACATGTGTTATCTTGTAAAAAAACTTTAAAAAAAGATTAAAGAATAAAAGAAAGGAAACAAGCATTATTACCAGAAGTCCTCCTCCAACAAGGAAATTCACCTGGCATCCTTCGGTAACAACTATTACAGGACTCTGGTTTCCATTAACTACACTTCGCATGAAGTTTAATGAGGTATGATGCCAAAGCCTGAAATATGAGAAAATAACTAAGGAATTCCAGCAACTAAATGTGAACATATACAAAATTTAGCAGATTTTCAGTTATTTCTTTGCCTCAAAAAGCAAATACCAGGTCACTTAATATCACTTATGTCCAACGAAACAAAAAAGAAAAATTAAGGAAATAAGCCAATTTATGTAATAAGGTACGAACATGTATTTCCATAAAAATTTAAGATAAAAGTGTTGAAGTACTGTACAGAATTCTTACGGTCATAAGGTACGAACATGTATGTCCTGGTCATAAATATAGATCGCTTTGCAAAAGCTACGTGCAACAGCTGCCTGGAAAACAGCACAAATACCACAGTTCATAACCAAGAGGGAAATCATATTAACTCTAAACAGTAGTTTAATAACATCAGCAGTGATAATCAACAAGAGATTTTGATCATAAGAAGCAAATCACCTGAAGTAACTCCTTTTCTCGAGAAGCCTTCCATTGTCGAAATTGTTCTGCCTCTTGCTTCATCTTATGCTGCAATTGGACCTACAATTTTCATAAATCCAATATCAGATACAAAGTAAAAATTTCAATAATTAAGTAGCTCGAAAAATTAAACACAAGTTCCTTTTGAGCCTTGATGTACTGTATTTCAGCTTGCAATTTTTTTGCAGTTTCTTTGCTCTTCTCCTTTTGCTTTAGTAGCTGCACCTGGTTTTCTTGTTTCTTCTTGAGGTCTAAAATCTGATGTTCAAGATTTTAACACTATTTGACATTGGAAAAGGACAATTACGATGAAAATAATATCGAGATATTACCTGTGCTTCCAGTGCTTTCATTTTTTGGCCACGAACATCTTGAGATTTCTGTGCTAGTCCATCAATATTAACTGAAAGATTCTTTACCTCATGCAACAAAGGGTCACTCTCTTGCTATCATTATCATTCCAGAATTAGTAAACAAGAGAAAAATAAACACTTAGGATTTGTTTGATTCCTTGTTTTCATTCTTATGTTTTCTGTTTTCATAATTGTGAAAAGAAAAACATAAACATAAGAAAAATACTGTTTACTGTCTTCATTTCTTATTTTCACGACTTCTTTTTACAAAATTTTGAAAACAAGTTACACAAAAAATGTAGACAAAAAATAAACCAATCCAGAAAAAACCTTTCGTTTGTGTGCTATCTAAAAAGTATTTAAACTTAACTATGTCCAAACCTGCATTATTCTTTTTTCCTCCTCAAGCTCCATAACTTTCTTTCCAAAGTGCTCTTTGAGTGCTTCAGTATCAATTCCAATGTGCTTCATCTCAGACTACAAGGAAGTAAAAATGTACGGCAATTAAAACACCATAAAATGGAACACTTACTGATTTACTGTTTAAGGACCCAAGATATTAGCATAAGGACCAATTAAGGAAAACAATTAGCACATTCCAATATCACTTGTTTTTTTAAGCCTTCCAATATTAACGTTATGGAAACCGATGCTGCGAAAATCCTTTATTTTAAAGACAATATACTATAGTGTATATAGTAGGAGCAGAAAAGACAAGCTTTATTTAAAAATTTGAAAGAAAAAAAAGGTAATGACCGAAGAAAAAGCTTTAATTTTGAACTTTAGAGTTCAGGTTTAAGAACGGCCAAAACCGTATGGTGTACAAGCTTCTCGTATATTCATTGTTCTTCAGTTACTAGATTTATTTCTAATCTATTATACATAAAGAGAATATTCAGTACACCCGGAGGAAGGCCCACTTCTTTGCATATGTCAGCCAACTCCAAACATGTCCTGAAATAAAGCAAAGCATAGCTTATAGTTCAGGAAAAATATCCAAAGACTCAAAATGAAGCAAAGATTTTGCAAGAGCTATTGAGAAACATACACAGATGCCAATTCGAAAGGCTTCAATATCGTAGCACAACCAGCTGCCAGAGCAGGGGCAACCTTCCATGTAGCCATTAACAGAGGATAATTCCTAAAACATGATATCTAGTTAGCCATCAAGATAGGAATTTTGCTAACAGAGAGAGGTAACAACAATGAACGAACAACCAAAAAATAATACATAACAACTGAATTTCCACCTTTCTATTCTACTATTATTCTTTTTTTCATCACTCATTGCCACTTATATAGAAACTAACTTCTAGATTCTAACATCAGTTAATAAGGAAAATTTTAAAGAGAAGAAAAAGAAAATACCATGGGGTGATTAATCCAACAACACCAATGGGTTCTTTGAGGACATAACTCTTGAAAGTTTCCATGGGAAGAGAAACGGGTGCCTTCTGCTTACCGTCGAGTTTCTCGGCAAGGTCAGCGTAAAACTCGAAGCAACCAGCAACATCATCCTAACATAAAATCAAGCGTGAATCAGAGAATTACAGTAACAATAAGAGAGAATCATCTGAAATTGAAGCAGAATTGAAGTACCATGTCCCAGGCAGCTTCATCAAGTGGTTTTCCGCAATCAAGGGATTCAAGCTTAGCGAGGTGATCCTTTCTCTCGATGACCTTAGCAGCGATGGCGTGGAGATAGCGTGCTCGGTGAGCGCCGGAAGCAGAAGGCCAGTCGTTGCCTTTGTTGCGATTGAGTGCTCTTCTAGTGGCGGCGACAGCACAGTCAAAATTTGCATTGACTGTGCAAAGCAAGCGAACTTCTTGGTGTTAGGGTTTTGTCATTGCAATGCAGCTGTATGACAACGCCATATGCATGCAGTGAGGACTTCAAAGGTGGTGGAAGATTGAGCAAGATGATGAGGGAGGAGGGCAGAGAATGGCGGCGTGGAGGAAGGAATGGCGACCTCCGTTGGCTGACCGACACCATGAGCAGTGAGTGCAGGGAATGCGAGCGCCAGCAGAGACGGGTTAGGGGAGACGACAGAGGGAGCACCGGCAGAGGAGAGAGTGAAAGCGCCGACGATGAGCTCTATCTGAGTTGGGGATGAGCAACAGAGTCTGAGTGTTACGGTTTCAAAGCGTTAGTGTAAGTGTCAGGGGAGAAGAGTAGAAGGGTCTGATGAGTCTTGTAAGCGTGTCGGGGACTTTAATTTAGGGAGTTTCTTTTTTTATGAATGGGAACCTTTTCGCCACACTTTTTTAGGGGTTTCAAGATCAAAAATTTTTCGCCACGCTTTTTTAGGAGTGCCAAGATCTCAAACTTTTCGCCACATTTTAAAAGTGTCCCTGTTTTTTTCTAGCGTGGCAAAAAAAACGTGGCAAAAACTCTAATCAATTGTCACCTCATAAAAGCGTGGCCATAGATTCTTTTTGTGATGCTTTTTAAGCATAGCAAGAAAAAACATGGCTAGATCTCTAATCAATTGCCACCCTCATAAAAGCGTCGCCATTGACCACTTTTGGCCACGCTTTTAAAGTGTGGCAAGAAAAAAGCATGGCCATAGACATTTTTTCTTGTAGTGTTTTATTGAGAGAGATCGGATAGAAGAGAGACGAGGGAGGTGAGAGGAAAAGCCCTAACTTGTAACTTGAACTCTCAGCCACAGTTTTTCATTCAAAGCTGAAATCACATTTTTTGTTTGGGTATCGAGAATTTTTAGTGATTTTGATATTATGGGAATTTTCTAACTTATGTTATTGGTCGTATCCATCACTAATTTCGGTGGGTAAAGGTAAAGAAACATTTTTTCCTCTTGGTTCATCAATTTATGAAAATGCTAGTTTTTAATATTATGTCAAATTATATAATAAGATTTTAAACTTTGAAAAGGAAAGTTTGGAAGCTTGGAATTGCGACATTATGGTATGGGTGGTAGTTTTGAGTAGGTATTATGTAAGGTTATGTGAAAACCTAGGTTACTTGTCCCTAGGATAAGTTGAATGGAATTGATTATTGATATGCTTGAATAATGGTTAGTATGAGTGTCGAGTTGGTTGATATGTTTTGGCATGAAAATTGAGAGTGAAAATAATGAGTTTTGATGAATTAAGAAGTGCTATGTAATATTGTTACAATTGGATATTGTGATATATGTTGGTGCTATGTTGCATAAAAATGAGTATGTATGTTGAAGTTTTAACTGATAATTAGGTGTATGAATATTGTAAATTGTGTAAATTGGGTTGGAGGCCATGATAGGATGAAGAATTTCCTATGTGGTAAGTTGAGGTAAGTGGTGTGAATTGCTGTATGAGAATGAGATGAGATGATTTGATTATTGATTGAAAAAGAGTATATATATATATATATATATATATATATATATATATATATATATATATATATATATATATATATATATATGGAATGGGTTAACTAAGATTTAGGCTTGGAATGGTTAAAGATGTATGGATGAGTGTTTGGGATGTCTATAAGTTGTTTTGGAATGGTTTATGATTGAATTAAATTGAAAATTTATGAAATTGATGGATTATGACAATTATGTAAAAACAAATTTTTAGCCAACTTCGACGGGCTATAAGTTCGCACTTGGAGTTCAGATTTGGATGGGATTTGTCTTAATTAAAGCTAGTGGAAAGACTTTTAAAACCATATAAAGGAAAACAAAATTTTTTAGAAAAAGTTATGAGAGTTTGAATTTGGAGGTTTAGGACAGAATTTTGCAGAAGTTGTAGAAAATTGAGGTCATGCGTATGCATGACCCATGCCTATGCATGATGGGTGAAATAGAAGTGAAATGATTTCATGTGAGTGTCATGCGCACGCACAAAAATGGAGTTGCATGTACGCACGAGGCATGTGTACGCACAACCTGCATTCCCAGAATCGAATGTTTTTCGTGCGCATACCATGCGCACGCACAGAAGGAAACTCGTGCGTACGCATGAAGCATGCGTATGCATGATAAATAGCTATTTTACGGTTTATCTTGTGCTTAATTTAGTGGATTTTATCCATTATTCTCACACTTATTCGTTGAATTCGCATGTTTTATATTTTCCTTCCTAATTTTGTGCTATGATTGAAAACATGCTTCTTTGGCCCTAATTTTTCTAATTTTAATCCTCTCTTATTACTGTTCGATGCCTTGTTATGTGTGTTAATTGATTTCAGGGTTTATAGGATATGAATGGCTTAGAGCATGGAAAGAAAACATGTAAAAGTGGAAGGCATACAAGAAATTGAAGGAATTGCTAAGCTGTCAACCCTGACCTCTTCGTACTAAATCGACCATAACTTGAGCTACAGAGGTCCGAATGAGGCGGTTCCAGTTGCGTTGGAAAGCTAACATCCGGGGCTTCAAAATGATATACAGTTTGCCATAGTTTCTTTGCAGTTAAGCAATGTGCACGCGTGGATCACGCATATGAGTGACCTTGCAAAAGTTAAGCGACGCGTACGCGTGGGCAATGCGTATGCGTGACGGAGCCACGTGCTGCACGTATCAGAAAATGCTGGGGGAGATTTCTGAGCTATTTTTGACCCAGTTTCAAGCCTGAAAACACAGATTAGAGGTTGCAGAGTGGGGGAATCAATCATTCACTTCTCATTCATAGAATTTTAGGTTTAGATGTAGTTTTCTAGGGAGAGAGGCTTTCTCCTCTCTCTAGGTTTTAGGGTTCTCTTTTCAATTTCTTCCCAAATTCAGGTTCAATGTTCCTTTAATTTAGTTTCTCTTCTACTTTTATTTGTTCTAGCATTCTAGTTTATTTATTTTCCTTGTTGATTACTTTATGTTGACAATTTAGTTTATGAATGTTTGATGTTAGATTCAATTTCCATATTAATGCAATTTATGTTTTCTGTGGTTATTGTTGCTTTCTTTAATTTATGTTATTGATGCTTGCAATTGGTTGTTTAAAGTTAATAATCCTTGTTATTCTTCTATGTTTTTATGTTATGCCTTCCAAGTGTTTGATAAAATGCTTGGGAGGAATTTAATTTAGATTTTTATGCTCTTAACCTGGATTGATTATTTAGAGACTCTTGAGTTATCAAAAGGTTTTTGTTGATTGGTAATTGAGACTTGATAGTTGGCTTAGACTTCACTAAATCTAGTCTTTGATTAGGACTTGTGAACCTATGTTGATTTTGCTCACTTGACTTTCGTTCATTGTTAGAGGTTAACTAAGTGAAAGCAAAAGTCAATTACCATCACAATTGATAATGATAACGATGATAAGTATTCAAATTCTCAATCCTTGCTAGGACTTTCTCTTAATTTTTATTTTACTTCCTTGTTATTTATATTTCTTGTCTCCTATTTCAAAAACCCAAAAAGATACTTTTCCATAACCAATAGTAAAAATACTTCCCTGCAATTCCTTTAGAGATGACCCGAGGTTTAATACTTCGGTTAATTTTATTGGGTTTGCTTAAGTGACAAACATATTAAATTTGATTAAGGTTGAATTGTCGGTTTAGAACTATACTTGCAACGCGATTATTTTGTGAAAAATCTTTACCGACGATTTCTCCCCCATTAATGCACGAATGTCCTATTTTGCTAAAAATGTGATTTTTAACTATTTTGCTTATTCCACTCTACTTTTTCACTTTTGTAACCCCTATTTGATACGATTGGATGACGAGAATAAGTTGAGATGGTTGAATGAGGAGAATGAGTTGAGATGATTGAATGATGATAATGAGTTGAGATGATTGATTGACAAGAATGAGTTGAGATGATTGAATGATGAGAATGAGTTGAGATGATTGAATGATGAGAATGAGTTGAGATGATTGAATGATGAGAATGAGTTGAAATGATTGAATGATGAGATTGAATTGATTTGATTAAATGATGAGAATAAATTGGTATAATTGAATGATGAGATTGAGTTGATATGATTGGAGGAAGAAAATGAGCTTGATTGATATTTGAGCTTCCGGGGTATATGCAAGGATTGTGGTTTTGTCCCGCTTGCTTCCGGAAGGTATATAAGCTTCCTAGATAAACGCAAGGATTATGGTTTTATCCCGCTTGCTCCAAGATGGAATTGAGACAATTATTGACTTGTGGTTGTAGTAGCCCAAGCAAGGATGGTCGTGAAATCTGACTTGTTCGTGGTTCTCTCTCTGTTGGTGTAGTGTGTCGTGTAAGACCCAGAATTTTTAAAAAGTCCTATTTTGAACTAATTTCAAATCATATCACTACAAGAAAAAATAATATTTGTAACAAAAAAATTGTTACAAATAATCGAAATTTTGAAACAAAAGGATTTTGTAACAAAAAAAGGGGCCATTGCAGTATGTCTCGTTACAAAAAGTTTTTGTAACAAAAAACGGAACTGTTACAATTCAAAGTGATATTTTGTAACAAATTTTTTTGATACAAAAAACCAGAAGTCGTTACAAAAGTGATAACAAATTTTGATCTTCAAAGTATTTTTGGTGACAATCTATTTTTTCCTATCATAAAATTTTATTACAAAATGTAACTTGATTTTGTAACATTTTGTTTTTTTAGTTACAAAAGCAAAATAATTATTTTGTAATAATTTTTTTAATACAAATTGCATGCATAATTTACTAAATTATTTTTTTAATTAACTAATATATTAACTATTTTACTAAACAAGTTTACATTTATATAATATGTAAAAACATACATAATTCAAACATGTCTCATTTAGCTAAAATTGCTTTAAAACAAAATAACATTAGTGAGTACATTGATTAGTTCTGCAAGTTACATGTCTTGCACTAGTTCAACCAAAAGTTAAAAGTTTTAACATAGATTAGTGTCTCTATAAATCAAAATATTCTTGAATCCTTTAGGTAGCATGTTGTCACTATTTTTGCACTCCTGTAAATGAGAAAAATAAAAACAAAAATTAGAAACAAGATATAACACTAATTACAATTTTTTCCATTAGCTTTTATTCAAAAATAATAGTAAGCCTAATTTGGCAAAACAAACTTTCACCAATTTGAATTAACCAAGAATATTATGACAACAAGCTACAAAGTAATTACTTAACCAACTATGTCTTTAAAATGTCTCGTCATAACATACCTCTAATACTTCATCAAATTCAACTAGGCTCTTTCTTATGCTGAAGAAGAACTTTTTCTGCATTGATTTGCATCCCCAAGAGTTGTACATATGTGATGATTCCACTGTGTATCATGAAAGAAGAATTGTCATTATATGAGAAGATGAGTAAAAAAGCACAGGTTCAGACATCTTCCCTCTTTCCAAAATCAAATATATCCTAATGAATGATAATGTTAATAAGTAGATTATAACATGCTTCACAATGGCATTACCCTTAATTGGGATATCTTCATCATTTGTAATCTTTGATATAAGTCTGACAGCCCATTCTGTATCAAAATTGAACTTTTGAAACATCTCGTTGTGTAAGTTGTAACAAGGATAATGTGAGAATTGTTGACAGCTCTTAATTAGTAAAATAGACTCATCTAGTCCACCACAAGAAACCTAGATGTAAACAAACAAAATAAGCAGCAGAAAACATTTAAAAATTTAGACATAAGATTCAGTCCTTATCTTTTGCAGACAAAGGGGATACAAATTCAAACCTATACCTCATTGAAACATTCTATTCATAAAAGCAATAGTTGTATTTGTTTCCATAAAGAGATCAGGCACCCAAAGTGCGTAAAATAGATCTCTTTGCATGATGCTCTTCCTACAAATGTAACATTATTAACACAGTTAGATATGGAAGTTATAGAACATGGATAAACTATTACCTTTCCTCTTGCCTCCCCTTTGATCAATACCATTGGATGTCCCATTTGTTCCATGGATGTAGCTGCCAGTGGCACAGATATTGTGAACAGAAAAACCAATTTCCCCTGCTGATTTGCTAATGACAGCACACTCCTTCAAAGTATCATATATTCTCTCTATACTATCATCTTTCATATATATGAGGAAGAAACTACTCAACTGTCAAGCATATAAAGATAGCCAATTAAATCAGGTCTCCAATGATCAGTTCACCAACAGTGGGAAAAAATAAAACACAGGCTCACAAAAAGGCAGGAAAAACCTTACTTGGCGTTGGCTCTTTTTTGCATGGGTAAGTGAGGCGCAAATTTTTCTTAAGCTGGGTGCACTTCCACCAATTATTTGTTTGCTTCCAACAATGGATGCTATGCTCTAACTATTTCTAACACTATGAAAAAGCTGCTATAGGAAAAACATAAGACAAATTAAAAAAGAAAAAAGAACAGCTGTAGAGGAAGAACAGCCGAGATGAACCAAAAACGAGCAACCAAGCGACGCACAACAACTAGGGAACGACAATGCTGAGAACTACTGGGGAGGAAGAACGGCCGAAATGAACTAGACCAGTAGAGGCAGAAGATCAGGAACCAGAGGAGCAGCACAAGCAGAAGCAGTTGCAGTAATTCAACAGAACAAAACAAAACAAAACAAAACAGAAGCAGTTTCAGTAATTCAACAGAACAACCAGCAAGGCAGCAACAATGAAATAAACAAGTCAACAACCATCAGCAATCCATCAAATAGCTTACCATACTAAAGTTCGAAACTGAATCAAGGAATAGCTTACCATACTAAAGAGGTGCGACTAAATCGAGCAGCCACAATAACAACACTTGCTGCAACAATGGAACGGCTCAGAGCAAGGGGGCAGCAGCGGAATGATGGCTCTAACGGTGGCGTACGATGGAGCAACTCACGATAACCAATCCCTGGCACAAACAATCTCAGCAACAACTCTTATAGTAACCAGGATTTTGATCGACAATGAGAAAAAACCAGAACAGGGCTAAAGCTTACCAAGGAGATGGCGGCTCCAACGGTGGCAAAACGGCAACGGAGCACAGCTCCTTGAATGGCAGGAGAAGAGGCTCACAGCGGCGGTGACAAGTCGCGATGAGGGTGACGATGGCAGGCTCGCAGCAGACGCGACGCCTCTTCCTCTCTCCAGTTGGTTCTCCCTCAGCGTGGCGCTCTTCCTCTGGATGGCGATGCACACCTGCGACTCCATGGATGACGACAGAGCTTCGGCGGCACAACCCCCAACTCGCAACAGTGGTGGCGACGGTTAGACAGAACTCTCCTTCCTCGCGCAGCTCTATCTCTCGACGTCACCTCCCTCTCGCTCGAACTCTCCTCTCTGTGGAACTGACGGCGATGACGACCCAATAGTGATGGTGACGGCTTGGTGGCCCCAATGGTGACGACGAGGCTCGGCGGCCCCAGTGGCGACTGCGACGAGGCTCGGCGCCGGTGACACGTGATGGCGGTGCGGACAGCTCCTCCCCCGACACTCTCTTCCTCTCTCTCGAATCCCCCTCTGCTCTCATCCCTTTCCTTATTTCCATTTCTTCTTCTTTCTGTTTCAGAGTGTGTGTGTTGTGCTGCTGAAGGAGAAAGGTGAGGGTAGTGTTGAGGTTTGGGAGGAGGTTGCAAGGCGGTTAGGGTTAGCTTAAAGGGTTAGGATTTGTTTGTTTAAAAATGATTTAGGAATTTAGGGTAAAATCAAATTGGGAATTAGGGTTAGGGTTTTTGACTTGGGGATAGAATATTTATTTTAAACCTAAATAAATTTTAAAAATTATTTTTAAGAATATTGTTTTTTATCAATTTATTAGTTGGCTCTTAATTAAGTATTCTAATTTAAAATATACAATAATATGATTAATTAATTTTTATTAATAAAACTTAAAATATTAAATTCCAAAATCTCTATTACTTAAATCAAATCTATAAAATTTTTATTATTTTATAACTATTAAATTTTATAATTTAAATATAAAAAATAATTCAATAATTATAAAATTAAATAAAATTTATATTTTAATTATTAAAACTAGAATTTAATTACTTTTTATAAAATAATTTTTGAAAATAAAGTCCTTAATAAATAAATAAATTTGAGATTAGCTCATAATAATATCTTTAATAATAATTATGTAAAAATATTATTTAATTATATATTTTGAATTTAATTTTAAATAAATGTTTTGATTTTAAGAATTAGAGATAATTAAATTAATTATTTTTAAAATATTATTTTATTATTAATTTATAAATTATTTTTAAATAATTAAAATAAAATTGGAGATACTTAAAATATTTTTTTCCATAAAATTTAAAGTATAAAATTTAATTATCTCAAATATTTAAATAAAATCATATAAATTTTTGATATTTTTTTAACTACTAAAACTTTAAATTATAACTAAAAAATATTCTGTTTAAATGACTTATTATTTAATTTTTAAAAGAATTTTAAACTTAAAATATTATTAATTTGACTTAAATATTTTTAGTAAAATAATTTTTTGAATATAAAATCTTAAATAAATATAATAAATCATAAATAACTCATTATGTTAATTTTTAAAAATTCAAAGTCTTACATTTAATATGTTAAAATAAAATTTTTTTATTAGTTACAAAAAAAATCTTTGAATTTTGTGACAAATAAATAACTTGTTACAAAAATATTATATTTTGTGACAAATTAATTTTTTGTTACAAAATATTTAGACCTTTTGAAACAAATAGATATTTTGTTACAAAATATTTTGAATTTTTGCAATAATATAATCTTTTGTTACAAAACATTATAATATTTTGTAACAAAACAACAATTCGATACGAAAGCCAACATAATTTGTAACAAAAGAAATCACGTTGTTACAAAATATTGAAATGTTTGTAACAAATTTTCTTGTTGTTACAAAATATTCTTATTTTGTAACAATAACTAATTATTGTTACCGAAAAACTATAATTTGTAACAATTTTAAATTTGATACAAATTTTTTGTTACAAATGCTCTATTTTTTTTATAGTGTATATTTATTTACAGTTTTAATTTAAGTAATTATTTTATTAAAAATAATTAAAGGCAGTTTTGATTAATTGGATTTGAAATAAATTATGATTTTTATCCAAACTCTATAATTATAGATTATTTTTCTAATTACAATTTAAAGTTTTAGAAATTCAGAAATAATGAGGTTTGTCTATTTAAATTAGGATTATATATATAAATTTACAATTATTTAGCTATTTTTTATATTTAAAATATAAAGTTGGTTGTTATGAATTAATAAGAATTTTATATTGATTTAATTTAAATAATTTATGTTTATATAATTTAATACTTTAAGTTTTAAGGATAAAGAAAATTAATTATATTATCATGTATTTTTAATTAGAGTAATTGATTGAGAGTTAATTAGTATTTTTATACAACAAATAATATTTTAAAGTAATTTTTAAAAATTTAATTTAGATTTAAAATTAATACTCTATGCCCCAATTTTATTAAAATTACTGTACTAAAATTAAACCCAAAATTTCCAAATCCAAACCCTAATTTTTCATCTAATTCTAACCCTAATTTTTTACTCACCCTTACCCACACTAACACTAACACACACACACACACACACACACACACACACACACACACCGCACCCCACCCCCCTCGCTCACGGTCACACACACTCAACACAACCCAGCACCAAGAAAAGCAAAATGAAAGAAAGAAAGAAAGAAGAAAGGGAAAGGGGGAAGGGACCGCGGAGAAGAAGGGAAGAGGTGAAGGAGGAGCTCGCTGGCCAGCTGTGCCCTGTCACCGCGCCATCTCCTCGCCGCTGTGCTGCATCACTGTCCAAGGGAGGAGGAAGGCCGCCACTGCTGTCTGTGAAGCCATCGTTGTCGCGGATAAGATCTGAGGTGAGAGAGAAGACCGCGATGGAGGAAGGAACCGTGCCGCCCAGTCAGCCTGCACGCCACCAATATCGATGGAGGAGAAGAGCTACGTCAGAGGAGAAGAGCCATCGTTGGGCTGCCTCTGCTGCTGTGCCCAGCCGTTGTCGCGAGCCTCGTCGCCATTGCTGAGATCCATTGCTGGTAAGGGTTTTGAGTTTTAGTTTTCGTTCTTTTGTACTCCTGGGTTTTTATGGTCATGACACGGTTGTTGTAGTCACGGTCACTAGAGCTTTTAGTCACCATGTCACTCGAGATAGTTGCCGAATAAGCTACTAGGTCGATTCGGGGTTTTGGTTTCTTCGTTTTGTCATTACAGTAAGTGTTTATGTTTCATAAACCTGTGCATTAGCATTCTGTTATATTTGGTTATAGACTCTGAAGTTTTGGTAATGTAGGGTCGTATTCTGAATGTTGCATGTCGCTTTAATGTTGTTGTGGTTGTTGCAAAAATGGTTTGAGCTGAGGTTGCAGCTTCTGCTGACCGCGGGACGAGAGAAGATTTTCTGTGATGCGTTTGTGATACAGGTTCGCTTATCAAGATAGGGGCTTCTCTAAAAACTAATTTATTTTAAATTGGAATTGTTATAAATAGATATGATGTGTGAAATGCCTTTCTGGTGATTATGTAAGTCTTATGGATTGTCTGAATTGTCTTGGATGAATATAGTTGTGTATTTGATTGAAATCTTGTCTGATTTTGTTAAATTGGAGATTTCTGATTAGTTTGATTTGAAATGATCTTAATATTTGATAGTCTGAATGTTGTTTTATTAGAAATTGATTTGGTTTTGAACCTGTTGGAAAGGGTTGAGGATTGGTTTGGTTGGGAATCGAAAAGGGTGGCGAAGTCCAAGTTTTAGGGGAGGTGTTGTCGAAGTTTCTATAAAATCCGAGACTTTGTTTGAAATGTTATTTTGAAAATAATGAATTATGCTTTGAATTGAATTATTGATAAACGAATTATATTTGAACTTATTTTGTTAAAACAAATTATTATATTTTGAATATAATTTATTTAAGAAAAGAATTATATTTTAAAGTCAATTCAAATATGAAAACATTTATGTTTTGGAATTTGATTAAATAAGTAGACTTAGATGAGTTTTAGTGGATTTAAAAGAATCTTGAATTTCGATGAACTAATTTCACTTTACGACGGTTTAGGAAAAGTTTGGAGTATTTTTTGAAATTTTGATTTAGCAAAACTAAAACAATTTCCAAGCATTTAAAAATGCTTCAAATTTAAAGAATAAAATTGAAATTGGTTTTCAGTTTAAATGATTTTGTTTTAGTTTAAGTAAAATGGTTTTGAAAATTTGTTTGGAGTAATTGATTACATGACTTGGTTTTGGTTTAAATTCTATTTTATTTATTCAAATTAAGAAGCTAAGGTTTTAGAGATTTTCAATGAATTTAAGGAAATGAGTGAGGTTATTCTTCCCTAAAACCTTGAGACTCTGCTGAGGAATTTTATCACTAAATCTTGATATAGAATGAATGATCTTGATGACTTTTGGAAGAGAATTACAATTGATATGATTTTGAAATGTTTGGAGTTTTCGAAAAATGTTACCAAAGAAATGGATTTTGGTTTTAATGGAAATTGAATTGAGAATTTGGAAATTGATGATGAGTTTTGGAATTTGGAGATGAATGAGGGACTTGTTGGTTATTGAAAGAGTGTGCAGGAAACTATATCTCTGGCGTGGCAGATTTTTCTGTCCCAAGAGTGTGCCCGGCACTATATCCGTGGGTTATGTGATGTCGGAGGTAGATTATCCCACTCATATCTATTCATATCACAAGAGTGTGCCCGACACTATATTCATATAGGGATCCCATTTATATTTGTGACCGAAAGGTGACATTCCCATGGGAATGTTTCAGGTTGGCAATTGAACCGACAATGCGATATCACAGCCAATAGGACAGACATGCATCATATGCATCTATGTGACATTGCTTGGGTGTGCATATTGTAATTGGTTTGCCTATGTGAATAATTATGTATACTTCTAATTGCTATACTTGATGTAACTGCTTTGATTGTGTTTGAACCTCTTTACTTGTGTTTGTGACCGAAATTATTTGGATTGTGGTGATTAGATGTTGATTGAGTTGTTTGGGCCTGAGGCCGTATTTGATTATGTGATGGGCCTAAGGCCGTGGCTGGTATGTTTGAGGTCTAGTTCTGTATAAAATATCAAACTGGTTCAGCATAAACTTAATGAACCTACGCTTGGAACAAGATGATCATTTATTCAACTTAGGTAAGTTCTTTTATGTTTATGGTCTAGTAACGTATGAAAAATCAAACTGGTTCAGTATAGACTTAATGAATCTATGCTTGGAACATGTTGGTCATTCATATTGTCTAGGAAAACCTTTAAGATTTTACAAGAAAGAAAAAAGGTTTTGGATTTTGAGGAATTAACCAAGATTCTCTTTAAAAAGGATTTTTGGATTTTTGAATGTGAACTTGTGGTTTTTGAAAATACACATAAGACGAGCAATGATCACTGTACTTTTAAAACAATTTTATTTTACATATCTTATTAAAGCAATTTCTCTAACCTTCTAGTGAGAACCAACGAGGACGATGTTCTCACTCCCCTACAGGTTTTTTCCTTTCCAAGATATGGGCGACGAAGTTTCAAAAGAGTTTATTTCATTTTCTATTTATTCGATATGTTTGTATTATCTTAGTTATTATTATTTCTCTCTTACCTTTATCTTTACCAATTTTGTAGGAGGGATAGGAACTTGTGATATGTAATGTTTGTAAGATAATGATATATATATATATATATATATATATATATATATATATATATATATATATATATATATATACATATATATTCTTTGTAAGTATTGTATCTGTATGTATGTATATATATATGTTTTCAATGAAAAAGTGTTTTAAAAATTTTTGCAGTTTTAATTTTTAAACAGGCTCCTATTTAGTATTAAATATGTTTAGAGTCGTCGTAATATCCAAGCTATAAGAGTGGCACAGTCGGAAGTGTGACGTTCTAATTGTGAGGGTGTTACATTAGTGGTATCAGATCAGTCTTTCCTGTAGAGCTTGAGGAATGGACTAACTATGCTTCAATAATCTGAACGTTGTCATCTTGTTTGGAAAACGAGAATTAGAGCTTTGTGCACATGATGGTCTATTGATTAATGCCGTTAGCCTTGCATTGCACACTTCCTGGTATTAAGTTTGGCCAGCTTAAAACTAGTGAAGTATGTATATGGAAGCACTAATGGGTTATCATAGACGAGATATGAGTAATAGGTAATGTGATTCGTGGATTTTGGGAATGTTAGAAACTATTTCTCGAGGTTACTCAGTTATGTATCTTGAATTCTGTTGGAATCATGTGACTTGTTCCTTTTATAGCCTATCTTGAAGTTCTTGCTTGTTGTTTCTTTTGGAAAGTAGTTTGGCTTTTCCAAACAAATTTCTCTATTCATATCCAATCTTGTTTGATCTTAATAGCATATGCCTCTTTGAAATTCTTGGTGTGCATATCTTTCTCTGTTTAAACTCTTCTTCTTGATTCATGCATTCTTCGATGTGACTTTGAACTTGTCTTGATTCATTGTTCCTTTTTAAATTCTTATTCCGAGTCCATTTTCAAAGAAATTGTGATTCAATTTTTCTTTTATTTGACTATATTTACAACCAATTTACAAATTTTTATAAAATCACTTTTGATTCGATATACACTTCTCTATATAAAACTTTGAAAATTCTTTATACAGTTTAAAAACTATTTATTTCTAATACCTTGCCTGATCTTTTACTGGTTTATGAAAATATACTTACTTTAAATACAACTTGACTTTTCTAACAACTTTACTGCAGTTCTTATGCATATCTTTACTTGATTATGTACTTAGGTATTTTTCAAAATTCTTGAAGGAAAGGATTTTGGCCTTTATTCCAGTTGACCTTCGTTTGACAAACTTTACCTAAATTATTTTAATTTGAATTTGGTTTAGCATAACACATTATTTACGCATTTGTTGTTCTTTTAAAAATATTTGACTCATATCTTTCCTTTTAAGAACGGACCAATTCCTTCTTAAGCTTTTCATTTCAATGGATATCATACTTGATTCTGTTTTGAATTATTCTTTTACATCTTCTGAGTATTACCATTAATCTCAGTTTTCTTTCTCTTGTGAATCTCATTCTTATTTGAGCCAGCTTGATTTGTTTCAATTTAGTGCATCGTTTATCCTCTCATTGTTTTTACTAGAGTTCTTTAGTCAAAGATTCTTTCTTGAGAATTTGCTATTGATGAGTTGATTTCCTTTTAGCGTGTCCTAATCTTCTTGAATGTTCTTGTGAGGTGGTGATTTCAAGTATACTCTTGGAGTTTTATTTTGAACTTTTTTAAAGAAGTTTTGAATTCTCTTTGAAGAAATTTCAAATTAAATTTTTCTGTTGCTTGATTGTAATTGAAACCATCCCTTAGATTCTGATAAAGTTGTTTTGAATTTTTTTCATGCACTTCTTTATATGAAGCTCTAAAAACCTTGTCACGCATACGCAGTATTGGCGCGCGTACTCGAAGATGAACTTTTTCAGACAGTCGCGTACGTGGCAGTTGGCACGCGACGTAGACCAGCCTTTCTGTTTTGCGCACTCGCATACACGGAGGTGGCATGCGCACGGGTGATGGGAATTTTAGGACCCATGCGTACGCAGAACCCTGTTTTTGCTGAAAATGTGTTTACAAAAAATTTCACCTCGGATTTTCTTTCTAAATATAAATTGATTTCTTCTTTTATCCTTTCCATAACTTTTATACACGTTTGCTTGAATATGAACGTTGAGAATTTTTGAACAAACATTTGATTTTCTTCCGAGTTTTATACCTGCTTTTGATTAAGTTGTGCACCTAACTATTTTTTATCTAAATACTTGAGGAAATATTTTTGCCCTTAGCCAAACTGGTGTTCATTTTGTTTCAAAGCTCTATAAAATCTATTTCAACATGAAATTGTATTAACGTAATGCCACATTTATACTTTTATTATTCTTTTACAAAGTGTTTGTTGCACATCTTTTCTTTGAAAACTTGAAATAGTTTTTGAAATGTTTTTCACTCTTCATGAGCAATGCATTCGAAAGTAATTTTTAATCCTACTCCTGAGTCTTGTAAGCTTTGTCTTCGGTTGTAGACATTCTTCTTTTGTAAAACTCATACTTCCTTGACTCAGTTTAATCTTGCTTAAACTACTACACTGTTTTTCTTTTTATCATTTTTATTGAACTTCTTTGATTCGTGGGTCATTCCTGAGGTTGCCAAAGTGATTTTTTTTTCTGGCACTCTTCATTCCTTGTACATCGTTGATTACTTGTGATCCCAACAATCCTTTCAAATTCTTGCTGATATTGTCCTTCTCACTTGTCCTTTTCTAAGGTATAGTACCCTTCTAAGTAAACTCAAGAATTATTTTAATGTCACGTGTGACCTTTAGGTATAGTAATGCGATGCATTAGTTCTTTAAGACATGGTTTTTGGATACGAAAGGTGAAGTGGTAAGTGTCCAATGTTATGAGAAGTTATGGGAGTTTCATTTCTCACAAAAGGGGTTTACGGATGTTAGGCTTGTGACCGGTTTTGGGGTTGTGAAGTGATTGATGGAGTTAGAAAGTTGAAGTTCTAAAGTGGGAACGAGATCTATAAGCAAATGTTATATCCGTTGTATAAATACCAGCCTATTTTGTAGCTTTTTGCCACATTAACTATAGCTTTACTTTGTGAACGCCTATCTTGACTTGCACCCTATTTTGTTTCTTCAAGTTTTTGTAAAGTCTTGAAACCATATAACTTTTTTGCATCAAGCCTATCTTGTATCTTCTGCCTTACACCATACTTTACCCTTATATTTAAATCTTATGGTTATTCAGTATTTGAACATTTATATATGTATGCCAATATTTCTTACTTTTCTAAAAAGTATTTAAAAAGTAGAGCACTAAGGCTATGTATTATTTTATGTATTACTTTAATTTTCGAGGACAAAAATTTTTATAAGGTGGGTGGAATGCACGACCCAGAATTTTTGAAAAGTCCTATTTTGAACTAATTTCAAATCATATATTTATTTGTAGTTTTAATTTCATAAATTATTTTATTAAAAATAATTAAAGGTAGTTTTTATTAATTGGATTTGAAATAAATTAAGGTTTTATCCAAACTCTATAATTATGGATTATTTTCCTAATTACAATTTAATGTATTAGAAATTTGAAAATAATGAAGTTTGGCTATTTAAATTAGGATTATATATATAATTTTACAATTATTGAGTTATTTTCTATATTTAAAATATAAAGTTGGTAGTTGTGAATTAATAAGAATTTTACATTGATTTGATTTAAATAATTTATATTTATATAATTTAATACTTTAAGTTTTAAAGATAAAGAAAATTAATTATATTACCATGTATTTTCAATTAGAGTAATTGTATGAGAATAAATTAGTATTTTTATACAACAAATAATATTTTAAAGTAATTTTAGAAATTTAATTTAGATTTCCAATTTATACTCTATGACCCAATTTTATTAAAATTACCCTGCTCAAATTAAACCTAAAATTCTCAAATTAAAACCCTAATTTTTCATCTAACACTAACCCTAATTTTTCACTCACCTTTACCCAGATTAATACACACACACGCTGCACTCCACCCCTTCACTCACGATCACACACAAACTCAACACATCACAGAACTAGGAAAAACAAAATGAAAGAAAGAAAGAAATAAGAAAGGGGAAAGGGGGAAGGGACCACAGAGAAGAAGGGAAGAGGGGAAGGAGGAGCCCGCCGGCCAGCCGCGCCCTGCCACTCCGCTAGCTCTTCACCACCGTGCTGCATTGCTGTCCAAGGGAGGAGGAAGGCCGCCGCTGCTATCCGTGAAGCCATCGCCGTCGTGGATCAGATATGAGGCAAGAGAGAGGACCGCGAAGGAGGAAGGAACCTCGTTATTCAATCGTTGTTCAATCACCGTCCGTGGGGAGTCGCTGCCAATCCACACACTACCAACATCGCCAGCGTTGTTGCGAGAAGGAGAGACCTGCGTCAGAGGAGAAAAGCCATCGCGGAGCTACCACTGCCACTGTGTCCAGCTGCTGTCGTGAGCTTCATCGCCGCTGCTGGAGGTGCGCCGCCAAGCTCCTACCACCGGAGAACGCCATTGCCGCCATTCAGATCCACCGCCGGTAATGGTTTTGTGTTTGGTTTTTTGCTCTTTTATATTCTTGGGTTTTTATCTTCACGATGCGGTTGTTGCATTTGTGGTCACCAGAGCTTTTGGTCACCATTATCGCTCAAGATAGTTGTCGGATCTGCTGTCAGGTCGATTCGTGGTTTTGGTTTTTTCGTTTTGTCATTACTATAACTGTTTATGTTTTGAAAACCCATGCGCTAGTATTCTGTTATATTTGGTTATAAATTCTAAAGTTTTGGTAATGTAGGGTCATATTCTGAATGTTGCATGTCACTTTAACATTGTTGTGGTTGTTGCGAAAATGGTTTGAGTTGAGTTTGCGGCTTCCGCTGACCGTAGGTCGAGAGAAAAGATTTTTTGTGATGCGTTTGGGTTATGGGTTCGATTATCAAGGTAGGGGCTTCTCTAAAAACTAATTTATTTTAAATTGGAATTGTTATAATTATATATGATGTGCGAAATGCCTTTCTAGTGATTATTTAAGTCTTATGAATTGTCTGAATTGTCTTGGATATGGTTGTCTGTTTGTTTGAAATCTTGTCTGATTTTGTTAAATTGGAGATTTCTAATTTGTTTGATTTGAAATGATTTTAATATTTGAAAATCTGTATGTTGTATTATTGGAAACTGATTTAGGGGAAGCGCTGCCAAAGTTTATATAAAATCAAAGACTTTGTTTGAAACGTTATTTTGAATATAATGAATTATGCTTTGAATTGAATTATTCATAATTAAATTATATTTGAACTTATTTTATTAAGAAAACTATTATATTTTGAATGTAATTTATTTAAGAAAAGAATTATATTTTGAAGTCGATTTAAAGATGAAAATACTTATTAGTTGATTTAAAAGAAACTTGAAATTCGATTAGCTAATTTCACTTTACGACAGTCTAGGAAATGTTTGGAGTTATTCTTTGAAATTTTGATTTAGCAAAACTAAAAAATTTTTTGAGCCTTTAGAAATGCTTAAGATTTAAAGAATGAAATTGAAATTTGTTTTCGGTTTAAATGATTTGGTTTGGGATTAAGTAAAATGGTTTTGAAAATTGGTTTGGAGTAATTGATTACATGACTTGGTTTTGGTTTAAATTCTATTTTATTTATTCAAATAAAAAAGCTAAGGTTTTAGAGATTTTCAATGAATTTAAGGAAATGAGTTAGGTTATTCTCCCCTAAAGCCTTGAGACTCTGCTGAGGAATTTTATCACTAAATCCTGATTTAAAATGAATGATTTTGATGACTTTTGGAAGCGAATTATAATTGATATGATTTTGAAATGTTTGGAGTTTTCGGAAAATGTTACCAAAGAAGTGGGTTTTGGTTTTAAAGGAAATTGAATTGAGAATTTGGAAATTGATGATGAGTTTTGGAACTTGGAGATGAATGAGGGACTTATTGGTTATTGAAAGAGCGTGTAAGGCACAATATCCCTGGCGTGGCAAATTTTTTTGTCGCAAAAGTGTGTAGGGCACTATATCCATGGCGTGGCAGATTTTTCTATTGTAAGAGTGTGCCCGACACTATATCCATTATAACAACCCAATTTCTGGTATGTCATGATCATACTAGAAACTGAACACTACCAATTTATTTTCCTTAACTTTAGCTAGTATTTATTATATGAGTCTGTTTCATTGTTAACTTGTTGCTATTTTATGAAGTAACTTTTTTTTGAAAACGTTCAACCTAATGTCCACATTGATAAGTGGAATCTATCATAACAAATTGACAAATAATAACATGTAAAACAGTTATATAACAACCACGCATATACACATTTCAAGTAATTAACAACATTCAGTTATCCAACCTTTATTGGAGTACAGATTAAAGATCTGAGTTAAAACACCCCTAGATATAGCTAGATAATATATATATATATATATATATATATATATATATATATATATATATATATATACAACATCCCAGGCCCAAACCTATTCAAGAAGTCCCTAAACTGGCGCCCAAGCTAGTCTAGACTCTATATTCACCTAATCCCTCTAAACTACTGGTGCACGAAATTGTGATTCATTCTTTTCACAACTCAAACAGTCCCCGGTAATGGCTCTAAAAACTTGGTGCTCAATACCATGATCTAAACATAATTTCACAACTTCGCACAACTAACCAGCAAGTGCACTGGGTCGTCCAAGTAATAAACCTTACGCGAGTAAGGGTCGATCCCACGGAGATTATTGGTATGAAGCAAGCTATGGTCATCTTGTAAATCTCAGTCAGGCAAATTCAAATGGTTATGGATGATATATGAATAAAGCATAAAATAAGGATAGAGATACTTATGTAATTCATTGGTGAGAATTTCAGATAAGCGTCTGGAGATGCTTTGTCCCTTCCGTCTCTCTGCTTTCCTACAGTTTTCATCCAATCCTTCTTACTCCTTTCCATGGCAAGCTGTATGTTGGGCATCACTGTTGTCAATGGCTACGTCCCGTCCTCTCAGTGAAAATGTTCAACACGCTCTGTCACAGCACGGCTAATCATCTGTCGGTTCTCAATCAGGTTGGAATAGAATCCATTGATTCTTTTGCGTCTGTCACTAATGCCCAGCCTTCAGGAGTTTGAAGCTCGTCACAGTCATTCAATCATTGAATCCTACTCAGAATACCACAGACAAGGTTTAGACCTTCCGGATTCTCTTGAATGTCGCCATCAATTCTAGCTTATACCACAAAGATTCCGATTAAGGGATCCAAGAGATATCCACTCAATCTAAGGTAGAACGGAGGTGGTTGTCAGGCACACGTTCATAGGTGAGAATGATGATGAGTGTCACGGATCATCACATTCATCAAGTTGAGGAACAAGTGATATCTTAGAACAAGAATAAGCTGAATTGAATAGAAGAACAATAGTAATTGTATTAATACTCGAGGTACAGCAGAGCTCCACACCTTAATCTATGGTGTGTAGAAACTCCACCGTTGAAAATACATAAGAACAAGGTTCAGGCATGGCCATGAGGCCAGCCCCCAAAACGTGATCAGAAGATTCAAAGATCTAAAGATGATCAAAGATCCAAAGATGATCCTAAGATTTAAAGTGATCAAAAGATGAAAATACAATAGCAAAATGTCCTATTTGTAGAGAACTAGTAGCCTAGGGTTTATAGAAATGAGTAAATGACATAAAAATCCACTTCCGGGCCCACTTGGTATGTGCTTGGGCTGAGAATTGAAGCTTTCATGTGTAGAGACTTTTCTTGGAGTTAAACGCCAGCTTTTGTGCCAGTTTGGGCGTTTAACTCCCATTCTTGTGCCAGTTCCGGCGTTTAACGCCGGACAATTTTGAGCTGATTTGGAATGCCGGTTTAGGCCATCAAATCTCGGGCAAAGTATGGACTATTATGCATTTCTGGAAAGCCCAGGATGTCTACTTTCCAACGCAGTTGAGAGCGCACCAATTGGGCTTCTGTAGCTCCAGAAAATCTACTTCAAGTGCAGGGAGGTCAGAATCCAACAGCATCTGCAGTCCTTTTCAGCCTCTGAATCAGATTTTTGCTCAGGTCCCTCAATTTCAGCCAGAAAATACCTGAAATTACAGAAAAACACACAAACTCATAGTAAAGTCCAGAAAAGTGAATTTTAACTAAAAACTAATAAAAATATAATAAAAACTAACTAAAACATACTAAAAACATACTAAAAACAATGCCAAAAAGCGTATAAATTATCCGCTCATCACAACACCAAACTTAAATTGTTGCTTGTCCCCAAGCAACTAAAAATCAAATATGATAAAAAGAAGAGAATATGCAATGAATTCCAAAAATATCTATGAAGATCAGTATTAATTAGATGAGCGGGGCTTTTAGCTTTTTGCCTCTGAATAGTTTTGGCATCTCATTCTATCCTTTGAAATTCAGAATGATTGGCTTCTATAGGAACTCAGAATCCAGATAGTGTTATTGATTCTCCTAGTTAAGTATGATGATTCTTGAACACAGCTACTTTATGAGTCTTGGCCGTGGCCCAAAGCACTCTGTCTTCCAGTATTACCACCGGATACATACATGCCACAGACACATAATTGGGTGAACCTTTTCAGATTGTGACTCAGCTTTGCTAGAGTTCCCAATTAGAGGTGTCCAGGGTTCTTAAGCACACTCTTTTTGCCTTGGATCACAACTTTATTTTTTTCTTTTTCTTTTTCCCCTTTTTTTTCGTTTTTTTTTCGTTTTTCTCTCTTTTTTTTGTATTCACTGCTTTTTCTTGCTTCAAGAATCATTTTTATGATTTTTCAGATTCTTAGTAACATGTCTCCTTTTTCATCATTCTTTCAAGAGCCAATATTCATGAATAACAAATTCAAAAGACATATGCACTGTTCAAGCATACATTCAGAAACCAAAATATTGCCACCACATCAAAATAATCAATCTGTTATAAAATTCAAAATTCATGCAATTCATCTCTTTTTCAATTAAGAACATTTTTCATTTAAGAAAGGTGATGGATTCATAGGACATTCATAACTTTAAGGCATAGACACTAAGACACTAATGATCATAAGACACAGACATAGATAAACATAAGCATGAAAATTCGAAAAACAGGAAAATAAAGAACAAGGAGATTAAAGAACGGGTCCACCTTAGTGATGGCGGCTTGTTCTTCCTCTTGAAGATCTTATGGAGTGCTTGAGCTCCTCAATGTCTCTGCCTTGCCTTTGTTGCTCATCTCTCATGATTCTTTGATCTTCTCTAATTTCATGGAGGAGGATGGAATGTTCTTGGTGCTCCACCCTTAGTTGTCCCATGTTGGAACTCAATTCTCCTAGGGATGTGTTGATTTGCTCCCAATAGTTTTGTGGAGGAAAGTGCATCCCTTGAGGTATCTCAGGGATTTCATGATGAGTGGGATCTCTTGTTTGCTCCATCCTTTTCTTAGTGATGGGCTTGTCCTCATCAATGAGGATGTCTCCATCTATGTCAATTCCAACTGAATAACAGAGGTGACAAATGAGATGAGGAAAGGCTAACCTTGCCAAGGTAGAGGACTTGTCCGCCACCTTATAAAGTTCTTGGGCTATAACCTCATGAACTTCTACTTCCTCTCCAATCATGATGCTATGAATCATGATGGCCCGGTCTATAGTAACTTCGGACCGGTTGATAGTGGGAATGATTGAGCGTTGGATAAACTCCAACCATCCCCTACCCACGGGCTTGAGGTCATGCCTTCTCAGTTGAACCGGCTTCCCTCTTGAATCTCTCTTCCATTGAGCGCCCTCTTCACAAATGTCTATGAGGACTTGGTCCAGCCTTTGATCAAAGTTGACCCTTCTAGTGTAGGGGTGTTCATCTCCTTGCATCATGGGCAAGTTGAATGCCAACCTTACATTTTCCGAACTAAAATCTAAGCATTTCCCCCGGACCATTGTAAGCCAATTCTTTGGGTCCGAGTTCACACTTTGATCATGGTTCTTGGTGATCCATGCATTGGCATAGAACTCTTGAACTATTAAGATTCTGACTTGTTGAATGGGGTTGGTAAGAACTTCCCAACCTCTTCTTTGGATCTCATGTCGGATCTCTGGATATTCACTCTTTTTGAGTTTGAAAGGGACCTCGGGGATCACCTTCTTCATGGCCACAACTTCATAGAAGTGGTCTTGATGCACCCTTGAGATGAATCTCTCCATCTCCCATGACTCGGAAGTGGAAGCTTTTGCCTTCCCTTTCCTCTTTCTAGAGGTTTCTCCGGCCTTAGGTGCCATAAATGGTTATGGAAAAACAAAAAGCAATGCTTTTACCACACCAAACTTAGAAGGTTTGCTCGTCCTCGAGCAAAAGAAGAAAGAAGAGAGTAGAAGAAGAAGAAATAAAGTAGATGGAGGTGGCTTTGTTGTTCGGCCAAAGGGACAGAAGTAGTGTTTAGGTTGTGTGAAAATGAGATGGTGAAGATGGGTTTATATAGGAGTGGAGAGGGGTGTATGGTTCGGCCATTATGGGTGGGTTTGGGAGGGAAAGTGGTTTGAATTTGAATGGTGAGGTAGGTGGGGTTTTATGAAGGATGGATGTGAGTGGTGAAGAGAATAGTGGGATTTGATAGGTGAGGGGTTTTTCTGGGGAAGAGGTGTTGAGGTGATTGGTGAATGGGTGAAGAAGAGAGAGAGTGGTGGGGTAGGTGGGGATCCTGTGGGGTCCACAGATCCTGAGGTGTCAAGGAAAATTCATCCCTGCACCAAGTGGCGAGTAAAATTGCTCTTTATCCCAATTCTGGCGTTAAACGCCGGGCTGGTGTCCATTTCTGGCGTTTAACGCCAGCTTCTTGCCCTTTCTTGGCGTTTAACGCCAGTCTGGTGCCCCTTTCTAGCGTTAAACGCCCAGAATGGTGCCAGACTGGGCGTTAAACACCCATTTGCTGCCCTTACTGGCGTTTAAACGCCAGCAAGGTTTTCCTCCAGGGTGTGCTATTTTTCTTTCTGGTTTCATTCTGTTTTTGCTTTTTCAATTGATTTTGTGACTTTCCATGATCATCAACCTACAGAAAACATAAAATAACAAAGGAAAATAGATAAATATAACATTGGGTTGCCTCCCAACAAGCGCTTCTTTAATGTCAGTAGCTTGACAGTGGGCTCTCATGGAGTCTTACAGATACTCAGAGCAATGTTGGAACCTCCCAACAGCAAACTTAGAGTTTGAATGTGGGGGTTCAACACCAAACTTAGAAGTTGGTTGTGGCCTCCCAACACTAAACTTAGAGTTTGACTGTGGGGGCTCTGTTTGACTCTATTTTGAGAGAAGCTCTTCATGCTTTCTCTCCATGGTTACAGAGGGGTATCCTTGAGCCTTAAACACAAAGGATTCTTTATTCACTTGAATGATCAATTCTCCTCTGTCAACATCAATCACAGCCTTTGCTGTGGCTAGAAAGGGTCTGCCAAGGATGATGGATTCATCCATGCACTTTCCAGTCTCTAGGACTATGAAATCAGCAGGGATGTAATGGTCTTCAACTTTCACCAAAACATCCTCTACAAGTCCATAAGCTTGTTTTCTTGAATTGTTTGCCATCTCTAGTGAGATTCTTGTAGCTTGCACCTCAAAGATCCCTAGTTTCTCCATTACAGAGAGAGGTATAAGGTTTATGCTTGACCCTAGGTCACACAGAGCCTTCTTAAAGGTCATGGTGCCTATGGTACAAGGTATTGAGAACTTCCCAGGGTCCTGTCTCTTTTGAGGTAATCTCTGCCTAGTCAAGTCATCCAGTTCTTTGGTGAGCAAAGGGGGTTCATCCTCCCAAGTCTCATTACCAAATAACTTGTCATTTAGCTTCATGATTGCTCCAAGGTATTTAGCAACTTGCTCTTCAGTGACATCTTGATGCATTCGCATATTTGCCATTTTTACTAGTTAGTTTAGTTAATTTTAGCTTAGCTTCATTCATTTTCTTTGGAATAAATAAGCAATTTTGTGAACTTTTCCTCCATGCATTCATGAACCAAGAACTAAGTGAAATTTGGCTAAATTCATGCAAATAATTCAAGAAGCTTATAAATGCATTAGTATGAATGAATCTCTTGAAATTGGGTGCATAGAATAGCAATACATTGAGGAAGTTTCTTTGGTTTATGTTAGGTGATGAAGCAAGAAGGCTTGAGAACATTTCAAGCTTGGTAAGGAAGCAGAGGACTTGCACGTTGCTAACTTGGGTTACTACTGGCGTGTTTGGCAACAACTCAAGGCAGCAAGCATGGAGCCATGAGGAAGGGTGGCACGTTGCCAACTCCAAGAACAAGGGCGTGTTCCATAACAACGCCAGGAGCACTCATAGGAAGAGGCATGCACGTTGCCAACGCCAAGTTCTATAGGCGTGTTTGAGGACAACGCAGGCAAGCAACGCAGCAAGAAAGCTTGGTTCAGGAAGGAGATAGCCCTGGATGATAGCTCGAGCACGTTGCCAACATTGAGTTCCGAAGGCGTGTTCAATGACAACGCTAGGAAGCTTGACAAGGAGGATAAAGTTAGCACGTTGCTAACTTGGAGTTATAAGGGCGTGTTCATCAACAACGCCAGCAGCTAGGCAACCTTGGAATGAAGCAACCCACGTTGGCAACTTGGAAATACAAAGGAGTGTTTGCCAAAAACGCTGGTGAGCTGGACAGCCTGACCTTACCTCCTTCAATGGAGTATATCTTGAGCTACAAAGCTCCAAATGAGGTGATTTCAACAGCATTTGAAAGTAGACATCCAGAGCTTTCCAACCATATATCATAGTATGGGATTGGCATTCATTTGAAGCTTCAAAAGCTGGCTTCATTTAGAGCTTCAGAATCTGAGCACGTTGGCAACGCTGGAAACAAGGGCGTTTTCACCAAAAACGTGTGCGATTTTTGCAGCCTGACCCTGTCTCCTTCAAACGATCATAACTTGAGTTATAGAGATCCAAATTAAGTGCTTCCAGTTGCGTTGGAAAGCTGAAATTCAGAGCTTTCCAACCATATATAATAGTTTATAGTGGAGCATGAAATAGAAGCTCGAATCAGAGTCATCTTTAGGCCCCAAAAATAAGGAAATGAGGTTGAAATTCAAGGCAGCATGAATGAGCCAAGAGAGGAGGGTCGAACACGTTGCCAGGGCCAAAATGAACTGGCGTGTTCCTTGGCAACTCCAGCAACAATGCCCAGGCCAAGAAATTTGGGCTAGGGGCGTTGTTGAGCACGTTATTGGTGGCGTGTTTAACAAAAACGCCCAACCAGGGCAGCCTGACCTTGCCCTCTTCAATGAAGCATAACTTGAGCTAGAAAAATCCAATTGAGATGATTACAAGTGCATTAAAAAGAAGACACTCTGAGCTTTCCAATGATGTATGATAGTCCATATTGAAGCAGAGGATTGATACTCAAAATCTGGGCAACATTAAGCATGAATGTAGAGTCAAGAAGAAGAAAAACAAGTTGTTAGCAACAACTTGGGCTAGCAACGCCCAAGTCTCAAAGCTCACTCCCAGGAAAACACAATGCACATTGCCAACGTGCATTAAGGCTAGCGTTATTGGCAAAAACGCCAAGCCATTGGGCCAGAAGCATCATGAATGAACTCCCCCTCCCATGTCTAGCAACACTTCTTCCATTGAGCCAAGAATTCAACAAAGAGGAAGCCCACATTGCTAGCCCAATTGAAGATCTTTGAAGGAGTCTTAGGACTAATATAAATAGAGAAGAAGTTTGTACTTTGAAGAGACTTTTTAGACACTTTTTCTAGACTTTTAGGGACTTTTACTTACTAGCACTTTTACTTGGAGAACTCTCTTGCATTTTCCAGGAGGATACCGGAAAGCTATTTTGGTTCTTCTTGGAACTTTTCATTTTTTGAGTTTTGAAGCATTTTCTTCTTCTTCTTCTTCATCCTTCTTGACACTTAGTTTAATTTTTGTTTATGGCAATTGTTGTTGAAATTGGAGCTGTGATTCACTAAACCCCACTTTCATTAGGTGGAAGAGCTCTGCTTGTTTGAATGCATTGATAAATCATCTTCTCCTTCTCAATTCAAGTGGTTAATCCAAGAGGAAATTCTTGTTCTTCAAAGATTCAACCACCATCGAGAGAGGGGTTAATCTATATGAATTATGTGGTGAATTTGAGAAATGAACCACATAGTTCAGTTTAGAGTTCATCCTTTCATAATCTCCTTAATCAATACACTTTGGTTGGTATGTGAGATGTAACCTCCCTAAGTTGAGATTCTGGAAATTGTGTGGCTTGGATTAGAAATTGAGCTTCATCTCTTCTCATGAACAATTAGATCACGAGAGTGGCAATTGGTTATGTTGAGAGAAATTGGATCACCAAGAGATTGGGATTCAATTACCCACTTGCCATGGATCTATACCCATGATTGGGAAGGAATTGATCAACATCAATTCATGAGAATTTGCATCTCTGATCCCTAATGATTCTCTCTATCATTAATTCTCATTTCTTTTGCTCTTAGTGTTTTAATACCCACTGCAATATTCCCTTCTACACTCTTGCAATTTATTATTCTTGTCATTTACATTCTGTTTCTCTATTTCTTGCTATTTACTCTTTTGCTCTTTAGAATTCAGCACTTTACTTTCTTGCAATTTACTTTTGATGTCATTTAAGTTTCTTGCAATTTAAGTTTCCATTATTTACTTTCGGTCATTTTAATTGCTTTCCTTACTTTAGTTCTTAAATTTTCTTGTCATTTAATTCCTTACAATTTCCTTTAAGCATTCAAAACTCATGAAATCAAAACCATGTTTGTTTGAATAAATCTATCATTTAACTAAAGTTGCTTAATCTACCAATCTCCGTGGGATCGACCTCACTCTTAGTGAGTCTTATTACTTGATACGATCCGGTATACTTGCCGGTTATACGTGAAATCTCATTTTTACGTATCAAGTTTTTGGTGCCGTTGCCGGGGATTGGAAAAGATTGACAATGATTAAGTGAATGGTGGTTTAGATTAAGCATTTTTTTTAGTGTTTTTGTTAAGCCCACTAACTGTTTGATACTTTGTTTCACTAACTCCAATTCCACTCTAGTTCTAGAGTGTTTCACTTGTGATTTTGGTTTTGTTTGTGTATGTCAGAAGCTAATAGACTTAATATTGAGGACGAGAGAACCCTTCGAAGGGTAAGGAGAGCAGAAAGAGGAAAGGGGATAGCTGGTGAAGAGGAATCAGAGGGAGAAGACCATGTCATGGAGGACGACATGCACAATCCTCCTGGAGGGGTCAACAACAATGATGGACCACCTAGAAGGGTGCTATCTTCTTATACCATCCCTGATCCAAGACATTGTGGGAGCAGTATTGCCACTCTAAATGTTCATGCCCACAATTTTGAGTTGAAACCTCAGCTCATCACTTTGGTACAAAACAACTGCTCCTATGGAGGGGGACCTCTTGAAGACCCAAATCAACATCTGTCTGTTTTTCTGAGGATATGCAATACAGTGAAGACAAATGGAGTGCATCCAGATGTTTACAAACTGCTGCTATTCCCATTCTCTTTGAGGGACAAGGCCACTCAATGGCTAGAGTCATTCCCCAAGAAAATGCCAAGAGGATGGAGAAACAAGAAAATCTCCACTGAAGACTTCTCATCAGGGGATAAAGTGATGTTAACTTACCAACCAATAGAGACATCTCCACACTTTTCTGGATACTACACAGTAAACAAAATCCTCTCACTTGAGCATGTGGAAATCATCAAGAATGATATTGGAAGGAAGCTCACAGTGAGAGGGGAAGGATTAAGGCACTATGATCATCATCCGCCCTAAAGAGGGACAACCGTCAAGTTAATGACGATAAAAAAGCGCTTGTTGGGAGGCAACCCAACCAAAGGTAGTCTTCTTTTCTTAGTTAATTCAATAAAAGAGTTAAGTATATTTATCTGCATTGCAAGGAGCTAAGTTTGGTGTTACACACCAACAGAATTCAAAGGTGAATGTGAGGTGCTAAGTTTGGTGTTCCACCAAAAAGTTTCATTAAAGACACATTTTAACCCTTTGCATGATTAGTCACTAGCTCCAAAAAATCAGAAAAACTACTTAACAATTGCTACTTTTAATTTAGATTTTATTTCCTTAATAGAAGCACTTGATGTTTCTTACATGTATTCATTCCACTGCATATAAAAGTAAGCAAGGAACTAAGTTTGGTATCCCCACACCAACTTATGTCTAGAAGATCACAATCATACATGCATGCTAACCATCTCTCAAGTGCTTGGGGACAAGCAACTTTCAAAGTTCATTGTAGGCGATCACTTTAATCTTGAAAAGGATCAAGCATCATCAACCAAAGAGACAAAGAGGGATATAAAGACCAACAATGATGATGATAAGGAGTAAAGCAAGTAAACTCCAAAAGGTTGTATTGTTGAGTGATTGTCTTGTATTCAAACTACTATGATTGAAAGTGATATTGTACCCCTGTTTGTCTGCTTAGTATAACTTCTTTGTAGTTCAATAACTAAGATGTTTGATATATCATAACACCATACTCTTGAAATTGCTTGCACTCAATACCTATGAAAATGCAAACAGAGAACATTTCTTTGAAAAGAATGATTGAGGAGTCAAAAATCTATTTTGAGGCAAGCAAAAGATTAAGAGAAGTGGTGGTTCTAGTTGTATGATTGTGTATTGAGGTTGCATGTTTGTGAAAACTTGCATGGGAGCTCATAGGCAGGAAATAGAGTTCAAAAAAGTATTATGGAGATTCTCAAACACTTATTGATCCAAGAAGCAGCAACAAAAGAAAGCAAAAGAAACAAAAAAAAAAAACAAAAGAACATGGCAAAAGGCTCTGAGCATTAATTACTAGGAAGAAAAAGAAGAAAATGAGAACTCAAAGAGTTACTATCCTAGTTAAATGCTTGTGGTAGAATTGTGTCAAAGAGAGAGGCTTGAGCAAGTAAATCCTAAGGGGTGTTTCAACACCTAATACCTTAAAACCAACTGGTTTGGGAGTATTGATTGAAAGCTTATCTAAAGAGCCGCTTTGAGACATGACACTTAGAGTCAAGGCCAAGACACATAAACTATGAGCTGTTTCAAGTTGATTACCTATAGAGAGATTTCCATGATATCATTTGAATGAAAGTCCTAAGATCTAAGACTTCCAAAATGTAAGGACTGATAAGCACTGGGACCCTTGCATGAACACATAATTCAGAGTTCACCCACTATCACTTAATCACTTCACTCACCAAGGTATTACAAGCTATTCCTCAACTCATTCCAATTAAAAGAAATCTTTGTGCATAGTTCTTTTGTTGCTTGAGGACAAGCAATGTTTAAGTTTGGTGTTGTGATGCATTCGCATATTTGCCATTTTTACTAGTTAGTTTAGTTAATTTTATCTTAGCTTCATTCATTTTCTTTGGAATAAATAAGCAATTTTGTGAACTTTTCCTCCATGCATTCATGAACCAAGAACTAAGTAAAATTTGGCCAAATTCATGCAAATAATTCAAGAAGCTTATAAATGCATTAGTATGAATGAATCTCTTGAAATTGGGTGCATAGAATAGCAATACATTGAGGAAGTTTCTTTGGTTTATGTTAGGTGATGAAGCAAGAAGGCTTGAGAACATTTCAAGCTTGGTAAGGAAGCAGAGGACTTGCACGTTGCTAACTTGGGTTACTACTGGCGTGTTTGGCAACAACTCAAGGCAGCAAGCATGGAGCCATGAGGAAGGGTGGCACGTTGCCAACTCCAAGAACAAGGGCGTGTTCCATAACAACGCCAGGAGCACTCATAGGAAGAGGCATGCACGTTGCCAACGCCAAGTTCTATAGGCGTGTTTGAGGATAACGCAGGCAAGCAACGCAGCAAGAAAGCTTGGTTCAGGAAGGAGATAGCCCTGGATGATAGCTCGAGCACGTTGCCAACATTGAGTTCCGAAGGCGTGTTCAATGACAACGCTAGGAAGCTTGACAAGGAGGATAAAGTTAGCACGTTGCTAACTTGGAGTTATAAGGGCGTGTTCATCAACAACGCCAGCAGCTAGGCAACCTTGGAATGAAGCAACCCACGTTGGCAACTTGGAAATACAAAGGAGTGTTTGCCAAAAACGCTGGTGAGCTGGACAGCCTGACCTTACCTCCTTCAATGGAGTATATCTTGAGCTACAAAGCTTCAAATGAGGTGATTCCAACGGCATTTGAAAGTAGACATCCATAGATTTCCAACCATATATCATAGTATGGGATTGGCATTCATTTGAAGCTTCAAAAGCTGGCTTCATTTAGAGCTTCAGAATCTGAGCACGTTGGCAACGCTGGAAACAAGGGCGTTTTCACCAAAAACGTGTGCGATTTTGGCAGCCTGACCCTGTCTCCTTCAAACGATCATAACTTGAGTTATAGTGATTCAAATTGGGTGCTTCCAGTTGCGTTGGAAAGCTGAAATTCAGAGCTTTCCAACCACATATAATAGTCTATAGTGGAGCATGAAATGGAAGCTCGAATCAGAGTCATCTTTAGGCCCCAAAAACAAGGAAATGAGGTTGAAATTCAAGGCAGCATGAATGAGCCAAGAGAGGAGGGTCGAACACGTTGCCAGGGCCAAAATGAACTGGCGTGTTCCTTGGCAACTCCAGCAATAACGCCCAGGCCAAGAAATTTGGGCTAGGGGCATTGTTGAGCACGTTATTGGTGGCGTGTTTAACAAAAACGCCCAACCAGGGCAGCCTGACCTTGCCCTCTTCAATGAAGCATAACATGAGCTAGAAAAATCCAATTGAGATGATTCCAAGTGCATTAGAAAGAAGACACTCTGAGCTTTCCAATGATGTATGATAGTCCATATTGAAGCAGAGGATTGATACTCAAAATCTGGGCAACATTAAGCATGAATGTAGAGTCAAGAAGAAGAAAAACAAGTTGTTAGCAACAACTTGGGCTAGCAACGCCCAAGTCTCAAAGCTCACTCCCAGGAAAACACAATGCACGTTGCCAACGTGCATTAAAGCTAGCGTTATTGGCAAAAACGCCAAGCCATTGGTCCAGAAGCATCATGAATGAACTCCCCCTTCCATGTCTAGCAACACTTCTTCCATTGAGCCAAGAATTCAACAAAGAGGAACCCCACATTGCTAGCCCAATTGAAGATCTTTGAAGGAGTCTTAGGACTAATATAAATAGAGAAGGAGTTTGTACTTTGAAGAGACTTTTTAGACACTTTTTCTAGACTTTTAGGGACTTTTACTTACTAGCACTTTTACTTGGAGAACTCTCTTGCATTTTCCGGGAGGATACCGGAAAGCTATTTTGGTTCTTCTTGGAACTTTTCATTTTTTGAGTTTTGAAGCATTTTCTTCTTCTTCTTCATCCTTCTTGACACTTAGTTTAATTTCATTTATGGCAATTGTTGTTGAAATTGGAGCTATGATTCACTAAACCCCACTTTCATTAGGGGGAAGAGCTTTGCTTGTTTGAATGCATTGATAAATCATCTTCTCCTTCTCAATTAAAGTGGTTAATCCAATAGGAAATTCTTGTTCTTCAAAGATTCAACCACCATCGAGAGAGGGGTTAATCTATATGAATTATGTGGTGAATTTGAGAAATGAACCACATAGTTCAGTTTAGAGTTCATCCTTTCATAATCTCCTTAATCAATACACTTTGGTTGGTATGTGAGATGTAACCTCCCTAAGTTGAGATTCTGGAAATTGTGTGGCTTGGATTAGAAATTGAGCTTCATCTCTTCTCATGAACAATTAGATCACGAGAGTGGCAATTGGTTATGTTGAGAGAAATTGGATCACCAAGAGATTGGGATTCAATTACCCACTTGCCATGGATCTATACCCATGATTGAGAAGGAATTGATTAACATCAATTCATGAGAATTTGCATCTCTGATCCCTAATGATTCTCTCTATCATTAATTATCATTTCTTTTGCTCTTAGTTTTTTAATACCCACTGCCCAATTCCCTTCTACACTCTTGCAATTTATTATTCTTGTCATTTACATTCTGTTTCTCTATTTCTTGCTATTTATTCTTTTGCTCTTTAGAATTCAGCACTTTACTTTCTTGCAATTTACTTTTGATGTCATTTAAGTTTCTTGCAATTTAAGTTTCCATTATTTACTTTCGGTCATTTTAATTGCTTTCCTTACTTTAGTTCTTAAATTTTCTTGTCATTTAATTCCTTACAATTTCATTTAAGCATTCAAAACTCATGAAATCAAAACCATGTTTGTTTGACTAAATCTATCATTTAACTAAAGTTGCTTAATCTACCAATCTCCGTGGGATCGACCTCACTCTTAGTGAGTCTTATTACTTGATACGATCCGGTATACTTGCCGGTTATACGTGAAATCTCATTTTTACGTATCACATCTTCATCCTCTTCAGAGGAAGAATACTCATCAGAGCTCATGAGTGGCAGAAGTAAATCCAATGGAATCTCTATGGTCTCATTATGAGCCTCAGATTCCCACGGTTCCTCATTAGGGAACTCATTGGAGGCCAGTGGACGTCCATTGAGGTCTTCCTCATTGGCGATCACTGCCTCTTCCTCCTCTCCAAGTTCGGCCATGTGGGTCATGTTAATGGCCTTGCATTCTCCTTTTGGATTCTCTTCTGTATTGTTTGGAAGCGTATTAGGAGGGAGTTCAGTAATTTTCTTGCTCAGCTGTCCCACTTGTGCCTCCAAATTCCTAATGGAGGATCTTGTTTCAGTCATGAAACTTTGAGTGGTTTTGATTAGATCAGAGACCATGGTTGCTAAGTCAGAGTGGCTCTGCTTAGAATTCTCTGTCTGTTGCTGAGAAGATGATGGAAAAGGCTTGCCATTGCTAAACCTGTTTCTTCCACCATTATTGTTATTGAAACCTTGTTGAGATCTCTGTTGATCCTTCCATGAGAGATTTGGATGATTTCTCCATGAAGGATTATAAGTGTTTCCATAGGGTTCTCCCATGTAGTTCACCTCTTCCATTGAAGGGTTCTCAGGATCATAAGCTTCTTCTTCAGATGAAGCATCCTTAGTACTGCCTGGTGCAGCTTGTATTCCAGACAGACTTTGAGAAATCATATTGACTTGCTGAGTCAATATTTTGTTCTGAGCCAATATGACATTTAGAGTATCAATCTCAAGAACTCCTTTCTTCTGATTCGTCCCATTGTTCATAGGATTCCTTTCAGAAGTGTACATGAATTGGTTATTTGCAACCATTTCAATGAGTTCTTGAGCTTCTGTAGGCGTCTTCTTCAGATGAAGAGATCTTCCAACAGAGCTATCCAATGACATCTTGGACAGTTCAGATAGACCATCATAGAAGATACCTATGACGCTCCATTCAGAAATCATGTCAGAAGGACACTTTCTGATTAATTGTTTGTATCTTTCCCAAGCTTCATAGAGGGATTCACCTTCCTTCTGTCTGAAGGTTTGGACTTCCACTCTAAGCTTAGTCAATTTTTGAGGTGGAAAGAACTTTGCTAAGAAGGCATTGACTAGCTTTTCCCAAGAGTTCAGGCTTTCTTTAGGTTGTGAGTCCAACCAAATCCTAGCTTTGTCTTTTACAGCAAAAGGGAATATCATAAGTCTGTAGACCTCAGGGTTAACCCCATTAGTCTTGACAGTGTCCCAGATTTGCAAGAACTCAGCTAAAAACTGATGAGGATCTTCCAATGGAAGTCCATGGAACTTGCAATTCTATTGCATTAGAGAAACTAATTGAGGCTTAAGCTCAAAGTTGTTTGCTCCAATGGCAGGGATAGAGATGCTTCTCCCATAGAAGTCGGGAGTAGGTGCAGTAAAGTCACCCAGCACCTTCCTTGCATTGTTGGCATTGTTGTTGTTTTCGGCTGCCATGGTTTCTTCTTCTTTGAAGATTTCTGTTAGGTCCTCTACAGAGAGTTGTGCCTTAGCTTCTCTTAGCTTTCGCTTCAAGGTCCTTTCAGGTTCAGGGTCAGCCTTAACAAGAATGCTTTTGTCTTTGTTCCTGCTCATATGAAAGAGAAGAGAACAAGAAAATATGGAATCCTCTATGTCACAGTATAAAGATTCCTTGAGGTGTCAGAAGAATAGAAAAATAGTGATTGATTTTCGAAAACTAAGAGTGGAAAAAGAAATCAAGTGATTTTTGAAAAAGATTTTGAAATTAGAAATAAAAAAGATATGATTGAAAACTATTTTGAAAAAGATGTGATTAAGAAGATATGATTGAAAAGTTATGGTTTTAAAAATATGTGATTGAGAAGATATGATTTGAAAAATAATTTAAAAAGATTTGATTTTAAAAATTAATAACCTGCCTAACAAGAAAGATATGATTCAGACATTAAACCTTTCTCAACAGAAAAGGCAACATACTTGAAATGTTGAATCAAATCATTAATTGTTAGCAAGTATTTTTGAAAATGGAAAGAAATTGATTTTGAAAATATATGATTGAAAAGATATGATTTGAAAAAGATTTGATTTTGAAAAATTTTGAAAACTTGAAAAAAATTTGAATTAAAAACAAAATCTTCCCTCTTGTGCCATCCTGGCGTTAAACGCCCAGAATGGTATACATTCTGGCGTTTAACGCCCAAAACACTACCCTTTTGGGCGTTAAACGCCCAGCCAGGCACCCTGGCTGGCGTTTAAACGCCAGTTTTCCTTTCTCACTGGGCGTTTTGAATGCCCAGCTTTTTCTGCGTAATTCCTCTGCTGTATGTTCTGAATCTTCAATTCTCTGTATTATTGACTTGAAAAGACACAAATTAAAAATTTTTTGAATTTTTAATGATGAGGAATAATCAAAATGCAACTAAGACCAAATAAACAATGCATGCAAGACACCAAACTTAGAAGTTTGTATACTACTGACACTAACAAATTGAGAATGCATATGAGACACAACAAAACACTCAAGACAAGAGAATTTAAAGATCAGAGCAAGGAAATCATCAAGAACAACTTGTAGATCAATGAAGACACATGAATGAATTTGAAAAATGCAAGAAGAAAAGAAACATGCAATTGACACCAAACTTAAAATGAGACACTAGACTCAACAAGAAACATAAAAATATTTTTGGTTTTTATGATTTTGCAATTTTTTTGGTTTTTTTTTTCGAAAATTGAGTTGAAAAGAAAATAAAGATATCAAAATTCTTAATGAGAATTCCAGGAATCATGTAATGTTAGTCTAAAGCTTTAGTCTAAAGAAATTAGACATGGCTAGCCAAGCTTCAGCAGGACATTACATTCAAGAGCTAAATTGATGAGAATCGATCAACTTTGGTGATGATAAGAACATCACCTTGAAACACTAGAATTCATTCTTAAGAACTCTGAAGAAAAATACCTAATCTAAGCAACAAGATGAACCGTCAGTTGTCCAAACTCGAAGTTGTATTTGGAACATTGTTAAAAGCTAGAACACACAAAACCAGTGAGATTTTGAGCCTATTTGATTCGTTGCATCTTATCAACCAATATTTTATTTTTGGTGTGTTTTTCTCTCTAAAATTGTGATCTTTGTCTTGCTTGATTCTATATTTCCATTGTTTAATGTATGCATACACTTATATGATTGAGGCCTTATTTCACTGAGCTTATATACCCATATGGCCTTACCTTTTTATTATCCTTTGCAACCCAATGTTGAACCTATTATACCCCTTTGTTCTTTACTTTAGCTCATCACTAACTCTAAGTGAAAAACAATAATATCCTTAATTTGGATCCTTGATTAGTTTAGACTAGTGAGAGTGCTCATGAATTAAGTATGGAGAAAGTGGGTTTGGAAACATTTGGTTTGGGAATTGAGTATGTTAGACTTTGTGTGAAAATGTGAAAAATGTTAAGAACATGTTTATGCATTCAATACCTTAATCATATGCATTGAAAAAAAAATTTTATTAAGAAAAGAAAAAAGAGAAACAAAAAAAAAAGAAAAGAAAAAAAAAGAGCAGAAAAATAAAAAGGGGACAAAATGCCTTAAAGTAAATGGCAATAGCAATGCATATGTATTGTACTTAAAACTTGGAATGCATAAATATGTAGAAAACACAGTTAATGGGTAGTTATTGATTTTATATTACATGGATTGTCCTAAGTTAGGTGGAAAGTTTATGTTAATTAAGGATTCAGATTTTAGTCCACTTAGCCAAATACAATCCTACCTTGACCCTAACCCCATTACAACCCTTAAAAGACCTCTTGATATGTGTATCTCTGCATTAAATTTTTGTTGATTGTTAGATGAAGAGCAAGCTATAGAAAGCAAGATTAGTAGAGAATTGAGAGAATTGACCTTAGACACTTGAGAGTTAGAATGATATACACTACCAGTAAGGGTTCAGTGCTTAATTCTATGTTCCCTGCTTTCATGAGCTATATTCTTCTTGCAAGTTATTTGTATTGTATTTTGTGATTTGAATTAGTTAAATCCAGTTCATATTTGTTCTTGAAAGATTTATTTACTTTTTCATCAAGTAGGTAGAATCATTTTAGCATGTAGTTGCATTCACATTCATAGGTTGCATTGCATGAGTCCTGTTTTTCCCTACTCATTTATTTTTTTCTCCTTGAGCTTAGCATGAGGACATGCTAATGTTTAAGTGTTGGGAGGTTGATAAACCATTATTTTATGGTTTATATTGTGTTTAATTGAGTGGTTTTATCAGGCTTTTCACCCACTTATTCATATGATTAGCATGTATTTACAATTCCTTCCTAGTTTAGTTCTATGATTGAAAACATGCTTCTTTGGTCTTAATTTAGCTAATCTTAATCCTCTCTTATTACCATTTGATGCCTTGATCTGTGTGTTAAGTGTTTCAGGCTTCATAGGGCAGGAATGGCGTAAGGAATGAAGAGGAAGCATTCAAAAGTGGAAGGAATACAAGGAATTGAGGAGATGACTAGCAAGAAGTCACGCGGTCGCATGGCTCACGCGACCGCCGAAATGGAAGAAATCATAGTGACGCGCTCGCGTGCCTGACGCGACCGCGGGGATTGGAAGCTGCACGAACGACGTGAATGCATGGACGACGCGCACGCGTGGTACGAGAAACGCTGAGTGACGCGAACGCGTGGACGACGCGGCCGCGTAACGTGCGCAATCTGCAGAATTTCAGAAGTCGCTGGCATAATCTCTGGGCCGCATTTCAACCCAGTTTTTGGCCCAGAAACACAGATTAGAGGCTAGGAATGGAGTAGAATCAGATCATTCAATCATTACACACAATTTTAGGTTTTAGATGTAGCTCTTAGAGAGAGAGGTTCTCTCCTCTCTCTTAGGATTTAGGATTAGGATTTCTATTAGGATTAGGATTTATCTCATCTTCATATCAGGTTCAATATTCCTTTTACTTTGTATTTCTCTTTTTCTTTCAGATACTTTGATGCTTGTGTTACTTATGTTGCCTATTTGGCTTATGCACCATTCATGTTAGGATTTTCTTAAATAATATAAATTGAGGTATTTCAGACTCATGATTGCTTTTACCTATTTTTTTATCTAAATTATTTACTATTGGCTTTGGTTGATTAATTGGTGACTCTTGAGTTGTCAAACTCAGCAGTGGCTGAAATTGGCAGATTCTAATTGATCTAGATCGCTCTAAAGCTAGTGCTCCCACAGGGATTGACTAGGACTTGAGGATCAAGCTAATTAGTCTACTTGACCTTCCTTTGTTTAATAAAGGATAACTAAGTGGGATTAAAACCCAATTCTCATCACATCTGATAAGGATAACTAGGATAGGAATTCCAATTCTAATACCTTGCCAAGAGTTTATTTTATTATTACTATTTTATTTTTCTTATCATTTAACATACTTGTTTCCTTACTTTCAAACCCCCAATTTACAAGACTCATAACCAATAATAAGAACATACCTCCCTGCAATTCCTTGAGAAGACGACCCGAGGTTTGAATACTTCGGTTATCAATTTATTTAGGGGTTTGTTACTTGTGACAACCAAAACGTTTGTAAGAAAGGACTTTTGTTGGTTTAGAAACTATACTTGCAACGGGAATTTATTTTGAATTCTAGACCACACAAAAGTTCTCTCTTCAAGTCCCCAGATAGAGGTGTCCAGAGTTCTTAAGCACAATCTTTTGCTTTGGACCACGACTTTAACTGCTCAGTCTTAAGCTTTTCACTTGACACCTTCACGCTACAAGCACATGGGCTCTCCTAAGCACTGATGATAAAAGCCTTGGGCCCTTTTACCCGTGCCTTTTGGTTTAAAGGGTTATTGGCTTTTTTTGCTTGATATTTTTTTTCTTTATTTTTATTGTTTTCGCCATTTTTTCTTTCTTGCATGCATATAATTTTTTTTCTTTTGCAACATGCTTTCTCTTTTGCTTTTTGCTGCTTCTTTCTGGCTTCAAAAATTAATTTTCAGATTTTTCAAGTTATCAATAATAATTTTCCTTTTTCCTTATTCTTTCAAGAGCCAACATTCATAAATTTCAACTTCAAATATGCACTATTTATTTCATACAATCAGGAAACAAAAGCAAATGACACCACATCAAACTAAGTTAAACTAATCTTATTTTAAACTTGAAATTCATGCATCTCTCAATTCTTTTCAATAAAATATATTTTCATTTAAGCAAGGTGAGAGATATATGGAACATTTTACAACTTAAAGACATCAATGCAAATTATCATGCAACTGCAACAAGAGAACATATAATAAAATAGACAGAAAACAGAAAAAGAACAGGAAAGGAGTAAAAGAGAACGAATCCATCTGAATGATAGTGGCTACTACTCCTCCTTGAGGATCCAATGTGATGCTTGATCTCTTCAATGTCACTCCTTTGTCTTTGTTGAGGCGGCTGCACAGGTTCATGTGCATGCTCTCTAGTTTGCACCATCCTCTTTTTCTATACATAAGAGTGGTAGAAGTAATAAAGCAGAGCTTTTGCAACACCAAACTTAAGAGTTTTTCTCATCCTCGAGCAATTATGATCACTGGGAAAGAAGAAGGTGAGGTAGGTGGAGCTTCTATGGGACCTCTTGGTCCTGGGAGGCTAGGGAATTCCATATTCTCTACTCTTCTACACTGCCGTTTGAACGCCCAGGGCTCCGCTCTTGGGGATTTAAATGACCATAAGGGTTTCTGGTGCACGAAAATTACACTCACACTATGTAATTCCGCACAACTAACCAGCAAGTGCACTGGGTCGTCCAAGTAAAAAGCTATGGTTATTATTCTTAGTCAAGATATCAATAGTGGTTCTTAGTTTTAATTGTAAAAAGTGAAAGAGCATGAAATGAATACTTGTTATGCAGTAATAGAGAATGGGTTGGAGTTTTGGAGATGCTCTGTCCCTTGAATTTCTGCTTTCCTACTGTCTTCTTCTTCTTCACGCACGCAGGTCTCCTTCCATGGCAAGCTGTATGTTGGTGGATCACCGTTGTCAATGGCTACCAGCCGTCCTCTCAGTGAAAAGGGTCCATGTACATGACTAATCATCTTTTGGTTCTCACTAATGTTGGAATAGGATCCATTGATCCTTTTGCATCTGTCACCACGTCCAGCATTCATGAGTTTGAAGCTCGTCACAGTCATTCCTTCCCGGATCCTACTCGGAATACCACAGACAAGGTTTAGACTTTTTGGATCTCAGGAATGCTGCCAATTGATTCTAGCTTATACCACAAAGACTCTGATCTCACGGATTTGAATGCTCTGTTGTCAAGAGAGGCAGTCAAACTCGTGAGCTAGGAACCCAAGAGACATCCATTCAATCTAAGGTAGAACGGAAGTGGTTGTCAGGCACGCGTTCATAGGTTAAGAATGGTGATGAGTGTCACAGATCATCACATTCATTATGTTGAAGTGCGAATGAACATCTTAGAATAGAAACAAGCGTGATTGAATAGAAAACATAAATAATTGCATTAATTCATCAAGACACAGCATAGCTCCTCACCCCCAACCATGGGGTTTAGAGACTCATGCCGTCAAAGATATAAATTCAGATATAAAATGTCATGAGGTACAAAATGAATCTCTAAAAGTAGTTTTTATAGTCAACTAGTAACCTAGGTTTATAGAAAATGAGTAAACTAAGATAGATAGTGCAGAAATCCACTTTTGGGGCTCACTTGGTGTGTGCTGGGGCTGAGCATTGAAGCTTTCATGTGCATAGGCAAATGTTGGAGTTAAACGCCAGTTTGTAACCTGTTTTTGGCGTTTAACTCTGGTTTGTAGGTTGTTTCTGGCGTTTAACGCCAGAATAGGGCAGAAAGCTGGTGTTAAACGCCATTTTGCGTCATCTAAACGTGGGCAAAGTATGAACTATTATATATTACTAGAAAGCCCTGGATGTCTACTTTCCAACGCAATTGAGAGTGCACTAGTTGGACTTTTGTAGCTCCAAAAAGTCAATTTCGAGTGCAAGGAGGTCAGAATCCAACAGCATCTGCAGTCCTTTTTCAGCCTCTAAATCAAATTTTTGCTCAGGTCCCTCAATTTCAGCCAGAAAATACCTGAAATCATAGAAAAACACAAAAAATCATAGTAAAGTCCAGAAATGTGAATTTTGCATAAAAACTAATAAAAATGTACTAAAAAGTAGCTAGATCCTACTAAAAACTATGTGAAAATACCCCCAAAAAGTGTATAAAATTTTCGCTCATTACAACACCAAACTTAAATTGTTGCTTGTCCCCAAGCAACTAGATAAATAAAATAGGATAGCATGAAGATCAAGAGGCAATCTCAGAGTTTTACATGAAGCTCAATTCTAATTAGATGAGCGGGTCTAGTAACTTTTTGCTTCTGAACAGTTTTGGCATCTCACTTCATCCCTTGAAGTTTAGAATGATTGGCAACCATAGGAACTCAGAATTCAGATAGTGTTATTGATTCTCCCAGTTTAGTATGTTGATTCTTTAATACAGATACTTTATGAGTCTTGGCCGTGGCCCTAAGCACTTTGTCTTCCAGTATTACCACCGGATACATAAATGCCACATACACATAGCTGGGTGAACCTTTTCAGATTGTGACTCAGCTTTGCTAAAGTCTCCAATTATAGGTGTCCAGAGTTCTTAGGCACACTCTTTTGGATCACGACTTTAACCACTCAGTCTCAAGTTTTTCACTTGGACCTGCATGCCACAAGCACATGGTTAGGGACAGCTGGGTTCAGCCGCTTAGGCCAGGATTTTATTCCTTTAGGCCCTCCTATCCATTGATGCTCAAAGCCTTGGATCCTTTTTACCCTTGCCTTTTGGTTTTAAGGGCTATTGGCATTTTCTTTTTCTTTTTCTTTTCTTTTTTTTTTGCCATTTTTTTCACTACTTTTTCTTGCTTCAAGAATCAATTTTATGATTTTTCAGATTATCAATAACATTTATCTTTTTCATCATTCTTTCAAGAGCCAACAGTTTTAACATTCATAAACAACAAGATAAAAAATATGCACTGTTTAAGCATTCATTCAGAAGAGAAAAAGTGTTGCCACCATATATAAATAATTTGAATTTTTCTTATTGAGAACTCGAAAAAAATTGCCTTCTTATTCTAAAAATGTCTACTATTTTATTCATGTTTAATGATGATGAGAAAAATAAATTATAGCTTATTTGGAGATGATAAAAATAAAAAATAAAAATACTAATTACTACTACTCATATGACTCCTAAGATAGATTTCTAATAGCAAAAGTTATCACCGAATTAAGATTAGGACTCAACAACCTTTTGATACGTAAAAAATTAGTAATTTCACGTAATTACCGGCAAGTATACCGGGTCGCATCAAGTAATAAAACTCACTTAGAGTGAGGTCGATCCCACGGAGATTGGTAGATTAAGCAACTTTAGTTAAATGGTAGATTTAGTCAAGCAAACATGGTTTTGATTTCATGAGATTTGTGATTTTTGAACATAATTGCAAGAATTTAAATGGCAAAGAATTTAAAGAACTAGAAGAGAGAAAGAAGATGAGAGTAAACAAATGCAACTTAAAATGCAAGAAACTTAAATGACCTGGAAATTAAATTGCAAGAAAGTAAAGGTTGCACAAATTTAAAGGACATAAGAATAAATGGCAAGAAACTTAGAAACAGAATGTAAATGACAAGAATAATAAATTGTAAGAATGTAGAAGGGAATTGGGTTATGGGTATTCAAACAACTAAAGAACAAAAGAGATGAGAGTAATTGATGGAGAGATCATTAGGGATTGGGGATGCAAATTTTCATGAATTGATGTTGATCAATTCCTTCTCAATCATGGGTATAGATCCATGGCAAGTTGTGGGTAATTGGATCCCAATCTCTTGGTGATCCAATTTCTCTCAACATAACCAATTGCCACTCTCGTGATCTAATTGTTCATGAGAAGAGATGAAGCTCAATTTCTAATCCAAGCCACACAACTCCCATAATCTCAACCAAGGAAGGTTACATCTCACATACCAACCAAGGTGTATTGATTAAGGAAATCATGAAAGGATGAACTCTAAACTGAATTATGTGGCTCATTCCTCAAATTCACCACACAATTCATATAGATTAACCCCTCTCTCGATAGTGATTGAATCTTTGAAGAACAAGAGTTTCCTCTTTGGATTAACCACTTGAATTGAGAAGGAAAAGAGGAGTTCATCAATTCAATCCAATAAACAGAGCTCCTCCCCCTAATGAAAGTGGGGTTTAGTGAATCATAGCTCTAAATTCAACAACAAAATGCAAAAGTAAACATGAGAATTGAGTAGAGAAGAATGAAGAAGATGAAGAAGAAAACTGAAATTCAAAGTTGCCAGAAAAGCAAAATAGCAAACCGGTGAGAAAATGTCTAAGTGTCCAAAAAGAGTCTAAAAACAAATCAAAGGCAAAAAGTAAAAAAATAAAAAATCCTCTAAGTATCAAACTTTTCTTTATTTATACTACTCCTAAAACTTCTTCAGAGATCTTCAATTTGGGCTAGCAATGTGGGCTTTCTCATTGTTGAATTCTTGGCTCAATGGAAGAAGTTGCTGGCCTTTGTGAGGAACAGAGGAAGCAGAGCAAGTTGTCATCAATTCTAGCCCATTGAGGGGCGTTGTTGGCAATAACTCCAGGCATAATGCACGTTGGCAACGTGCAAGTGGCTTTCCTGGAAGTGAGCTTTGAGACTTGGGCGTTGTTGGCCCAAGTTGTTGCTAACAACTTGCTCTTCTTCTTCTTGACTCTTCTCTCATGCCTAATGTTGCCCAGAATTTGAGTATCAATCCTCTGCTTCAATATGGACTATCATACATCATTGGAAAGCTCTTGATGTCTACTTTCCAATGCCACTGGAATCACCTCATTTAGACCTTCCTAGCTCAAGTTATGCTCCATTGAAGAGGGCAAGGTCAGGCTGCCTTGGTTGGGCGTTTTTGCCAAACACTTCACCAATAACGCCCATGACAACGCCTCTAGCCCAGATTTCTTGGCCTGGGCGTTGTTGCCCAAGTTGCCAAGGAACACGCCAGGCCATTTTAGCCTTGGCAACGTGTTCGACCCCATTTCTTGGCCCATTCATGCTTCCTTGAATGTCAACCTCATTTTCTTGTTTTTGGGGCCTAAAGATGACTCTGATTCGAGCTTCCATTTCATGCTCCACTATAGACTATTATATATGGTTGGAAAGCTCTGAATGTCAGCTTGTTTGAAGGAGACATGGTCAGGCTGCCAAAATCGCACACGTTTTTGGTGAAAACGCACTTGTTTCCAGCGTTGGTAACGCCAGCTTTTGAAGCTTCAAAATGAATGACAACCCCATACTATGATATATGGTTGGAAAGCTCTAGATGTCTACTTTTCAATGCCATTGAGAGTGCATCATTTGAAGGTCTACAACTCAAGATATACTCCATGGAAGGAGGTAAGGTCAGGCTGCCTTGTTGGAGTTGTTGTGGATAACGCCCCTATATTCCAAGTTGACAACGCCAGCTTCCTTTTCTTGGACATCCTCCATGCTTGGGCGTTGTTACCAACACTGTAGCTCTCCATGGAGTTGGCAACGTGCTCGACTACTCTTCAAGGCTCCATTCTTGTTGCTTGGCGTTGCCTTGAATAACGCCTATGGTTCCTGGCGTTGGCAACGCCAGCTCCTCTTCCTCCAGGGCCAAGCCTTGCTTGCCTGCGTTGCCATCAAACACTCACTCCTTTCTCCAAGTTGGCAACGCCCAAGTGTGCTCTCCAGGGCTGCCTTGGCGTTGCCTTCAACAACTCACCTTTTCTCCAAGTTGGCAACGCCAACATTTGCTCTCTAGGGCTGCCTTGGCGTTGCCTTCAACAACTCACCTTTTCTCCAAGTTGGCAACGCCAACATTTGCTCTCCAGGGCTGCCTTGGCGTTGCCTTCAACAACTCACCCTTTTCTCCAAGTTGGCAACGTGCAAGTACTCTGCCTCCTTGCCAAGCTTGATGTATTCTCAAGGCTTCTTGCTCCAATTCTTGCTCCATGACCTTCTTGCTTCATTACCTATCATTAACCAAAGAATTTGCTTCAAAGTTTTGCCATTCTATGCAACAATTTTCAAGAGATTCATTCATGCTAATTCATTTGTCAACTCCTTGAATTCTTTGCACAAATATGGCCAAATTCCACCTAGTTCTTGGTTCATGAATGCATGGAGAGAAAACTCACACAAATGCTTGTTTATTTCAAAGAAAGTGAATGAAATTAAGCTAAAACTACTTAAACTAACTAGCTAATATAGCAAAGATGCAAATGCATCACCTTTATTTTGTGAGATGGATGCTCCTTCAATTTGTGGGTTGTTTGGACCTTCAAGAGAGAGCTTCTGGCATTTCAGCTCCTGTAGTTCATGCCCTTGCTTCTCCTGCTCCTTAAGCAGTTTGCAGATCATACTATTTTGATTCTACTGTTCTTCCTTAAGTTGATCCATAGTTTATTGCAGCATGGTGACAGATGCTTCTAGGCGGGTCCAGTAGTCAATCTGAGGGATTTCTGGGAGGAACTCATGTGCCTTCCTTTTGATGGAGTTTTCTTGTACTTGTTGTCCCTCCATTGACTTCTTGGTGATTGGATGTTCGACTAGGATGAACTCATCTACTCCCATCTTCACCCCAGCCTCTTTACATAGCAGAGAAATCAAGTTTGGGTAAGCCAATTTGGCGTCCTTGGAGTTTTTATTTGCAATTGTGTAGAGCTCACAAGAAATCAGATGATGAATCTCCACTTCGTTTCCTTGCATAATACAATGGATCATCACTGCTCTCTTGATAGTTACTTCAGAGCGGTTGCTGGTAGACAGTATGGAACACCCAATGAAATCTAGCCAGCCCCTAGCAACTGGTTTGAGATCCCCTCTCTTGAGTTGGTTTGGAACACCTTTTGTGCTGGTTATCCACTTGGCTGTAGGGATGCATATGTCCTCTATAATTTGGTCTAAGCGCTTATCATCACACACCATTCTTCTATTAAAGGATTTTGGATCATCTTGTAGTTGAGGCAGCTTGAAGACCTCTCTTATTTTGTCAAGGTGGAAGTAAATAATCTTCCCCCTGACCATGGTTCAAAAGGTATAGAAAGCGGTTCCAATCATTCTCTGCCTCTCTGTTTGCCACAGATTTGAGTAGAATTCCTGAACCATGTTTCTACCCACCTTTGTCTCAGAATTAGCTAAAATTTTCCAGCCTCTGTTTCGAATCTACTCTTGGATCTCCGGATATTCGTCTTCTTTCAAATTGAATTTAACTTCCGGGATCACTGACCTTAGTCCCATTATTTTGTGGTAATGGTCCGAATGTTCCTTGGTTAAAAACCTCTCTTGATTCTAAAGTGGTCTTAGATTATTCTCTTTCTTGCCTGTTGAAGTGGTTTGTTTTCCCTTAGGAGCCATGATCTTAGTGAGTCTTAGCTCAGTGATCATGCAAAACACACCAAACTTAAAGATTTGCTTGTCCTCAAGCAAAAGAAAGGAAAAGAGAGGAGAAGGAGGAGAGCCAAATTCAAATTATGGAGGAGAGGGGGCGGCTAAATGTTAATTTAAAAGGGAGGGGGTGGGTTCGAAAATTTTAAAAAAAGATATGATAGAAGATATGATTTGTAAAAAGATAATTATGATATGCAAAAGATGTAATTTTAAAATTGAAAAGATAAGAGAGAGTTTTGAAAAAGATAAATCTAAATTTGAAAAGATAGTATGATGAGTTGAAAAAAAATTTGAAAAGATATTAGAAAGATATATGAATTTTGAAAAATATTTGAAAAGAAATTAAAAAGATATATGCATTTTGAAAAAGATTTGAAAAAAAAAGTTGGGTTGGAAAACAAAATCACCTCCCCTCTACGTTCCTGGCGTTAAACGCCCAAAAGCTGCTTGTTTTGGGCGTTTAACGCCCAATTGCTGCTTGTTTTGGGCGTTTAACGCCCAGCCAGGTACCCTGGCTGGCGTTAAACGCCAGAAAGTCTTTATTACTAGGCATGTTTCTAAACGCCCAGGATGCAGCAGTTCTGGTGTTAAACGCCCAGAATGGCACCCATTCTGGCGTTTAACGCCCAGAAAGATATCCTTACTGGAGTTAAACGCCCTGAATGGTGCCTATTCTAGCGTTTAACACCCAAAAGTGCCTCTTACTGGCGTTTTTGTGCCAGTGAGCTTCTTTTCTCTGCTCTCTGCTCAGAATCCTTCTGTAACTCTGTGAACTCCTATAAATGAGAATTAGTTCTGATGATAATTTATTAAACTCCTATAATTATTATTTAAATAACAAATAAACTACAGTAATGGCTGGGTTGCCTCCCAGTAAGTGCTTCTTTATTGTCTTTAGCTGGGCCTTACTGAGCTTTAATCTTGTCTCAGTTTTGAGCATTTTTGCTCAAAATTGCTTTCAAGAAAATGTTTGACCCTCTGTCCATTAACAATGAACTTTTTGTCAGAATCAATATACCTTGAAGCTCTACATATCCATATGGTGACACGCCTGCAATCACATATGGTCCTCTCCACCGGGATTTTAGTTTCGTAGAGAATAGCCTGAGCCTAGAGTTAAACAGCAGAACCTTTTGTCCTGGCTCAAAGACTCTGGATGACAGGTTCTTATCATGCCATCTCTTTGTTTTTTTCTTGTAAATTTTGGCATTTTCAAAAGCATTGAGTCTGAATTTTTCTAGCTCATTCAGCTGGAGCAATCTTTTCTCTCCAGCTAATTTGGCATCAAGGTTTAGGAATCTGGTTGCCCAGTAGGCTTTATGCTCCAGTTCCACGGGCAGGTGATAGGCCTTCCCATACACAAGCTGGTATGGAGAGGTTCCTATAGGAGTCTTGAATGCTGTTCTGTATGCCCATAGAGCATCATCCAAGCTCTTTGCCTAATCATTTCTACAGGCAATTACACTCCGTTCCAAGATTCTTTTTAGTTCTCTATTAGAGACTTCAGCCTGCCCATTGGTCTGTGGATGATATGGAGTTGCCACCTTGTGGCTAATTCCATATCGGACCGTGGCAGTATAAAACTGTTTATTGCAGAAATGAGTGCCTCCATCACTGGGACACCAAATCTGCTAAAGATATATTTCTGGAGAAACTTCAGTACTCTCTTAGTATCGTTAGTGGGTGTTGCTATTGCCTCCACCCATTTAGATACATAGTCTACTGCTACCAGAATGTAAGTGTTTGAGTATGATGGTGGAAAAGGCCCCATGAAGTCAATACCCCATACATCAAACAACTCAATCTCTAAGATCCCTTGTTGAGGCATGGCATAACCATGAGGCAGATTACCAGCTCCCTGGCAACTGTCACTATTACGTACAAACTCTCGGGAGTCTTTATAGATTGTAGGCCAGTAGAACCCACATTGGAGGACTTTGGTGGCTGTTTGCTCACCTCCGAAATGTCCTCCATATTGTGATCTATGGCAATGCCATATGATCTTCTGCACCTCTTCTCTAGGCACGCACCTACAGATTAGTCCGTCTGCGCATCTCTTAAAGAGATATGGTTCATCCCACAAGTAGTATTTCGCATCAAAAATTAGTTTTTTCTTTTGCTGCCTGCTGAACTCCTTGGGAATGAATCTTGCAACTTTATAGTTTGCGATGTCTGCAAACCATGGCACCTCCTGAATGGCAAAGAGTTGCTCATCCGGAAAGGTTTCAGAGATCTCAGTGAGGGATAGAGACATCCCTTCTACTGGTTCTATCCGGGACAGGTGATCTGCTAGTTGATTCTCTGTCCCTTTTCTGTCTCTTTTTTCTATATCAAAATCTTGCAGAAGCAACACCCATCTTATGAGCTTGGGTTTTGAATCCTGCTTTGTAAGTAGATATTTAAGAGCAGTATGGTTAGTGTACACAATCACTTTTGATCATACCAAATAGGATCTAAACTTGTCAATGGCATAAACCACTGCAAGCAATTCCTTTTCTGTGGTTGTGTAATTTTTCTGCGCGTCATTTAGAACATGGCTGGCGTAGTAAATGACGTGCAGAAGCTTGTCATACCTCTGTCCCAATACTGCACCAATAGCATGGTCACTGGCATCACACATTAGTTCAAATGATAATGTCTAGTCCGGTGCAGAAATGACAGGCGTTGTGACTAGCTTAGCCTTCAGAGTCTCAAAGGCCTGCAAACACTCTGTGTCAAAGACAAATGGTGTATCAGCAGCTAGCAGGTTACTCAGAGGTTTTGCAATTTTTGAAAAATCTTTTATAAACCTTCTGTAGAATCCTGCATGTCCCAGAAAACTTCTGATTGCCTTAACATTGGTGGGTGGTGGTAATTTTTTGATTACCTCCACCTTAGCTTGATCCACCTCTATGCCTTTGTTCGAAATTTTATGCCCAAGAACAATTCCTTCAGTCACCATAAAGTGACATTTTTTCCAGTTTAAAACCAGGTTAGTCTCTTGGCATCTTTGCAGAACAAGTGCTAGATGATCAAGACAGGAGCTGAATGAGTCTCCAAATACTGAGACGTTATCCATGAAGACTTCCAGAAATTTTTCCATCATATCAGAGAAGATAGAGAGCATACATCTCTGAAAGGTTCCTGGTGCATTACACAGACCAAAGGGCATTCTTCTGTAGGAAAATACTCCAGATGGACATGTGAATGTTGTTTTCTTTTGATCCTGGGGATCGACTGCAAGTTGGTTGTAGCCTGAGTAGCCATCCAGAAAGCAGTAATAGTCATGACCTGCTAGCCTTTCTAGCATTTGGTCTATGAATCGTAAAGGACAATGATCCTTTCTGGTGGCTGTATTGAGTCTTCTATAGTCAATACATATACGCCACCCTATAACTATTCATTTTTTTCATTATGAACCATTGTCATGCCTCCTTTTTTGGTGGTAGTAGTTTGAGCTCGGGTTTAGGAGGTTTCTCGTCTTCCTGAGAAATTTTCAGAGGTTCTTTTATTTCCTCTGGTTCCTCCAGATCAAGCTGAACATCTTTAAAGATATCCTCTAGCTCTGATTCGAGACTCTCAGCCATACTGATCTCCTGTACCAGGGAGTCAACAATATCAACACGCATGCAGTCTTTTGATGTGTCTGGGTGCTTCATTGCTTCAACAACATTCAGCCTAAACTCATCTTCATTGACTCTCAGGGTTACTTTCCCTTTTTGGATGTCAATGAGGGTTCGTCCAGTTGCTAGGAAAGGTCTTCCTAGAATGAGAGTTGCATTCTTGTGCTCCTCCATTTCCAACACTACAAAGTTAGTGGAAAAGACGAATGGCCCAACTGTGACAATCATGTCTTCAATCACACCTGAAGACATATCCTGGTTGGTTTGACCTCTTCAGTCAAGCCAAGCTTTCTAATAGTGGATGCAGAGATTAGGTTGATACATGCCCCAAGATCACATAGAGCTGTCTTGGTGCAGGTACCCTCTAATGTGCATGGTATCATAAAGCTTCCAAGATCCTTAAGCTTCTCTGGTGAGCTCTTTAAAATGATTGCACTGCATTCTTTAGTGAGAAGAAATTTTTCAGTTTCTCTCCAATCCTTCTTATGACTTAAGATCTCTTTCATAAACTTAGCATAAGAGGGTATTTGCTCAAGTGCTTCTGCAAACGGAATCTTGATTTCAAGAGTCCTGAGATAGTCTGCAAAGTAGGCAAATTGTTTATCCTGTTCCGCTTGGCGGAGTTTCTGAGGATAAGGTATTTTGGCTTTGTATTCTTCAGCCTTGGTTGCTGCAGGTTTATTTCCTACAGAGGTAGGTTGAGAAGCCTTCTTGAGCGAGTTATTATCAGCACTTGCAAGTGTCTGACCCCTCATAGGCATTTGAATGCTAGGATTGAGGGCTGGATTGGCTTTTAACGCCAGATTCCCTTCCTTTTCTGGCATTTGTACGCCAGAACTGAACATGTGTTGGGCGTTTAACGCCAATTTTTCTCCCTTTTCTGGCATTTGAAATCCAGAACTAGGTGTCCACTGGGTGTTTAACGCCAGTTTTTCACCCCTTTTTGGTGTTTGAATGCCAAAATCATTCCTCTCTGGGCTCTTACTGTCCTTAGAGGGATTTTGGGTAGCATTCTGCTCATCCTCTATTATTTGTTCTTTTCTTGGCTTTCTGCTGCTTTGAGTTGAGGTATTCAATGTTTTTCCACTCCTTAATTGAACTGCTTGGCACTCTTTTGTTATCTGTTTTGATAACTGCTGTCTTGTCTGGTCAAGTTGTGCTTCCATGTTCCTGTTAGAATTCCTAGTGTCTTGTAACATCTCTTTAAATTCTGCCAATTGTTCTGTCAGATAACATAAATGCTGATTGATTTCAGTAACTTGTTCTAGAGGACAAAGTTCAGTGGACACTGCCTTAGCCCCTTGTTTTATGGAGGACTCGCTACTTAAGTACAGATGCTGATTTCTAGCAACTGTATCAATGTGCTCTTGAGCCTCTTCAATTTTTTTCTCATGTGTATAGATCTGAGCTTTTGCTGTAAGCCCGTAGTAGAAGATGTCTATCTGCACCCATTCTGAAAACATTTCAGAGGGGCATTTCCTTAGCATCTCTTTGTACCTCTCTCAAGCATTGTAAAAGGATTCATTATCCTCTTGTTTAAAGCCTTGGATGTCCAGCCTTAGCTATGTCATCCTCTTAGGAGGGAAATATTGATTCAGGAATTTGTCTGACAACAGTTTCCATGTTCTTATGCTAGGTTTAGGTTGGTTATTTAACCACCTGTTAGCTTGGTCTTTTACAGCAAATGGAAACAGTAATAATCTGTAGACATCCTGATCTACTTCCTTATCATGTACTGTGTCAGAACTGTGCCAGAAACTCAGTAGGTTCTTCTTGTGGAAGACCGAAATACTGGCAATTTTGCTGCACCATGATAATGAGCTGAGGATTCAACTCAAAACTACTGACTCCAATGGAGGGTATACAGATACTACTCCCATATGAAGAAGTAGTGGGGTTAGCATATGACCCCAGAGTCCTTCTGGACTGTTCATTTCCACTTAGGTCCATAATGGAGAAAGGGAGATGATGTGGATTTATTTTATTTATTTTATTATATTTATTTAAATTTTTTTCCGAAATAATAAAATAAAATAAATAAAAAAACTAAAATAAAAAAAGATTTAAAAATATTTTATGAGAATTTTCGAAAAAAATGAGGAGAGAGAAAGTGGTTAGGATGTTTTTGAAAAAGATACGATTTTAAAAACCTTAAAAGGATATGATTTGAAAAATTTTGACCAAGTCAACCCAAGGGATTCGAAAATTATGAGCAATTAAAGGAGAAGATATTTTTTTATTTTTGAATTTTATTATGAAAGAGAAAAACACAAAAAAGACACAAGACTTAAATTTTTCAGATCCAATGTTCCTTGTTTTCAAAAATTTTGGAGGGAAAACACTAAGGCACACCAAACTTAAAAATTTTAAGATCAAAACACAAAGAAGACTCAAGAACACTTTGAAGACTCACAAGAACAACAAGAACAAAAGAAAGAACACCAAACTTAAAATTTTAGAAAACCAAAATAAAATTTTTGAAAACTAAAGAGAAATTAAGAAGAGAACACCAAACTTAAGATTTGGCACAAGATTTAATCAAGGAAAAATTATTTTTAAAAAGATTTTAGAAAGGAAGACTCAAAGGGGAAACTATTTCCAAGAAAATAGACACATTCAATAAATGCAAGGATTGAACAGATAAAAACTATTTTTTTAGATGACAAAAACACAAAGGACACCAAACGTAAAACATGCAACTAGACTCAATGAGAAACTAAAAATTAATAGAGAAAAATAATATTTTTGAAGAAATTTTTTTTTGAAAAGAAAGTAAAAGACTCTAAACCAAAAAGACAAATTTTTCCTAATCTAAGTAACAAAGTAAACTGTCAGTTGTTCAAACTCGAACAATCCCCGGCAACGGCGCCAAAAACTTGGTGCACGAAAATTACACTCACACTATGTAATTCTGCACAACTAACCAGCAAGTGCACTGGGTCGTCAACGTAATACCTTACGTGAGTAAGGGTCGATCCCACGGAGATTGCCGGCTTAAAGCAAGCTATGGTTATCTTATTATTCTTAGTCAGGATATCAATAGTGGTTCTTAGTTTTAATTGTAAAAAGTGAAAGAGCATGAAATGAATACTTGTTACGCAGTAATGGAGAATGGGTTGGAGTTTTGGAGATGCTCTGTCCCTTGAATTTCTACTTTCCTACTGTCTTCTTCTTCACGCACGCAGGTCTCCTTCCATGGCAAGCTGTATGTTGGTGGATCACCGTTGTCAATGGCTACCAGCCGTCATCTCAGTGAAATGGGTCCATGTACATGGCTAATCATCTATTGGTTCTCACTAATGTTAGAATAGGATCCATTGATCCTTTTGCGTCTGTCACCACGCCCAGCATTCATGAGTTTGATGCTCGTCACAGTCATCCCTTCCCGGATCCTACTCGGAATACCACAGACAAGGTTTAGACTTTCTGGATCTCAAGAATGCTACCAATTGATTCTAGCTTATACCACGAAGACTCTGATCTCACGGATATGAATGCTCTGTTGTCAGGAGAGGCAGTCAAACTCGTGAGCCAGGAACCCAAGAGACATCTATTCAATCTAAGGTAGAACAGAAGTGGTTGTCAGGCACGCGTTCATAGGTTGAGAATGCTGATGAGTGTCACAAATCATCACATTCATCATGTTGAAGTGCGAATTAACATCTTAGAATAGAAACAAGCGTGATTGAATAGAAAACAGAAATAATTGCATTAATTCATCGAGACACAGCAGAGCTCCTCACCCCCAACCATGGGGTTTAGAGACTCATGCCGTCAAAGATACAAATTCATATGTAAAATGTCATGTGGTACAAAATAAATCTCTAAAAGTAGTTTTTATACTCAACTAGTAACCTAGGTTTATAGAAAATGAGTAAACTAAGATAGATAGTGCAGAAATCCACTTCTAGGGCCCACTTGGTGTGTGCTAGGGCTGAGCATTGAAGCTTTCACGTGCATAGGCTATTCTTGGAGTTAAACGCCAGTTTGTAACCTGTTTTTGGCGTTTAACTCTGGTTTGTAACTTGTTTTTGGCGTTTAACGCCAGAATAGGGTGGAAAGCTGGCGTTGAACACCAGTTTGTGTCGACTAAAATTGGGCAAAGTATGGACTATTATATATTGCTGGAAAGCCCTGAATGTCTACTTTCCAATGCATTTGAGAGCACGCCATTGGATAGCTGTAGCTCCAAAAATTCCATTTCAAGTGCAAGGAGATCAGAATCCAACTGCATCTGCAGTCGTTTTTCAGCCTCTAAATCAGATTTTTGCTCAGGTCCCTCAATTTCAGCCAGAAAATACGTGAAATAACAGAAAAATACACAAACTCATAGTAAAGTCCAGAAATGTGAATTTTTCATAAAAACTAATAAAAATGTACTAAAAAGTAGCTAGATCCTACTAAAAACTATGTGAAAACACCCCCAAAAAGCATATAAAATATCCGCTCATCAGTTTCCTCATGATGACAAGTCATCTTAGGCTAGTTTTACTAGCATTTTTACTTATTTTTATTAGGTTTCATGCACTTTCTTGCACAATAAGTAAGTGATTGGACTGGAATTTCATGTTTACCTTGATTCAATCAAATATCATTAATTTTATATAAAATCATGAGATTTATGCAAGAATTAGGTGATTATTATGAATGATGCAAAATCTTTTGATTTTGGTGAGACTTTAATTGCATGTTTGGTTGATTTCAGGTGAAAAAATGGAGAGAAAGAAGGGCAGTGCAGAGTAACGCTACGTTCAAGTAAAGAACGCCACGCTCTCTAGCGACGCGCACGCGTAGAGGACACTTACGCGTCAGGCAATGATTTTTGAAGATCCACGCGTACGCGTGCATGACGCGTATGCGTAGATGTGATTGGTGCTCATTTTCATAGAGAGCGGTACATTGGCTTAATGAGCGTTTTTGGGCAATCTCAAATTTGGGATTGAAAGTTTTGCAACTGACGCGCACGCATACATGACATGCACGCGTCGACGGAGCATCTGGGATGAAGCACGCACACGCGTGAGTGGTGCGAAAGCTTCGAATCAACATTTTGCCATCCACGCACGCGCCCAGGGGACGCGCAAGCATGGGGAGCGTTCATCTCGCGAACGTAGCGCTCATTAAACAAACGCGACCCATGGGTGCGAAGCATGCATACGCGTAATGATGCATTCAACGAGCAAGGACACGCACGCGCAGGAGACGCATACGCGTGGGTGAACACTGCGCTCAATTTGAAAAGGCTCCATTCTCCTGGAAGCTGCATCCTGACCCACTGCAACAGAGGACAAAAAGCCCACTCCAAGTACTTGATGACTGAATTAGAAAGTGTATAAATAGGAGAGAATTTGATTTCATTAGACCTTCTTTTCCTTTCACTTTGATCGTCCTTTTTTATTTTCCTTTTAGCTCTTCTTTTAGGAACTCTGTAGAATTTTAGAACTGAGCTTATTCTTCTTTCTGTATTCTTCTGCTGCAATTTCTTTTATGTTTTGGTTTTACTTGAGCTATTATGAACTAAACCCCAAATTCATTAGAGGGAGGAGCTCTATTGTAATTCCAATGAATCAATGAAATTCTTCTTCTTCTAATTTATTTTTGTAGCTATTGGATATCTTCTGTTTTGATTTATAATTCCTCACTCCGGAAGGAGGTTGAATTCAATTGAATGCTTGTGTAAGCCTCGGAAGGGGAATCACTTGCATTAGAATTGGAGCTCTATCCTTCACTACTCTCTTGATCAACACCATTCGGGAGGAATTGAGAACTTGAGAGTTAGTGTGGCTTATGGATGAGAGATTTGCACTTAACCTCTTCTCATGACAATTGGATCAAGGAATTGGCAAGATTGATTGTGATTAGAGAGATTGGATTGCCAAGGAATTGGGATCCAATCAATTTCAATCCGCCATAGATCTACCATATGATTGAGAAAGGAGTTGAGACCAATTTGATTCAGGAAGGATTACAATATCTCCAATCCTTGATGAATCACTTTCTTTGAATTTCTTTACCCTAGAGTTCTCTTATTTACTGCGATCTGCATTTTCCAGTTCTGTTTTAATTCCCAGCACCTAGTTCCCTTTATAATTCATGCAATTTAAGTTTCCTGGCTATTTAGATTCTGCAATTTAAATTTCTTGCACTTTAAGTTCCAGTTATTTACCTTTCTTGCAATTTAGGTTTCAGCTATTTTAATCTCTTGCACTTTAAGTTTCAGCCATTTAAGCTTCCTGCAATTTACTTTTCTGTCAATTTTCATTCTGCACTTTAGTTTACTTTCAATTTACCTTCTGTCAACCAATTTCCACTCAAATCATCAACTGTCTGCTTAACTAAATTCATCACCTAAATAAAATTTCTTGATCCATCAATCCTTGTGGGATCGACCTCACTTTTGTGAGTTTTACTACTTGATTCGACCCGGTACACTTGCCGGTAAGTTTGTGTGGAATCATTTTTTATATTAACAATGATTAAGTAAGGTGATAATCTAGATTAAGCATTTTCTTTTGTTTTTGCTAAGCACACTAACTGTTTGAGTTTTTGTTTCTATTAACCATAACCTCACTCTAGCAACAGAGTGCCCTGCTTTTGTATTTTGGTTTGTTTGTATTTGTATGCCAGGTGGGAGAAGATGTGAGTCCAACTTTTTTGATTTTGAGCCAAAGAGAAAATTCTTGAGATTGAGAAGAGAAGCAAGAGGGAAAGGAGTTATTGGAGAAAAATCAAAGAAAGAAAATCAAGAGATGGAGGGTAACCTTCCTAATCCATCAGAGGATGTGGCCAACAACAATGGCCAACCTCAAAGAAGAGTTTTAGCTTCCTATACCATCCCCAAACCAAGAAACTATGGGAGTAGCATCTTAACCCCCAATGTCCATGCTAATAACTTTGAACTCAAGCCTCAATTGATCACCCTAGTCCAAAATAATTATCAATATGGAGGAAGTGCTGCTGAAAATCCAAACCAACATCTCTCTGTGTTCTTGAGGATTTGTGACACTGTCAAAACCAATGGAGTCCACCCTGACATCTACAAGCTCTTACTATTTCCATTCTCACTGAGAGACAAAGCCACACATTGGCTAGAAACCTTTCCTAAAGAGAGCATCACCAACAAGGATGATTTAGTTAAAAAATTTCTAGCAAAATTCAATCCCCCTCAAAGAGTCATTAAGCTAAAAACTGATGTGCAAACCTTTAGGCAATTAGAAGGAAAATCATTGTATGAAGCCTGAGAGAGGTATAAAGCTTTGATCAGAAGGTGTCCAGAGGGAATGTTCAGTGAGTGGGTGGAGATACAAAATTTTTATGAAGGCTTGACTATGAGTTCAAGGAAAGCCTTGGATTATTCTTCAGGAGGATCCTTGCAAATGATGAAAACTGCTCAAGAGGCACATGATCTTATAGACATGGTGGCCAACAATGAGTATTTCTACTCTTCTGAAAGACAAGCAGCTCCAAAGAGAGGTGTATTTGTGCTTGAAGGAGTTGATACAATCTTGGCTCAAAATAAGAATATGAATTAGCAACTCCAACAACAAATAGAAATGATGTAAAAAAGGATGGATGGCTTGCAGTAGTAAGCACAACTACTCAACCACCAGTGGTGTGGGGACAGTAAGAGGAGAGCTATGAGGAGCAGCAACCAGAACAAGTGCAGTATATGCACAATCAAGGAGCTGAACAGAATGATTTCTATGGAGACACTTACAACTCATCTTGGAGAAAACACCCTAATTTGAAGTGCAGAGAAAACCAGAACCAGCAACCTTGGCAAAGAAACTCCAACCAAAATAATTCCAGAAACACAAACCATCAAAACACTAACCAAAATCCATACAGAAAACCACAAAATAATCACCCCCATCAAATTACTATCCACCAAATAACCCATCAACTAACAAAAATAACTTTCATTCGCCATCTACATTACACACTCAACCACAACCACCCCAAGAATCCCAAAGAATCTCTAATTTGGAGATGATGATGGAGAAGATGATAAAGCACCAAGAATTGGCTAACAAGAACCATGAAGCCTCACTGAGAAATTTAGAGAGACAAATTGGACAGTTGTCTAAGCAAACAGCTGAAAAACCAACCAATGCATTCCCAAGTGACACCATTCCAAATCCCAAAGAAGAATGCAAAGCACTTCAACTAAGGAGTGGGAAAATTTTGGAGAATGATATAGGTGCTGGCCAGAAGCAAGTAGAGGAGGACAAGCATGACAAAGAGAGTTCCAAGAAGAAAGAGAAAGAGCCAAAAGCTTCAAAGAAGGGAAAGCAAGTAATGGAAGAGCATCCACATGAACAGAAGAAGGAGGTGAAGCCTTACATCCCTCCTCTGCCATATCCTCAAAGGTTGCAAAGGGAGCTCAAGGATCAATAATTTCCTATGTTTCTGGAGGTTTTTAGAAAGCTGGAAATTAATATCCCACTTGCTAAAGCATTGGAGCAGATGCCTCTATATGCAAAATTCCTCAAGGAGCTAATTAACAAGAAGAGAAGCTGGAATGAAAAGGAGACAGTGGTCTTGACCCAAGAATGCAGTGTAGTGATTCAAAAGGGCCTCCCACCAAAACTCATACCCTGGTAGCTTCTTTTTGCCTTGCACTATTGGCAACATATCCATTGATAAGGCACTGTGTGATCTAGGATCAAGTATCAATCTGATGCCTTTATCTATAATGAGAAGATTGTCTATGGAAGAAGTAAAGCCTACAAGGATGACCTTACAACTTGCTGATAGATCAATGGTAATCCCCAATGGAGTGGTTGAGAATCTCTTAGTCAAGGTGGATAAGTTCATATTTCCAGTAGATTTTGTGATCCTGGATCTAGATGAAGAGAGAGGTGATTCTATCATATTAGGAAGGCGTTTCCTAGCCACAGCAAGGGCCATCATTGTTGTGGAGAAAGGAGAGGTGACATTGAGAGCACATGATGAGTAGATCACTCTAAATGTCTTCAAGGAGATGCAGCATCCTGTTGAAAAGAAAGGTTGCATGAGAATTGAGGAGGAAGATATAAATTGGAAGGAAAAGCCTAAAGAGGCACTCATCAACTTACCCTTGGTGCAAAAGACTGATATTGAAGAAAAACAAAAGGGTCATGAGGAAGAGAAGGATGAGAAAGGACTACAAGAAGAGGTTACAAGATTGATCACTAAGAAGGCCCCTGACATAAAGCCTACTGCTAAGAAAGGAGGGTTACCAAAGAAAGAAAAGAAGAGCAAGAAAAAGATCCAAAATGGTGGAGAAACATGAAAATTCCAACCGAAGAGTTCTCAGAAGGAGACAAAGTGAAACTAATCTACCAACAGTTGGAGACATTTCCACAATCTGATGATTATTACACTGTCAACAAAATACTCTCGCTGGAACATATAGAGATTGTTCATCAAAGTACAGGAAGAAGGCTCACAGTGAGAGGAGACAAGCTGAGGCACTATAATCATCAGCCACCCTAACAAAGAACTGATGTCAAGCTAGTGACACTATAAGAGCGCTCCATGGGAGGCAGTCCATGATTTAATATTTTTGCTTTTATTTTAATGTCAATAATTAATGGTTCTTCTAGCATGAATTTGAGCTCTCATGGGTAGATTTGATGGCTGCACACATCATTTTTTTTAAGCATATATCTGAGTCCTAAGTTTGGTGTGCCTAGAGGCACTCTAAAATGGTCACAGAGCCAAGCACTACCTGGGAGATCTTTGAACAAAGTAGAAAGCATTCAGGAGCTGGGATAAATAAAGATGAAGGATGTCAAGCTAATAACAATAAACAAGCGCTTGTTGGGAGGCAACCCAACTGGAGGTAGTTCTCTTTTCCTAGCTAATTCAATAAAAGAGTTAAGTATGTTTATCTGCATTACAAGGAGCTAAGTTTGGTGTTGCACACCAAATCAATTTAAGGGTGAATGTTGAGAGCTAAGTTTGGTGTTCCACCAAAAAGTTCATTAAAACCCCATTTCAAACCCTCTACATAAATGGTCGTTGGATCTAAACAATCAGGGAAACTACTTAACCATTGATTACTTTATAGTTATAGTTTGTTTTCTTTAATATAAGCACAAGGTTTCATCTGATGCATAACAGACAATGGCAAGGAACTAAGTTTGGTGTTCACACACCAAAGTAAGTTCAAAAGCCTACAAATATTCATGCATGCTTAATCATTTTTTAAGTGCTTAGGGAACAAGAAACTTCCACTAGCATTGTAGAAAATTATTCAACCTTTTGGAAGGACTGTACATCATCAACAAGAAAAGCACAAAAGCTGAGGAGGATGATAAAGGACTAAGCAAGAAGATGCCAAAAGGTTGTATTGTTACTCAACTATTTATGCCCGAAAGCGCTAATTGTGCCCCTTTCTGATGTAGTTTACCCGTGTCTGCATTTTGTTTCTTTACTATTTTTTTTATGATTTGCATTAAGATTCTGGTCTAAGTGCTTGCTTTCATTCTTATCTACTTGAATACATGTCTTGTTCCCCTCTGCATGAATAAGAGAAAATGTTGAAACAGAAGTGAAAATAGGCCAATTTGATAGGGATGATAATAAAGTTCAGTGGTGGTATATTGCTTGAGTAAGCTCACTAATAAAGGATAAAAGTTAGAATGTGTCTTTATATTATGAACTAGGCTACTGTTTGTGAACTCTTAATTAATAATTATCCTTGGAAAAAGAAGAAGTAAGAAGTAAAGAAAGGAAAGCCAAGAATTGGCAACAAACAAATGAAAGAAACAAATAACAAGGCTAGACACCAATAGCTTGGACCTTAGGACATATGTCTGTGATGCTTTTTATGCTGGGATCTGCTTGGACAATTAGGTTCTAAGGAGTATTTTAAAACTTGATAACTTGGGTTAATTAATCTGGGATTATCAACCGAAAGTCCATTATCAAGAGCAACCTAGTTACAAGGCATTTAGTAACCCAAAGAGGTGCTGGGCATCAATGTCTTAGGATGAATTTTGAGCCAAGTGTCTGTGGTGAAGATGTGTTGACTGAAAAACAAAGCTAAAAAGCTGATGCAACACATAACACTTAGCTGTGAATAAAAGTGTAAGCTTCTCAGTAGAAAAACAAAAGAAAATCAAACACCAAGGATGGATGAATCATAAGGTTCACAACAGCAACTTTGGTTGCCATTTAAAGGGACATTTCAATTCTGAAATCTAATAAAAGCAGAGCTTCAACAACATCTACATGAAACCCCATGAACTTTAGCTGAATGCTTTCAAATAAGGGTGATTATATCTTTCTATTTTCTTTCATTTTTCTCATATTCGACTGCTTGCTTGGGGACAAGCAAGATTTAAGTTTGGTGTTGTGATGACAAGTCATCTTAGGCTAGTTTTACTAGCATTTTTACTTGTTTTTATTAGGTTTCATGCACTTTCTTACACAATAAGTAAGTGATTGGAGTGAAATTTCATGTTAACCTTGATTTAATCAAACATCATAAATTTTATAAAAAATCATGAGATTTATGCAAGAATTAGGTGATTATTATGAATGATGCAAAACCTTATAATTTTGGTGAGACTTTGATTGCATGTTTGGTTGATTTTTCTAGCGACGCGCACGCTTAGAGGACATTTACGCGTCGGGCAATGATTTTTGAAGATCCACGCTTACACGTGCATGACTCGTACGCATAGATGTTATTGGCACTCATTTGCATAGAGAGCGCTATGTTGACTTAATGAGCATTTTTGGGCAATTTCAAATTTGGGATTGAAAGTTTTGCAACCGATGCGCACGCATACATGACGCGCACACGTCGATGGAGCATCTGGGATGAAGCACGCACACGCGTGAGTGGCGCAGAAGCTTGGAATCAACATTTTGCCATTCATGCGCACGCGCAGTGGACTCGCATGCGTGGGGAGTGTTCATGGTGCGAACGTAGCACTCATTGAACGAACACTATCAAGGACGCATCAGGGCAAAGCATGCATACGCGTAATGATGCATTCAGCGAGCAAGGACCCGCACGCGCAGGAGACGCATACGCGTGGGTGAATGAACGCTGCGCTCAATTTGAAAATGCTCTGTTCTCCTGGAAGCTGCATCCTAACCCACTGCAACAGAGGCCAAAAAGCCCACTCCAAGTACTTGATGACTGAATTAGAAAGTGTATAAAGAGGAGAGAATTTGATTTCATTAGGACCTTGTTTTCCTTTCACTTTGATCGTCCTTTTTTATTTTCCTTTTAGCTCTTCTTTTAAGAACTCTGTAGAATTTTAGATCTGAGTTTATTCTTCTTTCTATTTTCTTCTGCTGTAATTTCTTTTCTGTTTTGGTTTTACTTGAGCTATGATGAACTAAACACCAAATTCATTAGGGGGAGGAGTGATGTGTGAGCATCTTGTATATCTTTTCCTAGTGAATTTGCATCTAATTTGTTGAGTTTAATTAAGAATTAATTATATTTTAGCCACTATGGATGCTATTTTGAGTTTTGTGCAATATTATTTATTTTAGGTAGCATTCGGAAGAATTTGATGAAGTTTCTGCAGAGAAGAAGAAGAAACCAAAGTGATAACCAGCGAAGACCGACGCGGACGCATGGCTCACGCGACCGCGCAGAATGGAGAAATCGCAATGACGCGATCGCGTGCCTGACGCGAACGCGTGGACTGGAATCTGCACAAATGACGCGAGCGCATGGACGACGCGGACGCGTCACATGCGCGATCTGCAAAAATACAAATGACGCTGGAGGCAAATTCTGGGCTATTTTGACCCACTTTCCAGCCCAGAAAACACAGATTAGAAGCTGCAGAATGGACAAAGCAAGTGGTCCCCACCCATCAACTGAAAATCTGTTCATTAATTCAAATTTAAATTCAAATCTTATATTTTAGGAAAAGATATTATCTTAATTTAAAATATTAGATTTTAAATTAATTAGGATTAGTTATAAAAATGGAAGACTTCTCTTCTATTAGATGACATTAGAAGGATTCCATTAGGGAATTCTATACTAATTTTCTCTCTTTTCCATGAGCAACTAATCCTCCACTGTTAAGGTTAGGAGCTCTGTCTATTTGTATGGATTGATTTTATTACTTTTTCTATTTTAATTTATGTTTTGGATTTATATTTAAGAATTGTTTTCGCTCTTTATCTTATGAATTTGGGTGGAATGGAAGTATGACCCTCTTTCTATTTGAGTTCTTGTAAAACTTGGAAAAGCTCTTTACTTGAACAGCAGCTTGAAAACATATTCTCCTAAATTTTAATTATTTGGATTTAATGGGATACGTGACATATAATTCCCTTATTTTGGGTAATTAGAGTTTTTGTGGCATGCAAACTGGAATTTGATCATGTACCCTTTAATTGGAATTAATTGACTAAGGAATCGGCAGTTAATGAATTTTAGAGGAGACTACAAAGGTTTAAGGAATTAGGGTCTAGTCACATATAGTTTGCCATAAATTAAATCCTACATAATTAAAATAGTTAGTAAGAAAAGTTAATCCGGAAAAATAGATAACTCTAAAGCCTTAACTGTTTATCCATATTTTATTCCCAATTTATTTAATTGTCTATACTTGTGATATTTTGAATTCAAACTTAAACCTTTTGAACATCTCAAAACCAATTTCTGCTTGCCTAACTAAGCCAATCAATCAATCATTGTTGCTTAATCCATCAATCCTCGTGGGATCGACCCTTACTCACGTAAGGTATTACTTGGTACGACCCGGTACACTTGCCGGTTAGTAGTGTGGGTTGTAAAATACCGCACCAAGGAGCTCTATTGTAATTCCAGTGAATCAATGAAATTCTTCATCTTCTCAATTCATTTTTGTAGCTATTGGATATCTTCTGTTTTGATTTAGAATTCCTCACTCCGGAAGGAGGTTGAATTCAATTGAATGCTTGTTTGAGCCTCGGAAGGGGAATCACTTGCATTAGAATTTGAGCTCTATCCTTCACTACTCTCTTGATCAACACTATTCGGGAGGAATTGAGATCTTGAGAGTTAGTGTGGCCTATGGATGAGAGATTTGCACTTAACCTCTTCAAATGACAATTGGATCAAGGAATTGGCATGATTGATTGTGATTAGAGAGATTGGATTGCCAAGAAATTGGTATCCAATCAATTTCAATCCGCTATAGATCTTCTGAATGATTGAGAAAGGAGTTGAGACCAATTTGATTCAGAAAGGATTACAATATCTCAAATCCCTGATGAATCACTTTCTTTGAATTTCTTCACCCTTGAGTTCTCTGATTTACTACGATCTGCATTTGCCAGTTCTGTTTTTATTCCTAACACCCAATTCCCTTTATAATTCATGCAATTTAAGTTTCCTGGCTATTTAGATTCTGCAATTTAAATTTCTTGCACTTTAAGTTCCAGTTATTTACCTTTCCTACAGTTTAAGTTTCAGCTCTTTTAATTTCTTGCAATTTAAGTTTAAGCCATTTAAGCTTCCTGCAATTTACTTTTTTGTAAATTTTTATTTTGCACTTTAGTTTACTTGCAATTTACCTTCTATCAACCAATTTCCACTCAAATCATCAACTGTCTGCTTAACTAAATTCATCACCTAACTAAAATTTCTTGATCCATCAATATCTGTGGGATCGACCTCACTTTTGTGAGTTTTACTAATTGATACGACCCGGTACACTTGCCGGTGAGTTTGTGTGGAATTGTTTTTTCCCTCATTACCTCACTGGCGTTCAACTTTGATACTCTTTTCGGAGTGTTCTATTTTCATTGCTCTGAATTCTGTCTCTTGACTGATGCACATGATCATGACTCTAACAACTGAAACAAAATGAAAATAAATGGTTGAGTAAAGTTGGATTGCCTCCCAACAAGCACTCTTTTAGAGTCACTAGCTTGACCTTTAGCTCCTTACGAAGGTGAGTATGGGCTCAGATTTTCGCCCTTAACAATGAATTTTCTGTCTGTCCTCTCATGATTGAGCTCTACATGCTCTAGAGATAGGACATGACTCACTGTGTGTGGTAAGACTGGCTTCTTAGTGAAGACAACTCTCATGCCAGTGAGAGGCCTTCAGTCGGAACTTTCTTGTCCCTCCAGCCTTTAGGTACTTTAATTTTAGTTCCTTTGTGCTTAGAGCTTGTTGAGGGCTGCCCAACAACAAACTTAGAATTGATGTCTGGGGGCTCTGCAGAGCTTTGCACAGAAAGAGAGGTTTGGCACACTAGGTGTTGCACAGTTATCTCTCTTTTAGAGGGAGAGCTAGGATGAGGCATCTTGAATAAATTGTGATTCTCCCCTAACTTTAGGGTTAGTTCTCCCTTAGCCACATCAATGAGAGCATTAGTTGTGGCTAGGAAAGGTCTTCCAAGTATGACACAGTCATCCTCATCTTTTCCTATGTCCAAGACTATGAAGTTTGCAGGAATGTAGTGGTTTTCAACTTTAACCAAGACATCCTCCACTAAGCCATATGGCTTTTTCATGGTCTTGTCTGCCATCTCAAATGAGACGTGTGCAGCTTGTTCCTCAAGTATGCGCAGCTTCTCCATTACAGATAGTGGCATGAGGTTAATGCTTGAACCTAGGTCACACAGAGCCTTTTCAAAGGTTATAGTGCCTATAGTGCAAGGAATCAGAAAGCGTCTAGGATCTGGAAGCTTCTGAGATAGCTTTTGCTGAACCAAAGCATGGAGTTCTTTAGTAATCAGTGGAGGTTCTTCCTCCAAAGGTTTTATACCAAATAGTTTAGCATTCAGCCTCATAAGAGCTCCTAGGTACCGAGCAACTTGCTCTTCCCTAGTGTCTTTATCCTCACTTAAAGATGAGTAGTCATCAGAGCCTATGCGCTATAGAAGTTCATTCAAAGGAACCTCAATCGTCTTTATGGTTTTCTTTAGTTCTGGGCTAGATGGTTCTTGAGTGGGATTTAGGCACTCAAAGGGTGTGCTTTGACTAGCGTTCAACGCTAGCTCTGTCAGCTTATTGGGCGTTGAACACCCTTGCTGTACACCCTGACTGGCGTTAAACGCCAGTCCCTCTAGCATTCTGGGCATTGAACTCCCAACAGGGATGTCCTTATTGGCATTCAACGCCAGCTTTCCTGGGTGAGTGGGCATTGAACGCCTAGTGAGGGGTTCCTCACTAGCGTTCAGCACCAGAATGGCTGCCTGGTTGGGCGTTGAACGCCCAGTGAAGGCTTCTTCACTAGCGTTCAATGCCTTCCCAGTCTCCTCCAATTTGGCCTCAACCTCCATGGTTATGGCCTTGCACTTTTCTCTAAGATTAACCTCAGTATTACTGGGAAGAGCATCAGGAGGGATCTCAGGGATCCTCTTGCTTAGATGACCAACTTGTACCTCCAAGTTTATAATGGAGGACCTTGTTTCATTAATGAAACTGTGGGTGGTCTTAGTGAGGCTGGAGACTAGAATAGCTAAGTCATAAAGGCTCTGCTTAGAGGTTTCCATATTCCCTTGAGAAGATGGGAATAGTGGTCTATTATTGAACCTATTCTGGTTCCTACTGATGAGCGGATAATTTATACGCTTTTTGGGCATTGTTTTTAGGTAGTTTTTATTAGGATCTAGCTACTTTTAGGGATGTTTTTATTAGTTTTTATGCAAAATTCACATTTCTGGACTTTACTACGAGTTTGTGTGTTTTTCTATGATTTCAGGTATTTTCTGGCTGAAATTGAGGGACCTGAGCAAAAATCTGATAGGAGGCTGAAAAAGGACTACAGATGATGTTGGATTCTGACCTCCCTGCATGCGAAATGGATTTTCTGGAGCTACAGAACTCCAAATGGTGCGCTTTTGATTCTGTTGGAAAGTAGACATTCAGGGTTTCCAGCAATATATAATAGTCCATACTTTATTCGAGCTTAGATGACGCAAACTGGTGTTCAACGCCAGCTCCATGCTGCATTCTGGAGTAAAACGCCAGAAACACGTCACAAACCAGAGTTAAACGCGAAGAACACGTTACAACTTGGCGTTTAACTCCAAGAGAAGACTCTGCATGTGTAAAGCTCGAGTTCAGGCCAAGCACACACCAAGTGGGCCCCAGAAGTGGATTTCTACATCAATTACTTATCTCTGTAACCCTAGTAGCTAGTTTAGTATAAGTTGAACTTTTTACTATTGTATTGGGGGTCTCTCTTAGACCATTTGGTCTTTTTGAACCATTAAGTCTTGGTTATCCTGGTTCTCTCTCTGGGGTTAGAACCAATGAATACCTTTATCACTTATGTATTTTCAACGGTGGAGTTTCTACACACCATAGATTAAGGTGTGGAGCTCTGCTGTTCCTCGAGTATTAATGCAAAGTACTATTGTTCTTCTATTCAATTTACGCTTATTCTTATTCTAAGATATCCATTCACACCCAAGAACCTGATGAATGTGATGATTATGTGATGCTCATCACCATTCTCACTTATGATCGTGTGCTTGACAACCACTTTCGTTCTACATACAAATAAGCTTGAATGAATATCTCTTGGATTCCTTAATCAGAATCTTCGTGGTATAAGCTAGAATCCATTGGCAGCATTCTTGAGAATCCGGAAAGTCTAAACCTTGTCTGTGGTATTCCGAGTAGGATTCAGGGATTGAATGACTGTGACAAGCTTCAAACTCGTGACTGTAGGGCGTGGTGACAATGCAAAAGGATAGTAAATCCTATTCGTACATGATCGAGAACCGACAGATGATTAGCCGTGCGGTGACAGCGCACCTGGACCATTTTCACTGAGAGGACGGATGGTAGCCATTGACAACGGTGATCCCCCAACATACAGCTTGCCATGAAAAGGAGTAAGAATGATTGGATGAAAGCAGTAGGAAAGCAGAGATTCAGAAGGAACACAGTATCTTCATGCGCTTATTTGAAATTTCCACCAATGAATTACATAAGTATCTCTATCTTTATTTTATGCTTTATTTATCTTTATATTCGAAAACCATTATAACCATTAGAATTCGCCTGACTGAGATTTACAAGATGACCATAGCTTGCTTCATACCAATAATCACCGTGGGATCGACCCTTACTCACGTAAGGTTTATTACTTAGACGACCCAGTGCACTTGCTGGTTAGTTGTGCGAAGTTGTGAAGAATGTGTGTGAACCATAGTATTGTGCACCAAGTTTTTTGGAGCCATTGCTAGGAATTGTTCGAGTTGTGAAAAGTATGAATCACAATTATGCCTATCAAGTTTTTGGCGCCATTGCCGGGGATTGTTTGAGTTTGGACAACTGACGGTTCATCTTGTTGCTCAGATTATGTAATTTTCTTCTTGTTTCAACCTTTATTTTATTTTCAAAAAGTTTTCAAAATTCTTTCAAAATTTTTCTTCTTTTTCGTTTTTCCAAAATTAATTTTTGAAAAAAAATCCAAAAAAAATTTTAAAAATAAAAAATATTTTGTGTTTCTTGTTTGAGTCTAGAGTCGATTTTTAAGTTTGGTGTCAATTTCATATTTTTATTTTTCTCAAAAATTTTCAAAAACTCATGCATGGTGTTCTTCATGATCTTCAAGTTGTTCTTGATAAGTCTTCTTGTTTGATCTTTATATTTTCTTGTTTTGTGTCTTTTGTTGTTTTTCATATGCATTTTTAAATCCATAATGTCTAAACATTGAAAATTTATAAGTTTGGTGTCTTGCATGTTTTTCTCTCTTGAAAATTTTAAGTTCTTGATGTTCATCATGATCTTCAAAGTGTTCTTGGTGTTCATCTTGACATTCATAGTGTTCTTGCATGCATTAGTTGTTTTGATTCATAATTTTTATGTCTTGAGTCATGTTGTTGTTTTTCTCTTTCCACATTAAATTAAAAAAAATTATCTTTTCCTCATTTTACTCATAAATTTCGAAATATTTGGGTTGACTTAGTCAAAAAATTTTAAAATAAGTTGTTTCTTGTTAGTCAAGTCAAGATTTAAATTTTAAAAATCTTATCTTTTCAAAACTTTTTCAAAAATCAAATCTTTTTCATTTTTCTTTCGTATTTTCGAAAATTTTAAAACATGTTTTTCAAAATTTTTTTCTTAATTTTATTTCATAATTTTCAAAAACTTTACTAACAATTAATGTGATTGATTCAAAAATTTGAAGTTTGTTACTTTCTTGTTAAGAAAGGTTCAATCTTTAAATTCTGGAATCATATCTTTTAGTTTCTTGTTAGACAAGTAATCAATTTTAATTTTAAAAATCAAATCTTTTTAATTTCCTTTTCAAATCTTTTTCAAAACAAATCTCAATCATATCTTTTCAATCATATATTTTTTCAAAATCAATTTCAAAAATCTTTTCTAACTCCTTATCTTTTCAAAATTGATTTTCAAATCTTTTTCAACTAACTAATTGACTTTTTGTTTGTTTTACTATTTCTTATCTTTTTCAAAACCACCTAACTACTTTCCTCTCTCTAATTTTCGAAAATTACCTCCCTCTTTTCCAAAAATCTTTTTATTTAACTAATTGTTTTAAATTTTAATTTTATTCCTTTTTATAAATTCGAATTTTAACTTTAATTTAAAATAAAAAAATAATTTTCTTTTATTTTAGTTAATTTTCGAAAACTCCTCTCTCATCTTCTTCTATTTATTTATATATCTACTAACACTTCTCTTCTACTCAAAATTCGAGCCCTCTTCTCCCATTTACCTGTGTTCGGATTTTCTTCTTATATTCTTCTACTCACATAAAGGAATCTCTATACTGTGGTAAAGAGGATCCCTATTATTATTTTCTGTTCCCTTCTTTTTCATATGAGCAGGAGCAAGGACAAGAATATTCTTGTTGAAGCAGATCCTGAACCTGAAAGGACTCTGAAGAAGAAACTAAGAGAAGCTAAAATACAACAATCCAGAGAAAACCTTACAGAAATTTTCGAAAAGGAAGAGGAGATGACAGCCGAAAATAATGACAACAACAATAATGCAAGGAGGATGCTTGGTGATTATACTACACCTACTTCCAATTTTTATGGAAGAAGCATCTCAATCCCTGCCATTGGAGCAAATAATTTTGAGCTGAAGCCTTAACTAGTTACCCTAATGCAACAGAACTGCAAGTTTCGTGGACTTCCATCAGAAGATCCTTTTCAGTTCTTAACTGAATTCTTGCAGATCTGTGATACTGTTAAGACTAATGGAGTAGATCCTGAAGTCTACAGGCTCATACTTTTCCCTTTTGCTGTAAGAGACAGAGCTAGAACATGGTTGGACTCACAACCTAAAGATAGCCTGGACTCTTGGGATAAGCTGGTCACGGCCTTCTTGGCCAAGTTCTTTCCTCCTCAAAAGCTGAGCAAGCTTAGAGTGAATGTTCAGACCTTCAGGCAAAAAGATGGTGAATCCCTCTATGAAGCTTGGGAACGATACAAGCAGTTGACCAAAAAGTGTCCTTCTGACATGCTTTCAGAGTGGACCATTTTGGATATATTCTATGATGGTCTATCTGAGTTCTCTATGATGTCACTGGACTATTCTGCAGGTGGATCCATTCACCTAAAGAAAACGCCTGTAGAAGCTCAAGAACTCATTGACATGGTTGCAAATAACCAATTCATGTACACCTCTGAGAGGAATCTTGTGAGGAATGAGACGCCTCAGAAGAAGGGAGTTCTTGAAATTGATGCTCTGAATGCCATACTGGCCCAGAACAAAATATTGTCCCAACAAGTCAATATGATATCTCAGAGTCTGAATGAATTGCAAAATGCATCCAACAATACTAAAGAGGCATCTTCTGAAGAAGAAACCTATAATCCTGAGAACCTTGCAATGGCAGAGGTGAATTACATGAGTGAAGCCTATGGAAACACCTATAATCCCTCATGGAGAAATCATCCAAATTTCTCATAGAAGGATCAACAAAAGCCTCAACAAGGTTTTAATAATGGTGGAAGAAACAGGTTTAGCAATAGCAAGCCTTTTCCATCATCTTCTCAGCAACAGATAGAGAATTCTGAGCAGAGTTCCTCTAGCTTAGCAAACATAGTCTCTGATCTATCTAAGGCCACTTTAAGTTTCATGAATGAAACAAGGTCCTCCATTAGAAACTTGGAGGCACAAGAGGGTCAGCTGAGTAAGAAAATCACTGAAACTCCTCCTAGTACTCTCCCAAGAAATACATAAGAGAATCCAAAAAGAGAGTGCAAGGCCATTGATATAATCAAAATGGCCAAATCCAAAGAGGAAGCGGAGGACGTGAATCCCAATGAGGAAGACCTCATGGGGCGTCCTCCAGACAGAAAGGAGTTCCCTATTGAGGACCTAAAGGAATCTGAGGCTCATATAGAGACCATAGAGATTCTATTAAACTTCCTTCTACCATTCATGAGCTTTGAGAACTATTCTTCTTCTGAAGAGGATGAAGATGTAACTGAAGAGTAAGTTGCTCAATATCTATGAGCCATCATGAAGCTGAATGCCAAGTTCTTTGGTAATGAGACTTGGGAAGATGAACCTCCCTTGTTCATTAGTGAACTAAATACATGGGTTCAGCAAACTCTACCTCAAAAGAAACAAGACCCTGGTAAATTTTTAATACCCTGTACCATAGGCACCATGACCTTTGAGAGAGCTTTGTGTGACCTAGGGTCAGGTATAAATCTTATGCCACTCTCTGTAATGGAGAAACTGGGGATCTTTGAGGTACAAGCTGCAAGAATCTCATTAGAGATGGCAGACAAGTCAATAAAACAAGCTTATGGATTGGTAGAGGATGTGTTAGTGAAGGTTAAAGGCCTTTACATCCCTGCTGATTTCATAATCCTAGACACTGGGAAGGATGAGGATGAATGCATCATCCTTCCAAGACCATTCCTAGCCACAACAGGAGCTGTGATTGATGTTGATAGAAGAGAGCTACTCTTTCAATTGAATGGGGACTACCTTGTGTTTAAAGCTCAAGGATCTTCCTCTGCAACCATGGAGAGGAAGCATGAAAAGCTTCTCCCAATACAGAGTCAAACAAAGCCCCCACAATCAAACTCTAAGTTTGGTGTAGGGAGGCCACAACCAAACTCTAAGTTTGGTGTTGAGAAGCCCCCACATTCATAATCTAAGTTTGGTGTTGGGAGGCCCTCATCATGCTCTGAACATTTGTGAAGCTCCATGAGAGCTCACTGTCAAGCTATTGACATTAAAAAAGCGCTTATTGGGAGGCAACCCAATTTTTTATTTATTTATCTACATTTCTATTGTTCTTTTATGTTTTATTAGGTTTATGATCATGTGGAGTCACAAAATAATTGCAAAATTAAAAACAGAATCAAAAACAGCAGAAGAAAAAGCACACCATGGAGGAAGAGTTGTCTGGCATTTAAACGCCAGAAACAAGCATCTGTCTGGCGTTTAACGCCAGAAACAAGCACTAAGCTGGCGTTTAACGCCAGAAACAAGCATCAGGCTGGCGTTAAACACCAGAAACAGGCTACATTTGGGCGGTTAACGCCAGAAACAAGCTACAGCTTGGCGTTAAATGCCAGGATTGCATACAGAGGGCATTTTACACGCCTAAAAGGTGCAGGGATGAGAAATCCTTTACACCTCAAGATCTGTAATGTGATGAGCGGATAATTTATACGCTTTTTGGCATTGTTTTTAGATAGTTTTTAGTAGGATCTAGCTACTTTTAGGGATGTTTTTATTAGTTTTTATGCAAAATTTACATTTCTGGACTTTACTATGAGTTTGTGTGTTTTCTGTGATTTCAGGAATTTTCTGGCTGAAATTGAGGGACCTAAGCAAAAATCTTAGTCAGGCTGAAAAAGGACTGCTGATGTTGTTGGATTCTGACCTCCCTGTACTCGAAATGGATTTTCTGGAGATACAGAACTCCAAATGACATGCTTTCAATTGTGTTGGAAAGTAAACATCCAGGGCTTTCCAGCAATTTATAATAGTCCATAAACTGGCGTTCAACGCCAGTTCCATGCTGTATTCTGGAGTAAAACGCCAGAAACACGTCACAAACTAGAGTTAAACGCCAAAAACACGTTACAACATGGCGTTTAACCCCAAGAGAAGCCTCTGCACATGTAAAGCTCAAGCTCAGCCCAAGCACACACCAAAGTGGGCCCCGGAAGTGGATTTTTGCACTAAGACTTATTTATGTAAACCCTAGTAACTTGTTTAGTATAAATAGAACTTTTTACTATTGTATTAGACATCTTGGTATCTATCTTTGGACGTTTAGTTCTTAGGCTTTGGAGGGTGGCCTCATGGCCATGCCTGGACTTCTATCGCTTATGTATTTTCAGCGGTAGAGTTTCTACACACCATAGATTAAGGTGTGGAGCTCTGCTGTTCCTCAAGTATTAATGCAATTACTATTATTCTTCTATTCATTTGATCTTATTCTTATTCTAAGATATTCGCTGTACTTCAACATGATGAATGTGATGATCCGTGACACTCATCATCATTCTCACTTATGAATGCGTGCCTGACAACCACTTCCGTTCTACCTTAGATCGAGCGCGTATCTTTTTGTCTCCATTCCGAAAGATCGGAGTCTTCGTGGTATAAGCTAGAATTATTGGCGGCCATTCCTAAGATCTGGAAAGTCTAAACCTTGTCTGTGGTATTCCGAGTAGGATCTGAGATGGGATGACTGTGACGAGCTTCAAACTCGCGAATGTTGGGCGTAGTGACGGATGCAACAGAATCACTGGATTCTATTCCAACATGATCGAGAACCGACAGATGATTAGCCGTGCTGTGACAGAGCATTTGGACCATTTTCATTGAGAGGATGGGAAGTAGCCATTGACAACGGTGACGCCCTACATACAGCTTGCCATAGAAAGGAGTAAGAATGATTGGATGAAAGCAGAGACTCAGAAGGAATAAAGCATCTCATACACTTATCTGAAATTCCCACAAATGATTTACATAAGTATCTCTATCTCTATTTTATGCTTTATTTATCTTTATATTCGAAAACTATTATAACCATTTGAATTCGCCTAACTGAGATTTACAAGATGACCATAGCTTGCTTCATACCAACAATCTCTGTGGGATCGACCCTTACTCACGTAAGGTTTACAACTTGGATGACCCAATGCACTTGCTGGTTAGTTGTGACAAAGTGTGATTCACGTTTGAGAGCTCCAAGTCTTTGGCACCATTGTTGATGATCACAATTTCGTGCAACAAGTTTTTGGTCACAACTTCGCACAACTAACCAGCAAGTGTACTGTGTTGTCCAAGTAATAAACCTTACGTGAATAAGGGTCGATCCCACGGAGATTGTCGGTATGAAGTAAGCTATGGTCATCTTGTAAATCTCAGTTAGGCAAATTCAAATGGTTATAATGGTTTTCAAAAATAAAGATAAATAAAGCATAAAATAGAGATAGAGATACTTATGTAAATCATTGGTGGGAATTTCAGATAAGTGTATGGATATGCTTTGTTCCTTCTGAATCTCTGCTTTTCTACTGCTTTCATCCAATCATTCTTACTCCTTTCTATGGCAAGCTGTATGTAGGGCGTCACCGTTGTCAATGGCTACTTTCCATCCTCTCAGTGAAAATGGTCCAAATGATCTGTCACAGCACGGCTAATCATCTGTCGGTTCTCGATCATGTTGGAATAGAATCCATTGATTCTTTTGTGTCTGTCACTATGCCCAACACTCGCGAGTTTGAAGCTTGTCACAGTCATCCCACCTCAGATCTTACTTGGAATACCACAGACAAGGTTTAGCCTTTCCGGATCTTAGGAATGGCCACCAATAATTCTAGCTTATACCACGAAGACTCCGATCTTTCGGAATGGAGGCTAAGAGATACGCGCTCGATCTAAGGTAGAACGGAAGTAGTTGTCAGGCACACGTTCATAGGTGAGAAAGATGATGAGTGTCACGAATCATCACATTCATCATGTTGAAGTGTAACGGATATCTTAGAATAAGAATAAGCTGAATTGAATAGAAGAATAATAGTAATTGCATTAATACTCGAGGAACAGCAGAACTCCTCCGTTGAAAATACATAAGTGATAAAGGTCCAGGCATGGCAGAATGGCCAGCCCCCAAAGTCTAAGAACTAAACGTCCAAAGATAGATACCAAGATTGACACACAATAGTAAAAAGTCCTATTTATACTAGACTAGCTACTAGGATTTACAGAAATAAGTCTAAGTGCAGAAATCCACTTCCGGGGCTCACTTTGGTGTGTGCTTGGGCTGAGCTTGAGCTTTACACGTGCAGAGACTTCTCTTGGGGTTAAACGCCAAGTTGTAACGTGTTTTCGGCGTTTAACTCTGGTTTGTGACGTGTTTCTGGCGTTTTACTCGAGAATGCAGCATGGAACTGGCGTTGAATGCCAGTTTGCGTCATCTAAACACGAACAAAGTATAAACTATTATATATTGCTGGAAAGCCCTAGATGTCTACTTTTCAACGCAGTTAAAAACGCGCCATTTGGAGTTTTGTAGCTCCAGAAAATCCATTTCTAGTGCAGGGAGGTCAGAATCCAACAGCATCAGTAGTCCTTTCTCAACCTCCTATCAGATTTTTGCTCAGGTCCCTCAATTTTAGCCAGAAAATACCTGAAATCATATAAAAACACAAAAACTCATAGTAAAGTCCAAAAATATGAATTTTTCATAAAAACTAATAAAAACATCCCTAAAAGTAGCTAGATCCTACTAAAAACTACCTAAAAACAATGCCAAAAAGCGTATAAATTATCCGCTCATCACAACACCAATCTTAAATTGTTGCTTGTCCCCAAGCAACTGAAAATCAAATAGGATAAAAAGAAGAGAATATACTACAAATCTCAAATTATCAATGAATATTAGTTCTAATTAGATGAGCGGGACTTGTAGCTTTTTGCTTTTGAACAGTTTTTGCATCTCACTTTATCCTTTGAAGTTTAGAATGATTGGCATCCATAGGAACTCAGAGTTCAGATAGTGTTATTGATTATCCTAGTTAAGTATGTTGATTCTTGAACACAGCTACTTTTATGAGTCTTGGCCGTGGCCCTAAGCACTTTGTTTTCCAGTATTACCACCGGATACATAAATGCCACAGACACATGATTGGGTGAACCTTTTTAGATTGTGACTCAGCTTTGCTAAAGTCCCCAGTTAGAGGTGTCCAGAGCTCTTCAGCACACTCTTTTTGCTTTGGATCACGACTTTAACCACTCAGTCTCAAGCTTTTCACTTGGACCTTCATGCCACAAGCACATGGTTAGGGACATCTTGATTTAGCCGCTTAGACCTGGATTTTATTTCCTTGGGCCCTTCTATCCATTAATGCTCAAAGCCTTGGATCTTTTTTACCCTTGCCTTTTTGTTTTATGGGCTATTGGCTTTTTCTGCTTGCTTTTTCTTTTTCTTTTATATATTTTTTTTGCCAATTTTTTTTGCAAGCTTTGTTCTTCACTGCTTTTTCTTCAAGAATCAATTTTTTTGATTTTTCAGATCATCAAAAACATTTCTCTTTTTCATCATTCTTTCAAGAGCCAACAATTTTAACATTCATAAACAACAAGATCAAAAATATGCACTGTTCAAACATTCATTCAGAAAACAAAAAGTGTTGTCACCACATCAATATAATTAAACTAATTTCAAGGATGAATTCGAAACTCATGTAGTTCTTGTTCTTTTTTATTAGAAACATTTTTTATTTAAGAAAGGTGAAGGATTCATGGAATTATTCATATTCTTAAGACATAGACACTAGACACTAATGATCGTGTACTAAAGACACAAACTAGGCAAACATAAAGCATAAATTTGAAAAACAGAGAGATAAGAACAAGGAAGTTAAAGAATGAGTCCACCTTAGTGAGGGTGGCGCCTTCTTCTTGAAGGACCAATGGTGTTCTTGAGCTCCTCTATGTCTCTTCCTTGCCTTTGTTGCTCCTCCCTCATAGCTCTTTGATCTTCTCTAATCTCATTGAGAATGATGGAGTGCTCTTAGTGTTCCACCCTTAATTAGTTCATGTCATGACTCAATCCTTCTAGAGAAGTGTTGAGTTGTTCCCAATAGTTGTTTAAAGGAAAATACATCCCTTGAGGCATCTCAGGGATTTCTTGATGATGAGCTTCCTCATACATCTCTTGAGATCCATGAATGGACTCTCTTATTTGCTCCATCCTTTTCTTAGTGATGGGCTTGTACTCTTCAATGAGGATGTCTCCTTCTATGACAACTCTAGCTAAGTAGCATAGATGGCAAATGAGATGAGGAAAAGCTAGCCTTGCCAAGGTGGAGGGCTTTTCGGCTACTTTGTAGAGTTCTAGATAGATGACTTCATGAACTTCTACTTTCTCTCCAATCATGATGCTATGGATCATGATGGCCCGATCCATAGTTACTTCGGATCGGTTGCTAGTGGAGATGATAGAGCGTTGGATGAACTCCAACCATCATCTAGCCACAGGCTTAAGGTCTAGTCTTCTCAATTGAACCGGCCTGCCTTTTGAGTCTCTTTTCCATTGAGCTCCTTCCACACATATGTTCATGAGGACTTGGTCCAACCTTTGATCAAAGTTGACACTTCTAGTGTAGGGGCGTGCATCTTCTTGCATCATAGGCAAGTTGAATGCCAACCTTACATTTTCCAGACTGAAATCTAAGAATTTCCCCCGAACCATTGTAAGATAATTCTTTGGATTCGGGTTCATACTTTGATCATGGTTCCTAGTGATCCATGCATTGGCATAGAAATCTTGAACCATTAAGATTTTGACTTGTTGAATGGGGTTGGTAAGAACTTCCCAACCTCTTCTTTGGATCTCATGTCGAATCTCCGGATACTCATTTTTCTTGAGCATGAAAAGGACCTCAGGGATCACCTTCTTCTTGGCCACAACTTCATAGAAGTGGTCTTGATAGGCTTTTGAGATGAATCTCTCCATCTCCCATGACTCAGAGGTGGAAGCAATTGCCTTTCTTTTCCTCTTTCTTGAGGTTTCTCTGGCCTTAGGTGCCATCAATGGTTATGGAAAAACAAAAAAGCTATGCTTTTACCATACCAAACTTAGAATGTTGATCGCCCTCGAGGAAAAGAAGAAAGAATAGAAGAAGAAGAAGAAGATATGGAGGAGAGGGAGAGAGGTGTAGGTTTCAGCCAAGGGGGAGAAGAGAGAGTAGTGATGTGTGAAAATGAAGAAGGATGGAGGGATTAATTATAGTGGAGGGAGAGGGGTTTATGGTTCGATCATGTAGGGTGGGTTTGGGTGGGAAAGAGATTTTGAATTTGAAGGTAGGTGGGGTTTATAGGGAAGAGAGGATGGATGTGAATGGTGAAGAGATGATGCGGAAGAATGATTGAGGTGATTGGTGAATGATGTTCAGGAAAGAGTGTTATGAAAAGGTGTGAGAGAGAGGGAGAAGGTAGGTGGGGATCCTGTGGGGTCCACAGATCCTGAGGTGATCCTGTGGGGTCCACAGATCCTGAGATGTCAAGGATTTCTCATCCCTGCACCCTTTAGGCGTGAAAATGCCCTCTATATGCAATCCTGGCGTTTAACGCCAGACTGATGCCTATTTCTGGCGTTAAACGCCAGCTCTATGCTTGTTTCTGGCATTAAACGCCACTTTGTTGCTTGTTTCTGGCGCTTAACGCCAGCTTTCCTCAGGGTGCAATCCTGGCGTTTAAACGCCAGACTGCTGCTTATTTCTGGCATTCAATGCTAGCTTCATGCTTTGTTCTGGTGTTAAACGCCAGCCAGATGCTCCTTACTGGCGTTTAAACGCCAGTAAGCTCTTCCTCCAGGGTGTGCTATTTCTTCTACTATTTTTGATTCTGTTTTTAATTTTTGCAATTGTTTTGTGACTCCACATGATCATAAACCTAATAAAACATAAAAGAACAATAGAAATATAGATAAATAAAAATTGGGTTGCCTCCCAATAAGCACTTCTTTAATGTCAATAGCTTGACAGTGAGCTCTTATGGAGCTTCACAGATGTTCAGAGCATTGTTGGGACCTCCCAACACCATACTTAGAGTTTGAATGTGGGGGTTCAACACCAAACTTAGGGTTTAGTTGTGGCCTCCCAACACCAAACTTAGAGTTTGACTGTGGGGGCTTTGTTTGACTCTGTATTGAGAGAAACTTATCATGCCTCTTTTCCATGGTTGTAGAGGAAGATCCTTGAGCTTTAAACACAAGGTAGCCCCCATACAATTGAAGGTAACTCTCCTCTGTCAACATCAATCACAACTCCTGCTGTGGCTAGGAAGGGTCTTCCAAGGATGATGCATTCATCCTCATCCTTCCCAGTGTCTAAGATTATGAAATCAGCAGGGATGTAAAGGCCTTTAACCTTTACCAACACGTCCTCTACCAATCCATAAGCATATTTTATTGACTTGTCTGCCATCTCTAATGATATTCTTACAGCTTGTACCTCAAAGATCCCCAGCTTCTCCATTACAGAGAGTGACGTAAGATTTATACCTGACCCCAGGTCACACAGAGCCTTCTCAAAGGTCATGGTGCCTATGGAACAGGATATTAAGAATTTACCAGGATCTTGTTTCTTTTGAGGTAGAGTTTGCTGAACCCATGTATTTAGTTCACTAATGAGCAAGGGAGATTCATCTTCCCAAGTCTCATTACCAAACAACTTGGCATTCAGCTTCATGATGGCTCCTAGATATTGAGTAACTTGCTCTTCAGTTACATCTTCATCTTCTTCAGAGGAAGAATAGTTCTCAGAGCTCATGAATGGCAGAAGGAAGTTTAATGGAATCTCTATGGTCTCTATATGAGCCTCAGATTCCCTTAGGTCCTCAATAGGGAACTCCTTTCTGTCTGGAGGACGTCCCATGAGGTCTTCCTCATTGGGATTCACGTCCTCCCCTTCCTCTTTGGATTCGGCCATTTTGATTATATCAATGGCCTTGCACTCTCTTTTTGGATTCTCTTCTGTATTGCTTGGGAGAGTACTAGGAGGAGTTTCAGTGATTTTCTTACTCAACTGACCCACTTGTGCCTCCAAATTTCTAATGGAGGACCTTGTTTCATTCATGAAACTTAAAGTGGCCTTAAATAGATCAGAGACTATATTTGCTAAGCTAGAGGGGCTCTGCTCAGAATTCTCTGTCTGTTGATGAGAAGATGATGGAAAAGGCTTGCTATTGCTAAACCTGTTTCTTCTACCATTATTAAAGCCTTGTTGGGGCTTTTATTGATCATTCCATGAGAAATTTGGATGATTTCTCCATGAGGAATTATAGGTGTTCCCATAGGGTTCACCCATGTAATTCACCTTTGCCATTGTAGGGTTCTCAGGATCATAAGCTTCTTCTTCAGAAGATGCCTCTTTAGTACTGTTGGATGCATTTTGCCATCCATTCAGACTCTGAGAAATCATGTTGACTTATTGAGTCAACATTTTATTCTGAGCCAATATGGCATTCAGAGCATCAATTTCAAGAACTCCCTTCCTCTGAGGCGTCCCATTACTCACAGGATTTCTCTTAGAGGTGTACATGAATTGGTTATTTGCAACCATGTCAATGAGTTCTTGAGCTTCTGCAGGTATTTTCTTTAGGTGAATGGATCCACCTGCAGAATGATCCAGTGACATCTTAGAAAGCTCAGATAGACCATCATAGAATATATCTAAAATGGTCCACTTTGAAAGCATCCCAAAAGGACACTTTTTGGTCAACTGCTTGTATCTTTCCCAAGCTTCATAGAGGGATTCACCATCTTTTTGCTTGAAGGTCTGAACATCCATTCTAAGCTTGCTCAGCTTTTGAGGAGGAAAGAACTTGGCCAAGAAGGCCATGACCAACTTATCCCAAGAGTCCAGGCTATCTTTAGGTTGTGAGTCCAACCATGTCCTAGCTCTGTCTATTACAGCAAAAGGGAAAAGCATGAGCCTGTAGACTTCAGGATCTACTCCATTAGTCTTAACAGTATCACAGATCTGCAAGAACTCAGTTAAAAACTGATAGGGATCTTCTGATGGGAGTCCATGAAACTTGCAGTTTTGTTGCATTAGAGCAACTAGTTGAGGCTTCAGCTCAAAATTGTTTGCTCCAATGGCAGGGATTGAGATGTTTCTTCCATAAAAGTTGGAAGTAGGTGTAGTATAATCACCAAGCATCCTCCTTGCGCCTCCACCATTGTTATTGGGTTCGGCATGTCTTCTTGTTAAGATCAAGACACATACAGACTCAAGAACACCTTGAATACTAACAAGAACGCCAAGAACAAAATTTAAAGACTCAAAGAATACAAGAACATAATAAGAACACTAAACTTAAAATTTTTAGAAAACTAAAACAAAATTTTCGAAAAACACAATAAAATAAACAAGACACTAAACTTAAAAATTGAAACAAGATTTAAACAAAGAAAATATTTTTTTGAAAATTTTTAGAAAATAGGACTCAAAGAAATGCAAGACTCAACAAGAACATCAACAACACTGTGACTCAAACAAAAAGCTGAGGATGCCAAAAATAAACTATATGAAAAAGGTTTTTGAAAAGGGTTCTAAAATTTTTGTAATTGAAAAACAGAAAACAAGAACATGCAAGACTCAATACCAAGAACAAAAAAACAGAACAAGAAAATAAAAATATTTTTGAAAAGATTTTTGAATTTTTTGAAAAATTTAGAGAAGAAGAAAATAAAAATAAAGGACTTTAATCAAAGACTCAACAAGAACATAAATTGAACAAAGAAAAGAAAAATGTTTTTGAAAAGTTTTTAATGATTTTAGAAAATTGAGAAGAAGAAAATAAAAATAAAGGACTCAATTAAAATAATGTAAAATAAACTTACCTGATCTAAGGAGCAAAATAATCTGGCAGTTTGTCCAAACTCAACAATCCCTGGCAACGGCACCAAAAACTTGGTGCATGTGTATACAAAACTCACTATTTCGTACAGCAGCAATACTAGCAAGTGCACTGGGTCATCCAAGTAATACCTGAGCGAGTTAAGGTCGATCCCATGAGGATTGTGGCTTGAAACAAGCTATGGTTGTCTTACAGGTCTTAGTTAGGAGGAATCAGAAGAAGTTAAGTAATAGGAATTATATGCTGGGAATAGAGTTGAGAGTTGGAGTTGCTTTGTCTTTCTAAAATAACTCTGGTACTACTGTCTTCTTTGCTTGTGAATGATCTTCTTCTATGGCAGGCTGTAAGTGATCAAAGCCATTGCTCGTGGTCATTGATCTCCTCTGCTACAGACTGAATGCCATTGGCCGTGGTCATTCAATCTGACGAAGGGTGAAGCGCTTAGCAAGTCATTCTTCTGGCGATCCTATTCAAAACGCCACAGACAAGGTCAAATCTTTCGGATCAGAGAACGTTGCTTCTTTGGATTCTAGCGTATACCACAGAGATCCTAATCTCCCCAGAAATAAGATGAACTGATGTCTCGAGAAGTCCCTAATGAAGTCGTGGATTAACTGTCTGAGAGAAGTATATACATAGCTGTTGGCTCGTACTTTTCTTCCAGGTACTCAAACAAACCCAAGTAAACGCGGGTATTTGTCAGGCACATTCATCTTAATGTGATGAACAAAGCTAATTGGTTAGATCATCCTATTCACCACAATGAAGATTGGGATATACATCTTAGAGATAGATCAAACACGAATAAAAAAAATAGTAATACTTTTATTAATTCATTGGACTCAGCAGGGCTCCTCCCCTCACTCATACTGAAAGTAGAAATAATGGAAAAACAAAAATATGGCAGACCTCCCTCCGTGAGAGGTGTAAAAGGTTTTAAAAATCTCCTAAATTACATAAATAAAATCCCTTAAATACAAACAGATGACTAGTAAGGGTAAAAAAAGCCTATTTAGTGCTAAAATCCATTTCTGGGGCCCACTTGGTGAGTGTTTGGGCTGAGTGGTGCGCGAAATTGTGAACTATACTTTTTCACAACTCTCATAATCCCTGGTAATGGCTCCAAAAACTTGGTGCGCTCAATACCATGGCATTACACAACTTCGCACAACTAACCAGCAAGTGCACTGGGTCGTCCAAGTAATAAACCTTACGTGAGTAAGGGTCGATCCCACGGAGATTGTTAGTATTGAAGCAAGCTATGGTCATCTTGTAAATCTTAGTCAGGCAAACTCAGATATATATGGTGATGAACGAAAATAACATAAAAGATAAAGATAGTGATACTTATGTAACTCATTGGTAGGAACTTCAGATAAGCGCATGAAGATGCCTTCCCTTCCATCTCTCTGCTTTCCTACTGTCTTCATCCAACCCTTCTTACTCCTTTCCATGGCAAGCTCGTATAGGGTCTCACTGTTGTCAGCAGCTACCTCCCATCCTCGCAGTGAAAGCTAATGCTCAATACTCTGTCACAGTACGGCCAATCACCGGTTCGGTTCCCTCCCCTACCGGAATAGAATAACTCTTTTGCGTCTGTCACTAACGCCCAGTAGGTTACAGGTTTGAAGCACGTCACAGTCATTCAGTCATTGAATCCTACTCAGAATACCACAGACAAGGTTAGACCTTCCGGATTCTCTTGAATGCTGCCATCAGTTCTTGCCTATACCACGAAGACTCTGATCTCACGGAATGGCTGGCTCGTTTGTCAGGCGAGCACTCGGTTGTCAGGCGATTAACCATGCATCGTGCAATCAGGAATCCAAGAGATATTCACTAAGCCTCAGATGCTTGTAGAACAAGAATGGTTGTCAGTCACCTTGTTCATGGGTGAGAATGGTGATGGGCGTCAATCATCACCTTCATCATGTTGAAGAACAAGTGATATCTTGGTAAAAGAACAAGTGGAATTGAATGGAAGAACAATAGTAATTGCATTAATACTCGAGGTACAGCAGAGCTCCACACCTTAATCTATGGTGTGTAGAAACTCCACCGTTGAAAATACATAAGCATAAGGTCTAGGCATGGCCGAATGGCCAGCCTCCCAATGATCTAAGAACTCAAATGTCCAAAGATGATCTAGAGATCTAAAAGTGATCAAAAGATTTTTTTTTATACAATAGTAAAAGGTCCTACTTATAAGAAACTAGTAGCCTAGGGTGTACAGAAATGAGTAAATGACATAAAAATCCTCTTCCGGGCCCACTTGGTGTGTGCTTGGGCTGAGCAATGAAGCAATTTCGTGTAGAGACTTTTCTTGGAGTTAAACGCCAGCTTTGGTGCCAGTTTGGGCGTTTAACTCCCATTTGGGTGCCAGTTCCAGCGTTTAACGCTGGGATTTCTTGAGGTGACTTTGAATGCCGGTTTGGGCCATCAAATCTTGGGCAAAGTATGGACTATTATATATTGCTGGAAAGCCCAGGATGTCTACTTTCCAACGCCGTTAAGAGCGCGCCAATTGGGCTTCTGTAGTTCCAGAAAATCCACTTCGAGTGCAGGGAGGTCAGAATCCAACAGCATCTGCAGTCCTTTTGAGTCTCAGAATCAGATTTTTGCTCAGGTCCCTCAATTTCAGCCAGAAAATACCTGAAATCACAGAAAAACACACAAACTCATAGTAAAGTCCAGAAAAGTGAATTTTAACTAAAAACTAATAAAAATATACTAAAAACTAACTAGATCATACTAAAAACATACTATAAACAATGCCAAAAAGTATACAAATTATCCGCTCATCACAACACCAAACTTAAATTGTTGCTTGTCCTCAAGCAACTGAAAATCAAATAAGATAAAAAGAAGAGAATATGCAATGAATTCCAAAAACATCTGTGAAGATCAGTATTAATTAGATGAGCGGGGCTTTTACTTTTTGCCTCTGAACAGTTTTGGCATCTCACTCTATCCCTTGTAATTCAGAATGATTGGCTTCTTTAGGAACTCAGAATCCAGATAGTGTTAGTGATTCTCCTAGTAAAGTATGATGATTCTTGAACATAGCTATTTATTGAGTCTTGGCTGTGGCCCAAAGCACTCTGTCTTCCAGTATTACCACCGGATACATACATGCCACAGACACATAATTGGGTGAACCTTTTTAGATTGTGACTCAGCTTTGCTAAAGTCCCCAATTAGAGGTGTCCAGGGTTCTTAAGCACACTTTTATTTGCCTTGGATCACAACTTTATTCTTTCTTTTTCTTTCTTTTTCTCTTTCTTTTTTTTTCGGTTTTTTTTTTTTTCATTTGCTTTTTTTTTCGTTTTTGCAATGCTTTTTCTTGCTTCAAGAATCATTTTATTGATTTTTCAGATCCTCAGTAACATGTCTCCTTTTTCATCATTCTTTCAAGAGCCAACATTCATGAACCACAAATTCAAAAGACATATGCACTGTTTAAGCATACATTCAGAGAACAAAAATATTGCCACCACATCAAAATAATTAAACTATTATAAAATTCAAAATTCATGCAATTCTTTCCTTTTCAATTAAGCACGTTGTTATTAAGAGAGGTGATGGATTCATAGGACATTCATAACTTTAAGGCATAGACACTAAGATACTAATGATCATAAGACACAAACATGGATAAACATAAGCATTAAAATTCGAAAAACAGAAGAACAAATAACAAGGAAATCAAAGAACGGGTCCACCTTAGTGATGGCGGCTCTTTCTTCCTCTTGAAGATCCTATGGAGTGTTTGAGCTCCTCAATGTCTCTTCCTTGTCTTTGTTGCTCCTCCCTCATGATTCTTTGATCTTCTCTAATTTCATGAAGGATGATGGAGTGTTCTTGATGCTCCACCCTCAGTTGTCCCATGTTGGAACTTAGTTCTCCTAGGGAGGTGTTTAGTTGCTCCCAATAGTTTTGTGGAGGAAAATTCATCCCTTGAGGAATCTCAGGGATCTCATGATGAGTGAGATCTCTTGTGTACTCCATCCTTTTCTTGGTGATGGGCTTGTCCTCATCAATGGGAATGTCTCCCTCTATGTCAACTCCAACTGAATAACAGAGGTGACAAATGAGATGAGGAAAGGCTAACCTTGCCAAGGTGGAGGTCTTGTCCGCCACCTTATAGAGTTCTTGGGCTATAACCTCATGAACCTCTATTTCTTCTCCAATCATGATACTATGGATCATGATGGCCCGGTCTATGGTAACTTCGGACCGGTTGCTAGTGGGGATGATTGAGCGTTGTATGAACTCTAACCATCCTCTAGCCACGGGCTTGAGGTCATGCCTTCTCAATTGGACCGGCTTTCCTCTTGAATCTTGCTTCCATTGTGCGCCCTCTTCACATATGGTTGTGAGGACTTGGTCCAACCTTTGATCAAAGTTGACCCTTCTAGTGTAAGGATGCTCATCTCCTTGCATCATAGGCAAGTTGAACGCCACCCTCACACTCTCCGGACTAAAATCCAAGTATTTCCCCCGAACCATAGTGAGATAATTCTTTGGATTCGGGTTCACACTTTGGTCATGGTTCTTTGTGATCCATGCATTGGCATAGAACTTTTGAACCATCAAGATTCCGACTTGTTGAATGGGGTTGGTAAGAACTTCCCAACCTCTTCTTCGGATCTCATGGCGGATCTCCGGATATTCACCCTTTTTGAGTGAAAAGGGGACCTCGGAGATCACCTTCTTCAAGGCCACAACTTCATAGAAGTGGTCTTGATGCACCCTTGAGAGGAATCTATCCATCTCCCATGACTCGGAGGTGGAAGCTTTTGCCTTCCCTTTCCTCTTTTTAGAGGTTTCTCCGGCCTTGGATGCCATAAATGGTTATGGAAAAACGAAAAAGCAACGCTTTTACCACACCAAACTTAAAATGTTTGCTCGTCCTCGAGCAAAAGAAGAAAGAAGAGAGTAGAAGAAGAAGAAATGAGGAAGAAGGGAGATGGTAGTGGTTTCGGCCAAAGAGGGGGAGAAGTGGTGTTTAGTTTGTGTGAAATTGAAGAGTTGAAGAAGGGTATTTATAGGAGAGAGGGGGGCAAAGGTTCGGCCATTATGGGTGGGTTTGGGAGGGAAAGTGGTTTGAATTTGAAGGGTGAGGTTGGTAGGGATTTATGAAGGATGGATGTGAATGGTGAAGAGAAAGATGGGATTTGATAGGTGAAGGGTTTTTGGGGAAGAGGTGTTGAGGTGATTGGTGAATGGGGGAAGAAGAGAGAGAGTGATGGTAGGGTCCTGTGGGGTCCACAGATCCTGTAGTGTCAAGGAAAAGTCATCCCTGCACCAAATGTTGCTCAAAATCACGTTTTGAGCCATTTCTGGCGTTAAACGCCGGGCTGGTGCCCATTCCTGGCGTTTAACGCCAGGTTCTTGCCCTTTACTGGCGTTTAACGCCAGTCTGGTGCCCCTTTCTGGCGTTAAACGCCCAGAAGGGTGCCAGACTGGGCGTTAAACGCCCAACAGCTAGCATTACTGGCGTTTGAACGCCAGCTTCTTCTCCTCCAGGGTGTGCTGTTTTTCTTCCTGTTTTTCATTCTGTTTTTGCTTTTTTCATTGTTTTTGTGACTTCTTATGATCATCAACCTACAAAAAAAAGATAAAATAACAAAAGAAAATAATTAATTATAAAACATTGGGTTGCCTCCCAACAAGCGCTTCTTTAATGTCATTAGCTTGACAGAGGACTCTCATGGAGCCTCAGAAATGCTCAGAACCGTGTTGAACCCTCCCAACACCAAACTTAGAGTTTGAATGTGGGGTTTCAACACCAAACTTAGAGTTTGGTTGTAGCCTCCCAACACCAAACTTAGAGTTTGACTGTGGGGGCTCTGTTTGGCTTTGTTTTGAGAGAAGCTCTTCATGCTTCCTCTCCATGATGACAGAGGGATGTCCTTGGGCCTTAAACACCAAGGATTTTTCATTCACTTGAATGATTAACTCTCCTCTGTCAACATCAATCACAGCCTTTGCTGTGGCTAGGAAGGGTCTGCCAAGGATGATGGATTCATCCATGCACTTCCCAGTCTCTAGGACTATGAAGTCAGTAGGGATGTAATGGTCTTCAATCTTCACCAAAACATTCTCTACAAGTCCATGAGCTTGTTTTCTTGAATTGTCTGCCATCTCTAATGAGATTCTTGCAGCTTGCACCTCAAAGATCCCTAATTTCTCCATTACAGAGAGGGGCATGAGGTTTACACTTGACCCTAAGTCACACAAGGCCTTCTTGAAGGTCATGGTGCCTATGGTACAAGGTATAGAAAACTTCCCAGGATCCTGCCTCTTTTAAGGCAGTTTCTGCCTAGACAAGTCATCCAGTTCTTTGGTGAGCAAGGGTGGTTCATCCTCCCAAGTCTCATTTCCAAATAACTTGTCATTCAGTTTCATGATTGCTCCAAGGTATTTAGCAACTTGCTCTTCAGTAACATACTCATCCTCTTCAGAGGAAGAATACTCATCAGAGCTCATGAATGGCAGAAGTAAGTCCAATGGAATCTCTATGGTCTCATTTTGAGCCTCAGATTCCCAAGGTTCCTCATTGAGGAACTCAGAGGAGATTGGTGCACGCCCATTGAGGTCTTCCTCAGTGGCGTCCACCTCCTCTCTTTCCTCCCAGAATTCGGCCATGGTTATGGCTTTGCACTCTCCTTTTGGATTTTCTTCTGTATTACTTGGGAGAGTACTAGGAGGGAGTTCAGTAACTTTCTTGCTCAGCTGACCAACTTGTCCTTCCAAATTTCTGATGGAGGACCTTGTTTCACTCATGAAACTTTGAGTGGTCTTTATTAGATCAGAGACCATTGTTGCTAAGTCAGAAGTATTCTGCTTAGAACTCTCTGTCTGTTGCTGAGGAGATGATGGAAAAGGCTTGCCATTGCTAAACCTATTTCTTCCACCATTATTATTATTGAAACCTTGTTGAGGTCTCTCTTGATTCTTCCATGAGAGATTTGGGTGATTTCTCCATGAAGAATTGTAGGTATTTCCATAGGGTTCTCCTAGGTAATTCACCTCTTCCATGGAAGGGTTCTCAGGATCATAAGCTTCTTCCTCAGATGAAGCTTCCTTAGTACTGCCAGGTGCATTTTGCATTCCAGACAGACTTTGAGAAATCAAATTGACTTGTTGAGTCAATATCTTGTTCTGAGCCAGTATGGCATTCAGAGTGTCAATCTCAAGAACTCCTTTCTTCTGACTAGTCCCATTGTTCACAGGATTCCTTTCAGAAGTGTACATGAATTGGTTATTTGCAACCATTTCAATCAATTCTTGAGCTTCTGCAGGCGTCTTCTTCAGATGAAGAGATCCTCCAGCAGAGCTATCCAAGGACATCTTAGATAGTTCAGAGAGACCATCATAGAAAATTCCTATGATGCTCCATTCAGAAAGCATGTCTGAAGGACATCTTCTGATTAATTGTTTGTATCTTTCCCAAGCTTCATAGAGGGATTCTCCATCCTTCTGTCTGAAGGTTTGGACTTCCACTCTAAGCTTACTCCATCTTTGTGGTGGAAAGAACTTTGCTAAGAAGGCATTGACTAGCTTTTCCCAAGAGTCCAGGCTTTCTTTAGGTTGAGAATCCAACCATATTCTAGCTCTGTCTCTTACAGCAAAAGGGAATAGCATCAGTCTATAGACCTCAGGGTTAACCCCATTAGTCTTGACTGTGTCACAGATTTGCAAGAATTCAGCTAAAAACTGATGAGGATCTTCCATTGGAAGTCCATGGAACTTGCAATTCTGTTGCATTAGAGAAACTAATTGAGGCTTAAGCTCAAAGTTGTTTGCTCCAATGGCAGGGATAGAGATGCTTCTCCCGTAGAAATCAGGAGTAGGTGCAGTAAAGTCACCCAGCACCTTCCTTGCATTGTTGGCATTGTTGTTGTTTTCGGCTGCCATGGGTTCTTCTTCTTTGAAGAATTTGGTCAGGTCCTCTAAAGAGAGTTGTGCTTTGGCTTCTCTTAGCTTTCTCTTCAAGGTCCTTTCGGGTTCAGGATCAGCTTCAACAAGAATGCCTTTGTCTCTGCTCCTGCTCATATGAAAGAGAAGAGAAAAAGAAAATGTGGAATCCTCTATGTCACAGTATAAGGATTCCTTGAAATGTCAGAGGAAAAGAGAAATAGAAAGAAGAAGGAGAAGAAGAATTCGAACTTTAATTAGATAAGGTTCGAATTGTGCATTAAGAAGGAGTAGTACTCCATAAATAGAAGGATGTGGGAAGGAGGGAAGAGAATTTTCGAAAATTCAATTAAAAAGATGTTGATAATTTTCGAAAATTGAAAGTGGAAAAGAAATCAAGTGATTTTTGAAAAAGATTTTTAAAATTAGAAGTCAAAGAGATTTGATTGAAACTATTTTGAAAAAGATGTGGTTAAAAAGATTTGATTGAAAAGTTATGGTTTTAAAAAGATGTGATTGAGAAGATATGATTTGAAAACCATTTTAAAAGATATGATTTGAAAACAATTTGAAAAGATATGATTTTGAAAACAAATGACTTGCCTAACAAGAAAAGATATGATTCAAACATAAAACCTTTCTCAACAGAAAAGGCAACAAATTTGAGATGTTCAATCAAATCATTAATTGTTAGTAAGTATCTTTGAAAAAGGAAAGAAATTGATTTTGAAAACATTTGATTGAAAAGAATTGATTTGAAAAAGATTTGATTTTGGAAAACTTGAAAAAAATTGATTTGAAAACAAAATCTTCCCCCTAGCACCATCCTGGCGTTAAACTCCCAGAATGGTATACATTCTGGCGTTTAACGCCCAAAATGCTACCTTTTTGGGCGTTAAACGCCCAACCAGGTACCCTGGCTGGCGTTTAAACGCCAGTCTGCCTTCTTCACTGGGCATTTTTGAATGCTCAGCTTTTTCTGTATAATTCCTCTGCAGTGTGTTCTGAATCTTCAATCCCTTGTATCATTGACTTGAAAAGACACAAATTAAAAATATTTTTGGATTTTTTTATAATAAAAATGCAACAAGAATCAAATAACAATGCATGCAAGACACCAAACTTAGCAGTTTGTATACTACTGACACTAATGAACTGAAAATGCATATGAGACACACAAAATACTCAAGTCAATAGAATTCAAAGATCAGAGCAAGTGAATCATCAAGAACATCTTGAAGATCACTAAGACATATGAATGCATGCAATTGACACCAAACTTAGGATGAGACACTAGACTCAAACAAGAAATATTTTTGAATTTTATGGTTTTGCAAATTTTTTTTTGTATTTTTCGAAAATTAAGTGGAAAAAAAAGTATCAAAATTCTTAATGAGAATTCCAGGAATCAGTGCAATGCTAGTCTAAGACTCCGGTCCAGGAATTAGACATGGCTTCACAGCCAGCCAAGCTTTCAAAGAAAGCTTCGGTCCAAAACACTAGACATGACCAAAGGTCAGCCAAGCCTTAGCAAATCATTGCTCCAAAAGCAAGATTGATACAAAATCAACAAGCTCTTGTGGTGATAAGTTGAAACCTCGGTCCAATCAGATTAGACATGGCTTCTCAGCCAGCCAGATTTCAACAAATCATCATGAAACTCTAGAATTCATCTTCAAGAATTTCGAAAAAAAAAATACCTAATCTAAGCAACAAGATGAACCGTCAGTTGTCCAGCCTGAACAATCCCGGGCAATAACACCAAAAATTTGATGTTGTTGCCGGATCTTGGCACTGATGTTACCAAAGGCTTGCTCAAAACTAGAACAATCCCCGGCAACGGCGCCAAAAACTTGGTGCGCGAAATTGTGAACTATACTTTTTCACAACTCTCATAATCCCTGGTAATGGCTCCAAAAACTTGGTGCGCTCAATACCATGGCATTACACAACTTCGCACAACTAACCAGCAAGTGCACTGGGTCGTCCAAGTAATAAACCTTACGTGAGTAAGGGTCGATCCCACGGAGATTGTTAGTATTGAAGCAAGCTATGGTCATCTTGTAAATCTTAGTCAGGCAAACTCAGATATATATGGTGATGAACGAAAATAACATAAAAGATAAAGATAGTGATACTTATGTAACTCATTGGTAGGAACTTCAGATAAGCGCATGAAGATGCCTTCCCTTCCATCTCTCTGCTTTCCTACTGTCTTCATCCAACCCTTCTTACTCCTTTCCATGGCAAGCTCGTATAGGGTCTCACTGTTGTCAGCAGCTACCTCCCATCCTCGCAGTGAAAGCTAATGCTCAATACTCTGTCACAGTACGGCCAATCACCGGTTCGGTTCCCTCCCCTACCGGAATAGAATAACTCTTTTGCGTCTGTCACTAACGCCCAGTAGGTTACAGGTTTGAAGCACGTCACAGTCATTCAGTCATTGAATCCTACTCAGAATACCACAGACAAGGTTAGACCTTCCGGATTCTCTTGAATGCTGCCATCAGTTCTTGCCTATACCACGAAGACTCTGATCTCACGGAATGGCTGGCTCGTTTGTCAGGCGAGCACTCGGTTGTCAGGCGATTAACCATGCATCGTGCAATCAGGAATCCAAGAGATATTCACTAAGCCTCAGATGCTTGTAGAACAAGAATGGTTGTCAGTCACCTTGTTCATGGGTGAGAATGGTGATGGGCGTCAATCATCACCTTCATCATGTTGAAGAACAAGTGATATCTTGGTAAAAGAACAAGTGGAATTGAATGGAAGAACAATAGTAATTGCATTAATACTCGAGGTACAGCAGAGCTCCACACCTTAATCTATGGTGTGTAGAAACTCCACCGTTGAAAATACATAAGCATAAGGTCTAGGCATGGTCGAATGGCCAGCCTCCCAATGATCTAAGAACTCAAATGTCCAAAGATGATCTAGAGATCTAAAAGTGATCAAAAGATTTTTTTTTATACAATAGTAAAAGGTCCTACTTATAAGAAACTAGTAGCCTAGGGTGTACAGAAATGAGTAAATGACATAAAAATCCTTTTCCGGGCCCACTTGGTGTGTGCTTGGGCTGAGCAATGAAGCAATTTCGTGTAGAGACTCTTCTTGGAGTTAAACGCCAGCTTTGGTGCCAGTTTGGGCGTTTAACTCCCATTTGGGTGCCAGTTCCAGCGTTTAACGCTGGGATTTCTTGAGGTGACTTTGAACGCCGGTTTGGGCCATCAAATCTTGGGCAAAGTATGGACTATTATATATTGCTGGAAAGCCCAGGATGTCTACTTTCCAACGCCGTTGAGAGCGCGCCAATTGGGCTTCTGTAGTTCCAGAAAATCCACTTCGAGTGCAGGGAGGTCAGAATCCAACAGCATCTGCAGTCCTTTTGAGTCTCAGAATCAGATTTTTGCTCAGGTCCCTCAATTTCAGCCAGAAAATACCTGAAATCACAGAAAAACACACAAACTCATAGTAAAGTCCAGAAAAGTGAATTTTAACTAAAAACTAATAAAAATATACTAAAAACTAACTAGATCATACTAAAAACATACTATAAACAATGCCAAAAAGTATACAAATTATCCGCTCATCACTGAGCTCTGATGAGATCCACGTGCTGTGAGGCTCCTTGGGCACGGAACGCTAGCTAGGAGGTTTTCTCTGGGCCAATGGATGCTCTGCTCTGCTCTTTGGGCGTTGGATGCCTGGAAGGGGGCAGGAAGCTGGCGTTGGATGCCAGTTTTAGGCCTTCTAATCCGAAGCGAAGTATAGACTATTATATATTAGATCCAGAAAAGCTCTTTCGAACGTAGGCAGTTCTGATCTAGACAGCATCTGTAGTGCTTTCTCTGTCTCTGAATCAGACTTCTGCTCTAGCTCCTTAATTTCAGCCAGAAATTACCTGAAATTCCCCAAAAACACAAAAACTCATAGTAGAATCCTAAAATGTGAATTTAACACTAAAACCTATAAAAACTCAATAAAAACTAAATAAAAACTACTAAAAACTGTATGAAAGTGATGTCAAAAAGTGTAAAAAATATCTGCTCATCATCTAGATAAAAGCTTTCTCAATATATATATATATATATATATAGAGAGAGAGAGAGAAGGAGGGAGAAAATACTTTTCTAATATCAAAACTTATTAATTTGTTTGGAAATATAGTATAGATAAACAAACACAAACAAGATAGCTTCAATTTCTTTTTTTGAAATTTAGAAGGACATAATCTTTCATAACCAAAGAAGAGAAAGAAAATACAAGCCTTAAAGTCTATAATGTTTGTAGACCACCCTTGAAACATTGGGAGTAAATGAAGTTAAACAAAATAATGCGAAGCAACAACACAACAAGGCAAGAAAAACTGAACAACAACAATCATAGAGCATAAATAAAACACCCATAACAATCGTAAATCAAAACCACAGGTGTAACACCCTACCATACAAAGTCTTATGCTTAAGTCATAATTCAGAGATGGCAAGGTATTACGACCTCTGAAATAAAAATTTAGTATATATAGTAGTGTGAAAAATGATTATAACTAGGATCCTTTGAAGAAAAAGTGCAAAGCAAAAGCGCAACTAAAAATTGTAACACTCCGACCAATAACGTACCGAATAAAGGAATAAACTAAGGTGAGATTATATATATACAAAGGAGTGCCAAAAACAGGAATATCAAAACTCAAAATCCGGTTGCGAAGATGACCGGTCTGAGCATAGCAATATATACAAGTAAATAAAATAAGAAACCCCAAGGAAATCGAAAGGAACATAAATACGGAAAACCTATTCTCCAAAATCCCCTCTAAGAGGACTCATCACAGTTTGTATTATTTAAGTAGAGATAAAAGTATCTAAGAAAAACATATAAAACCAAAACAGAGTCCCGAGAACAAAGGATCTTCGCAAATCCAAAAGCCTCCAACACGCTTCAGTGAGAAGCCTCATGTCCTGCATCTGAAAACTACAAAATTTGCAGGGGTGAGAACCAAAGGTTCTCAATACGGTAACAGTGCCCACATATCTAACATGTAATGTCGTGGAAAAGCCAAAGGCAATCCTAGAACTTCCACCAGATAAATTCAAAGCTTATAAACAGACTAAACCATAATATGGCAAATCCTTCAGACCTCCCAACCACGAGCAGGAGTATAATATGGCAAACACAGTTATGTCAAACAAGAGATATACAGATAGGGGACAGATAAGGAATTTAGACAATTAGCAAGTAATATGCAGTCAATTAGGCAATTCCAAACAATTCACATAATATGCATATGATGAATGCCTGTCCCTAATGGCTGATGATATCATCTGTTGGTTATATAGCCAACCCGACAAGTCCTGGAAGCTAACCATTGGACTGTCCCTCTGTCGTGCATCCCCAACTCGAGTTATACTCAACATAAACGTGATCATAATCATGATCCATATCCAACACCCTCAATGGTGTATATTCACGGAGGGCGAGCTTATCCGGAACTTTCACAGTATCCGGCCACACTTACGACATAGGGTCAGTAGAGTATCGAGTCTCTACCTGGAGTACATGGTGGCTAGCCACTGCTTTCACCCAGGGAAACTCGTATCTCCGATAGTGGAAGTGCAACATTCACATTTCATTCAATAGCATATATGCATTTATACTCAGCCATAATCAATAAAGGCTCCGTCGTAACTCGGCATTAACACAATCATCCGGCTCATAGTTCAATCCAGAACCAGCCAACTTATCAATAAACACAGCCCTTCGGCTTATGGCACATGCAGCACTTCTACCGCCATCCTCCGTATCTCATATAATCATCTTTGATCACCATTGATCATAATTTTTCCCCTTGCTTCATTCACAAGTTACCACATCCCATAGTTCCTTTCTCATTGCTAGGCATATCATAATGATTTAAGACATAAGGGGTGAGATTGGAGGCTTAGAAGTATGAAATTTGGCTTTTAAAACTAAAAAATCAACTTTGGGATAAAAACAGGGCCACGCGTACGCGTCCTTCACACGCACGCGTGGATGGTCACAAAGTTCATCGACGCGTATGTGACGCCAACGCGCACGCATGGATGGAAAAATAGCCAAATGACGCGTATGCGTCAGCCACACGTACGCGTGGATGCGTTTGTGCCCCACGCACAAAACTGGCACAATTCTGGCACAACTCTCGGGAAAAGGGTTGGACATTTGGTGCAATGCATCGACGTGCACGTGTGGGCCATTGACGTTAGGATTTTTGCCAGTAAAGAAGTTCATAAAAACAGTCGCGTTGTAGATATAGTCTCTAAACCGACAGAAATCCCTTCGTACAAACGTTTGGGTGTCACAAGTAACAAACCCCTTTAAAAATTGTTAACCGAGTATTCAAACCTCGGGTCGTCTTCTCAAGGAACTGCAAGGGGGTATGTTCTTATTATTGGCTATAAAGGTTGTAATCGGGGTTTAGAAGATGAGAAGCAAGTGATTTAAATGACAATTAATTTAAATGGCGATTAAAAGTAATTAATAACTGTAAAAATAACTTTTGGCAAGGTAAGAGAAATTGGAAGTCCAACTTGGTGATCTCTCTCAATAATAATGAAAGTTGTATCTAATTTCCACTTAGTCAACCTTTAAAGTAAAGGAAAATCAAGGGACTAATTAGTTGACCTTCGAATCCTATTTATTTCCTAAGAAAAAGTTGGGATTATCGAAGTTCAGTTTAATTAGCGAGATAACGATTATCAATTATGCTGAGTTTGATAACTGTTGAGTTACTGATTTCTTAACCAAGACCAAAAGAGAGAAAGTAAATTACTGGAATAAAAATATCTTCAAATCGGAAACAATGATAATTAAAAGGAACAATCATAAACTGGAATACTTCAAATATCATTAATAATAATCTGTAACATGGAATAATTCATAACTTGAATCATAAAAGTAAATAATCAATTCAAAGCTGGAATAAATAAACATAGTGAAAGGTAATCTTAAAACAAAGGAATATAAAACCTGGATCGAGAGTCACTCTTAAAAACAAAGAGAAGTCCTAAATCCTAAGAGAGAGAGGAGAGAACCTCCCTCAAAACTAAATCTAAATCATTGAAAATAAAAATGCGAGCTCTCCGTGAATGGATGCATTACCACACTTTATAACCTCTAGTCTATGCTGTCTGTACTTGGATCTGGGCCAAAAAGGGCTTCAGAAATCGCTGGGGCATATTCTATAAATTCTGATTCGTGGCCTCTGTCACGCGTCCGCGTGGGTCATGCGGTCGCGTTATTCGGAGCTTTTCTTTGCCATGCGGTCGCGTCAGTCACGCGTCCGCGTCGTATGAGTTATGCTTAAGGCGCGCGGTCGCGTCAGTCATGCGACTGTGTCGCTGCTTCTTTGCCTTTGGCACGCGATCGCGTCGTCCATGCGATCGCGTGGGTGCCAGTTTCTTTGAAGCTCCGTTTCGCATTTTCCTTCCATTTTTGTATGTTTCCTTTTCCATCCTTTAAGTCATTCAGCCTTAGAAAATCTGAAACTACTCAACACACTAATCACGGCATCGAATGGAAATAAAGGTAATTAAAATAATTAATTTTAAAGCTTAGGAAACATGTTTTTCAGATACATCACATAATAAGGAAAGGAAAGTAAAACCATGCAATTAATATGAATAAGTGGGTGAAGGATTGAATAAATCACTCAAACTAAGCACAAAATAACTCATGAAATATGGTTTTATCAACCTCCCCACACTTAAACAATAGCATGCTAAATCCAAGATGAAGATTAAGATTAGGTTAAAGTGGTGGAATGTTATGCAATGCAACCTATTCTAAATGCATCTACCTAAATGAGTCATGTAATTCCAATTTATCCACTCATATATAAAGCTTACATGTAGCCAAATTAATTCACATTCTCAAGGAGTCATATATATATATATATAGCCAACCCTCAAATAATAAAGCATTTTAGCAAATGAGATGGGAAAGAAAAATATTGTACAAACTTGCAAAACAATTAGTAATTTATGCACAGATATATGTTGATGAGTTATTGAACCCTTACTGGATTTTGTGTTTACTCTCTAGTCACTCAGTGTTTATTGGGTTTATTCACTCTACTTTTCTTTTTATTCTTACTTCATATAACTTTGTTCTTCATCTAACCAATCAACAATTATAGAGTATAGTCATACCAAAAATCATGAGGTCTTTAATTAAGGTTGTAATGGGGCCAAGGTAAAGGTAAGGATTTATGTATAGGGATAAGTGAGCTAATAAGTGAATCCTTAATTAGACTAAGATCTAACCTAACATACATATTTAATACAACAAAATTTGTTTACCTATTTTTCCATATTTTCCCACTTGTTGTTACATGCTCATGCCTCAATTCTTATTATTATTATTATTATTATTATTATTATTATTATTATTATTATTATTATTTTGCACATGGTAATTGAGTCGCTTTGATTTCTCACGAGTATGCTTCCTAAAATTTCTAAGTTATTTTATTTCTTTCAACTTTTTCTACCTTTTGTTTCTATCATCCATGTTCCCAAAAGGTTTTCCACAATTTACTCTATTTATAATTTTCTGTCTTAAGCTAACCAAGGATTCACTTGGGATTTTCTTTTGTTTTTCTGCTTAAGGCTAGTAATTTGGCTAAATAGAATAAAGGGGTTTTAAAAGGCTCAAGGGGGGCTAACAAGGGTGATGTAAAAGGTAAGCTATTTTTGGGGTAAGTGAGCTAAAATCAAATGATGGCCTCAATCATTCTTTTGGTATGTATCTACATTTTATATTCTATAGTTGGACATATAGATTAAAGCAAAGTAAAGAACATCAGAATAAAAAGAAGTGAAACACATAGGAATAAAATTATGGTTTAAATGCAACCATACAATTAAGCTCAAGACTCACAGACTGTGTGTTCTCTAACTCAAGCATCATATATCATTCATATATGTTATGCAGGTTTAGTTAAACATTCCCATTATTCTCATCAAAAAAATTATTTAGGGTGGCTTTTAAAGTTTTAATGTTCCTCCTTGATGAAATGTTGTCAGCTTAACTACATCATGTAATGCTTATATATACAAGGTTTATGGATTTAAATCTGTTATGTTCAATTTCCTAGCTTACTCCCTTTTTATATTTTTCAATTAGACTATGCTATCTTATGTTAAAAAGGGTAAACTATACTAATTAATCCACTAATAAGTTAGAATTGCAAACTAAACTAAATAACTAAAATAAACTAAATAGCTAAAATATTAACTAAAAATGCAAAATGCAGAAATAGAGTAGAAATACATCAAAGTAGCAATGTATAAGTGCTCAGAAAATAACAATAAAAAGGAAAAATACAGAAAAATATCCAAAATAAAAGAAAAAGAGATGTAGTGGTTCACCAAAATAAAAACGCCAGAGATGGTGACCTCCCCACACTTAAAATGAAGCATCGTCCCTGATGCTCAGTCAGGCCGGGTGTGAAGGGGTGTCATCACTGGTAGGGGTAGTAGCTGGAGGTGCTGTGGTGGAGGTGGGCTGAGGGTCTGGCTGCTGTAGAGGAGGTGCTGACTGGATCGGAATCTGCGGATCTGCAGCCTCAATCCGATGTGGGACCTCCTGGTGTGGGGCAGCCTGCTCTGCGCCTGCCTGCTGATGGGTCTCTGCCTGGGAATGAGTCTCCTCCTCGTGCTCATCCTCCTCCTCCTCTGATGGCTCGGATGGTGTTTCGGGCTCGAAGGGGATGTCAGCGCCCTGTCGGATCATCAGCTTCAGATGTGTATAGCGACGCTGGCTGCGACGCTCCAATCTTTCATACCGGCGCTGGTTACGGCGCTCCATCTGATCAAGTTGGCGAAAAAGGCGGTGCACTAGGCGGTATACGGGCTCTGAGGCAGGTGGAGGGGCAGTGGTGGCAGCAGGGGCAGCAGTGGATGAAGAGGGTCCAGCGGACGGTGGGGCTGTCTCATCAGTAGCAGTGAATGGTGGTGGTCTGTAGCCCAAAGCTAAGAAGTTCTTGCTGTGAGGAGTGGTGGTATGTAGCCCAAAGCTAAGAAGTTCTTGCTGTGAGGAATGATCTTCCTGCAGTCCACTGCTGGTGGTTTCTCATCGGCATCCTCCCATGGCACGTCAGCCTGACGGCCTAGCTGTGTAACCAGATAAGGAAAAGGGAGGGTGCCTCGGACATGGACCCTGGCCATATAATGATGGATGAAGCGTGGTAGATAAAGGTCCTTACCTTCCATCACACACCATAGGAGGGTGATCATGGCAGCCGGAATCTCCGTCTCATGAGTACTCGGCATCACATAGTTGCTCAAGATTTGATGCCAAAGCCGAGCCTCATCATTTAGGTACACCCTCTTGATCCCTCTGGGCATGGTGGTGTCCTGACCCATCTCCCAGGGAACAGTCGGGTCGAGAGCTATCCGGGCCTTCACAGCATCCCAATCAAAACGCAGCAGCGCATGTCCTCCTCAGCCTTTTTATAACCATCAGGCTGATCGAACTTGGCCGGGAGCTAGAGAATGTGCTCTATGGCCTCCTCAGTGACCAAAATCGGTTTTCCTCTCAGGTTCACTGCATCTAGTGTAGTAAGGTAGTAGTTGCAGTAGAATTCCCTAACCCAAGATGCATTAACCTCTGCCAGTGCTCTTTCCAGAAAGAACCATCCGCTTTGCTTGATTTGCTCAGTGGTGTACTGTCGGAGGGCTTCTGGAATCTTCAGAGTTCTCTCCAGGTATAGGTTCCTAGAGGTTGCAAATGCCGGGTACTTCAGCTCACAGTACCGGTTTGTAAATTTTGTGGGATCATTTGCAGGGAGCAGCTGGTCAGCTTTTTCCTACTGTGTAAAGTTCTTCTCCCGCCATGAAGAATCATGCATTAAGTCAATGATGGACTGGGAGGGGTCTCCTCTTTTACGCTTGCTAGTAGCCTTGCTTTTCCCTTTTCTCTATGAGGTGGATATCCTGGAAAACAGAAAACCAGGGGCAATTAAACAAAGAAACTCAAAGCGGCAAAGGAGAATGAGAATGAGGTAAATGAGTTAGGTAAAGGTGTATTAAGGAATGTAAAGCAGTTTAAAAGTGTGAAAGGAATAATGTACAATCCAAAATGTATCAAAATTCAAGTTATATAGAAAAACAATCAATATGCCATGGATAGAAAGTTAGGGGAAAGTGGAAAGTCAGAAAAGGGATTTCAAAAGAAATTAGTATGGTTAGAATTTGAAAAAGGAAGTTAGGAGTTAAAATTAGTGAGTCAGTAAAAAGTGGGTTAAGGTAAGTGGCATAAAGAAAATATTCCATGTAACCAGGATTCACAGGTATGAATAGAAGTAACTCATAACCAAATAAGGAAAACAATCGGATGCTGATTCAAAGAGATATAAAGAAGAATTGGAATTAGAAAATCACACATGCAGTTGAAAAACCAGGAAATCTAAAGGATAACAAAGCATGCCTAAGCACTCATGAAATGGTCCGGGTAAAGCAGAGTTCAATTTGCCAAACCAAAACATGAATGAAAATATTTTATAGAAATTTGGGCAGCATTCCGGCTAAATATGGATTATCCCGGAAAATAAACAGCAATCAAAGCAGTTCATATGAATTAAAAAGTCAAGCTGCAGGTACATATAGATAATATAAACATGAAAATTCAATGTAAAGAGCAGCAAGATACAAGAAATACAGCATATGAACAAGATATCAGCAACATCATATATGCAAATATGATAAAACAGAAGCAAGAACAGTGCAAATAAACAGACCTAAATCCACTAACCATAGTCTAAACAACCTAACAACCTAAAATCCACTACAACATGCATATCTAGCTAGCCTAAACATGAACATAAACGAAAAAGAAAATAAGAAAAACAACGAACGGATAAAAAGAGTGCGTGCTGCGGAACCTGGGAAGCGAAAGAAGTAGAACGGGACGGAAAAGTGGCTGGGTGGTGGCGGCGGTGGCTTCCGGTGCGGTGGAGGGCACGGCGGCGCGGAGGGGCAGTGGTTAGGGAGGGGAAAAGGGAGGAGGTGGTGGACGGCGGCGGCGGTGTGTGGTGGCGCGGAGGGGGGCAGTAACGGAGGAGGGGGTGAAGGGGAAGAAAGAAGAAGAAAGGAAGGGGGAAAAAAAGGGGGTTGGGTGGCAACTGTGGGTGGACGCCGATGGTTGGGCGGTGGGGGAGGTGGCGGCGAGGGTGGCTGAGTGGTGGTTGAGGGTTGAGGGAAGAGAGAGGGGGAAGAAGATTGGGGGGGTAGGCTGCGCGAATTGGGGTTTCGCGTGACCTGGGAGAGTTATATTTTGAAATCCACGCGGCCGCGTGGGGCACGCGGTCGCGTGGTGGGGGTGAAAATGGGGGTGATGCGATCGCATGGGTCGTGCGATCGCGTCGCTGGAAGTTGTGCTAAACGCACGACTCCAGCGTTGTTTCAACGCAACTCTCTGTCTCTTTCGAGGTTGTAGTGCAATCCATGCGACGCGATCGCGTTGCTCACGCGGTCACGTGGGATATTGTTTTTGCAAATGACGCGATTGCATAGGGCATGCGATCGCGTGGGCCAATTTGTGCAAAACGCACAGGGGCCGCACGATTCCAGCCTAACTTTCTGGACGTTGGATTTTTACGCCGATCTTCAGGTCACGCGGCCGCGTGGGTCACGCGGTCGCGTGGGTTGTGTTTTCGCAATAGGACGCAATCGCATGGGGCATGCGATCGCGTCGTACACCCTTTTTTTGTGCATGAACAATGCAGAATACAGTGATTAATATGAGTGCTATGCATGATTCCAAGTTCACTAAAGTAAAATTAAAAGGAAATAAAAATAAAAACAAACAACGTAAAATAAACTGAAAAGGAAACGACCATACCATGGTGGGTTGTCTCCCACCTAGCACTTTTAGTTAAAGTCCTTAAGTTGGACATTAGAGGAGCTTCCAGTTATGGTGGCTTATGCTTAAATTCGTCCAAAAATCTCCACCAGTGCTTGGAATGCCAATAGCCTCCGGGGTCCCAAACTAGGCATGTGAAGCTTCTGAGCAGCTTCAAACAGATTTTTAGGTTCCCGGGGTGATAAATGTCAGAATAAACTCCAGGATTCCAAGCCTTGCTTTTAAATCCGCCTCCGTCTTGATCTACCTGTTTCCATCCGGGCGGTTTAAAGAGTAGAATCTCACCATGGTAACCAAACGTTCTCCGTGATCCATGTAATTGAGCACGATACCAATCCGTATACTTCGAGGTGAAGCGTGGAACTTTATTGAACCTTGTGCACCAGCTCTGAGTACGAGCCATTTCCTTCTTACTCTTAAAGCCGCAGAGAGCTCTAAGTTGGCCATCTGTTTCAAGTAAACTATATTCAAGTGAATAAGCAAAGTTATAAGTTAAGTATTGTACCCACTTGAAGCTTGTATTAGGTGGTAGTGGCCTTTTGATAGGTGTTTCGGGTGGTTCTGTAAGTTCTACTCCCTTATGCTCTTCTGTGAATTCTTCCATACCCTTGCAAGAGTCCTCAATTGTATCTGTGTCCTGGTCGAAGTCTCCTATATCTTCCTCATCACTTGAGTCATAGATTGGAGGTTGAGAGAAGTCTACCACCGCATCATCTTCGCATTCACTTGGGGAAGATTCTTCGATCTCAGAGAATTCTTTTGCGGATGCAAGTTCATTACCAAGAGAACTAGACTTGTGGCTGTCATCATTAAGGGAATTTGCTTCTTGGATTATTCCATCTGATTCTTCATAAACGACTTGCCTTGGGGATTGTGTACCATCCTCCTCAGCATTAATTGTAACGTCCCTGACGGAGTTCTCCTTAGTTCTGGATTCCCATGGAGATTCAGCATCTCCTAGATCCTCAACCAACTCTTCTTCTTGGACAATGACAGCTTCTTCTATTTGTTCTAGTACGAATTCATTCTTTGCCTTGTCCATTGGAGTTTCTGGTATCTCTTTCATGCTTTGTTCTTCATTAGACTGTCCACATGGGGCTATGGCTGATTCTTGTGTATCTGAGCACCTAGAAATCCATTGAATTATTGCTTGCTCCAGTTGTTGAATGGTTGTTTGAAGATTATCTACTGTGTCCTTTAGGCAAACCTCTGCTTCTCGGGTTGCTGGACTTGGACATGATACAAAATAGGATGGTAGTGATTGGGAGTGATTGGGTTGGTATTGGGGTAAGGAAGGATCATATGGTGGCGAATGGTGAAAAGAAGCTTGTGAGTGTGGTGGTTCGAGGTTATTTTGAGAGGGTGGCCTATATGCACGGGGTGGGGCTTGTTGGTAGTTACAAGGTTGTCCACCGTATCTTTCAGCTGGGTATGCATTGTAGAATGGTCTTTGTCCAGGATATCTCGGAGGGTGCTGTTGCCTAAAGGGTTGATTAGATCCTCTTGGCTCCATCCATCCTTGATTGGTCTGACCTTGATGCATATTCCTGCTATAACTTCTATTTCCTTCAACAAAGTTAGAACCAAAGTCAAAGCGAGAGGGGTGAGAGTTCATGGTAGCAAATAAAATTAAAAAGGAAAATTAAAAATAAATAAACAAAAAAAAGAAAAATATTTACAATAACTAATAATAAGGCACACGTTAGTAGTTCCCCGGCAACGGCGCCATTTTGACGTTAGGATTTTTGCCAGTAAAGAAGTTCATAAAAACAGTCGCGTTGTAGATATAGTCTCTAAACCAATAGAAATCCCTTCGTACAAACGTTTGGGTGTCACAAGTAACAAACCCCTTTAAAAATTGTTAACCGAGTATTCAAACCTCGAGTCGTCTTCTCAAGGAACTGCAAGGGGGTATGTTCTTATTATTGGCTATAAAGGTTGTAATCGGGGTTTAGAAGATGAGAAGCAAGTGATTTAAATGACAATTAATTTAAATGGTGATTAAAAGTAATTAATAACTGTAAAAACAACTTTTGGCAAGGTAAGAGAAATTGGAAGTCCAACTTGGTGATCTCTCTCAATAATAATGAAAGTTGTATCTAATTTCCACTTAGTCAACCTTTAAAGTAAAGGAGAGTCAAGGGACTAATTAGTTGACCTTCGAATCCTATTTATTTCCTAAGAAAAAGTTGGGATTATCAAAGTTCAGTTTAATTAGCGAGATAACGATTATCAATTATGCTGAGTTTGATAACTGTTGAGTTACTAATTTCTTAACCAAGACCAAAAGAGAGAAAGTAAATTACTGGAATAAAAATATCTTCAAATCGGAAACAATGATAATTAAAAGGAACAATCATAAACTGGAATACTTCAAATATCATTAATAATAATCTGTAACATGGAATAATTCATAACTTGAATCATAAAAGTAAATAATCAATTCAAAGCTGGAATAAATAAACATAGTGAAAGGTAATCTTAAAACAAAGGAATATAAAACCTGGATCGATAGTCACTCTTAAAAACAAAGAGAAGTCCTAAATCCAAAGAGAGAGAGGAGAGAACCTCCCTCAGAACTAAATCTAAATCATTGAAAATAAAAATGCGAGCTCTCCCTGAATGGATGCATTCCCACACTTTATAACCTCTAGTCTATGCTGTCTATACTTGGATCTGGGCCAAAAAGGGCTTCAGAAATCGCTGGGGCGTATTCTGTAAATTCTGATTCGTGTCCTCTGTTACGCGTCCGCGTGGGTCACGCGGTCGCGTTATTTGGAGCTTTTCTTTGCCACGCGGTCGCGTCAGTCACGCGTCCGCGTCGTATGAGTTATGCTTAAGGCGCGCGGTCGCGTCAGTCATGCGACCGCGTCGCTGCTTCTTTGCCTTTGGCACGCGATCACGTCGTCCATGCGATCGCGTGGGTGCCAGTTTCTTTGAAGCTCCGTTTTGCATTTTCCTTCCATTTTTGTATGTTTCCTTTTCCATCCTTTAAGTCATTCAGCCTTAGAAAATCTGAAACTACTCAACACACTAATCACGGCATCGAATCGAAATAAAGGTAATTAAAATAATTAATTTTAAAGCTTAGGAAACATGTTTTTCACATACATCACATAATAGGAAAGGAAAGTAAAACCATGCAATTAATATGAATAAGTGGGTGAAGGATTGAATAAATCACTCAAACTAAGCACAAAATAACTCATGAAATATGGGTTTATCAGCCATGCGCATGCTTGGATGGCGCGTTTCTGAAAAACGACGTGTACGCATTAGGCACGCCTACGCATGGGGGTATTCTGCTAAAAACTTTTTCTAAGTTAAAAGCTGCAAAATTCACAAATTAAACCCCCAACCTTCCAACGGACATAACTTCTTCATTTTAAATCATTTTTTCCCGTTCTTCGAACTGATGAACATCCTAGATCCAATTTCATTTCTAAACAAGTTTGGCACAAAACGAGGATCCGGAGTCCAAGTTATGCTCTGTTAAAGTATGCCCAAAAACCACATTTTCATACAAACCACAAAGTGCTATTTTCAAAACAAGCCATCTTCGTCCCTTTTCAAAATCAACCAAAACTTACCAATTTCATCCCTTTTTGAAATCAATCAAAATATACCAAAATCATCCTCAAGCCTCCTCAACTCATACGTTAACATTTTCATCAAATTCACAACCACCATACAACCATTTTAGCCCATCTCAATCAAATGGCTAAAATCCAAACAAATTAACATGTCATACATCATCCCTTGTCCCAATTTCCAATAATACCATTTCTAATCAACCATCATTATACATAATCAATATCACACTCACCATCAACATGGTTTCACCCACAAAGTAAAAGATGTTTTCTCTTGATCCCTTAGATTAACTACTATCTGGTTGTAGCCAGAGTAGCCATCCAAGAAGCAGTAGTAAGCATGCCCAGCAAGTCTTTCCAGCATTTGGTCCATGAAGGGAAGTGGAAAATGACTTTTTCTAGTGGCTTCATTGAGCTTTCTCTAATTAATACACATTCTCCATCCAGTGACAGTTCTTGTAGGGATGAGCTCTTCCTTTCATTGGGCACTACAGTGATGCCTTCTTTCTTGGGAGCCACTTAAACGGAGCTCACCCATGGGCTATCCGAAATTGGGTAAATTACCCCTCCCTGCCATAGCTTCATGACTTCCTTCTGCACCACCTCTTTCATGACTTAATTCAGCCTCCTTTGGGGTTGAATGGAGGGTTTGGCATCATCTTCCAACAATATCTTATGCATGTATATGGATGAACTGATTCCCTTTAAGTCAGCAAGGGTCCATTCAATGTCATCTTTATGTGTTTGCAACACTTTGATTAATTCTTCCTCCTGTTCTTTGCTAAGAGATGAATTTATGATCACTGGGTAACTTTCATTGTTTCCCAAGTATGCATATTTAAGGGTGGATGGTAACGATTTCAGTTTAAGCTTAGGTGCTTCTTTTTCTTCATTCTTCTCTTCTGATGTGCGCTGGATAAGAACTTCGACTGCTGCAGCCTCTTCGTTTGATGTGGGGTCCTCTCCTAATATTTCCTCAATTTCTTCCTCCTCATGGGTCACTTGTACTAAGACTTCCACTGAATCCAACCTCATGCATTCTCCTAGTGATTCCCGTGGGTAGCTCAAGGCTTTAAACACATTGAATACCATTTTTTCATCATGTAACCTAAGGGTAAGTTCACCCTTTTGGACATCTATGATGGCTCCGGTAGTAGCTAAGAATGGCCTTCCCAAAATAATTGAGGCTTTGGCTTCTTCCTCCATATCCAACACTACAAAGTCTGATGGGAAGATGAAATATCCCACCTTTACTAACAAGTCTTCCACTACTCCTTGGGGAAACTTGAATGATCGGTTTGCCAATTGAAGGGCCATTCTTGTTGGTTTAGCCTCCTCAATCCTCATTCTTATTATCGTTACTAAGGACATCAGATTTATGCTGGCTCCCAAAGCACATAAGGCTTTTTCCACTGTGATTTCTCCTATGATACAGGGGATTTGGAAGCTCCCAGGGTCCTTCAATTTCTGGGGTAGCTTGTATTGAATGACAGCACTACATTCCTCAGTTAGCACAACAGTCTCATCATTCTTCCAACTTCTCTTCTTGGTCATCAATTCCTTTAAGAACATAGCATAGAGCGGCATCTGCTCTATTGCCTCAACAAAGGGTATGTTAATCTGTAGTCTCTTAAAAAACTTCCAAGAATCGTGAGAATTGGCTATCATTTCCACTCTTTTTCAATCGTTGAGGGTACGGAGCTTTTGGAATATATGGCTTCAATACTTCTTCTTCTTGATGTGAGTTGGGAGCAGGAGCTCGTGCTTCCTTTTGTCTTTCTTTATTTTCATCCGTTTTCTTCTCTTGTGTTTCCTTTGATGTCTCCTTCAATTCTCTTCCACTCCTAAGTGTGATAGCCTTACATTCCTCCTTTGGGTTTGCATTAGTGTTGTTACAAAGGCTGTGGTTTGGAACTTGCCTGAATAGGTAGCTAATCTGTGTCTCAAGCTTCTTGATAGCTGCATCCTGATTTTGCATGTTGGATCGCACTTCCTCCCAGAACGCTCTACTGTCCTGAACTTCCTTGCATATGTCTTCAAGCAGAGTCTCAATCCTGAAGAGCCTATCTTCAGATGACGATGGTGAGTTGAGGTTAGAGGGTTGAGAATGGCCATTTTGGGTCTGATATGGATGTTGGGAAGAGTTGTTGGGTGGGTGTTGATATGGCCTTTGAGTTGAATGTTGATAGGCTGCATTGTTGTTTTGGTTGGGGTTGCGATGCCTCTGATCTTGGCCTTGGTCTTGCTGGTTTCCCCACCCAAAATTTGGGTGGTTCTTCTAACCAGGATTGTAAGTCTTGGAGTATAGATCGTAGGACTGTCTGGATGAGTTTCCAACATAATTTGCTTGTTCCCAGTCACCTCCTTCCTCTGTATTCACTCTTTCTTGAGCTGGTGGTGAGGTGGTGACTGCTGCAACTTGATTCCTTTCCATATGCTTGGTAAGGGCAGCCAATTGCTTAGTAATCATCTTGTTTTGAGCTAGCAATGCACCCATATGACTTAGCTCCATTACTCCTCGGTTGTTGCTCCTATCAGATGCATAGAAAAACTCATTGTTGGCCATAGTTTCTATGATGTCTATGGCTTCTTCAATTGTCTTCTTCTTGTTTAGAGATCCCCCTGAAGAATGATCCAATGCCTTCTTTGATTCATAGGACAAGCCTTCATAGAAAATATGTAGCTGCGCCCATTCATTGAACATGTCTGGTGGGCACCTTCTTGTCAAGTCTTTGTATCTCTCCCATGCTTCATAGAGAGTTTCACCATCTTGTTGCCTGAATGTTTAGACCTCAGCCCTTAATCTATTGACTATTTGAGGAGGATAGAATATCGCTAAGAACTTGCTCACCATATTTTCCCAAGTCGTCAGACTCTCCCTTGGAAAGGATTCTAGCCATTTAGATGCTTTGTCCCTAAGAGAGAAGGGGAACAAGAGCAATCTATAAGTGTCGGGATGAACACCATTTGACTTCACAGTATCACATATTCTTAGGAAAGTGGTTAAGTGTTGATTAGGGTCTTCTTGGGTGCCTCCTCCAAATGAGCAACTATTCTGAACAAGGATAATGAGTTGAGGTTTCAATTCAAAGTTATTGGCATGTATGGTTGGTTTTTGGATGTTACTTCCATATTTTCCGGGATTTGAATTAATGTAAGAGCCTAGAACTCTTCTCTCCTGCCCAGCATGGTTTGCTGCACCATTTCTGGCATGGTTATGTGTCTCCTCTTCATGGTAGTTCTCCATATTCTCCTCCATGTCTATCTCTAAGTTATCGTCTTCTTCCTCTGCACCAACAACCTTCCTCCCTCTTGCTTCCCTCCTTAATCTAAGGAAGGTCCTCTTAGGTTCAGATTCAAAGGAGGTTGAAGCTCCTCTTCTTCTACCTGTCATACAATCAGTAGATCACACAAGCAAGAGAAAAGTGAAGAAATCACTCTTGTTAAGATTACTATTAGTGTGAGTGACGCAATTTATCAAACAGTTAGTGGATTAGTTGAACAGGAATGTAAATAACTAAGGAAATAAACAAAAGAGAATAATAAAAGAAAATAGCTAATACTGGAAGTAAATACCAGAAAGCATTTCTAGCATGATCTATTTATTCCTCTTCCAAGGTTCCGAGGAGATCCAATTATGGAGAGCCTCTTTTCCAAGATGACTAACCAATTGGATGAAGATCGAAAGCTTTCTAGTAAAATCAATTGAAAAGAAAGAGGAAGAAGAATGAAAACTACAATTGATCCATCAAATTACAACAGAGCTCCCTAACCCAATGAAAATGGGTTTAGTTGTTCATAACTCTGGAAATGGAAAGCATAAATGAAGAGTGCATTGTAAATTTGCAGAGAAAGTAAATATACAGAGTGTTTACAATTTCTTGGATCCTCCAGATCCCAACTTCAATCCCCTTTTAGTTCAAAACTACTCCTATATATACTACTCCTCTGATCTTCTATCAGCTCTGCAAGTCTTGGATATGGGCCTTTGATCTTTAGTTGAAGCAGCTACAGTCTTCAGTGGACTTAGCTTTGCTTGTAGAAAGAAGTTGAGTCAGGCATGTTTTGCATTTAGTCAAGGCGTTAGTGGTGTTAACGTTAAGTATAAATTCTGGCTCGAAGATGTTAGTGACACTAACTTTGTCACTAACGTCCCAACCCCTTTTAGCTATATTAACTCTAACGTTAATGGCACTAACGTGACCACTAATGTAGCCTTTCCTAACCTTCGATAGCGTTATTGGTGCTAACATCGCCAATAATGCTACAACCTTGCTTTTCTCCCATGTTAATGGTCCACGTTAGTGATACTAACGTAGCCATCAACGTAGGCATGCCATGACACGAAGATGTTACTGACACTAACTTTGTCACTGACGTTACAAAACTCCTTCCCTTCCACGTTAGTGCTCACGTTAATGGCATTAACATGGCCACTAACATGGGCATACTGGCCATCTCCAACATTAGTGACTGGTGCACGGAATTACAATCACACTTTTCACAACTCCGTACAACTAACCAGTAGGTGTACTGGGTCATCCAAGTAATAAAACCTTACGCGAGTAAGGGTCGATCCCACAGAGATTGTCGGCTTGAAGCAAGCTATGGTCATCTTGTAAATCTTAGTCAGGTAGATTCAAATAGTTATGAGGTTTTGATAATTAAAAGATAAATAAAATGGAAAATAATATAGAGATACTTATGTAATTCATTGGTGGGAATTTCAGATAAGCGTTTGGAGATGCTTTGTTGCTTTTGAACCTCTGCTTTTCTATTGTCTTCATCCAATCATGCGTGCTCTCTTCCATGGCTAGCTGTTTGATCCTCTCAGTGAAAATGGTCCAGCTACGGTTTCTGCACAGCTAATCAACTGTCAGATTTCTCGTCTCGGATGAAAAATACCAGGCACAGCTACCGCAGGGCTAATCATCTGTCGATTTTCACTTATGTCGGAATATGATCCCTTGATCCTTTTGCACACTGTCACTGTGCCCAACAGTCGCGAGTTTGAAGCTCATCCTCGAGCAAAAGAAGAAAGAAAGAAGGAGAAGAAGAAGAAATGGAGGAAATAGAGGTGTGTGAAGGGTTCGGCCAAGGGGGTAGGAAGTGTTGGTGATGTGTGAAAATGAAGAAGTGTAGAGGGTTATTTATAGGGTAAGGGAGATAGGGAATCCGTGTGAGAAGGGGTGGGTTTCGGAGGGAAATGGTTTTGAATTTGAATGGTGAGGTAGGTGGGGTTTATTTTGGGAAGAGGGTAGGATTTATAGGTGAATGGTGTTTGAAGAGTGTTATGGAAAGGTGTAAAGAGGAATGAGAGTGAGTTGGGGTAGGTAGGGATCCTGTGGGGTCCACAGATCCTGAGGTGTCAAGGATTTCTCATCCTTGCACCCTTCTGGCATTTACACACCCTCTGTGTGGCATTTCTAGCGTTAAACGCTAGGCTGATGCCCCTTTCTGGCGTTAAACACCAGTTTGGCTGCCAGTTCTGGCATTTAACGCCCAGAATGCTGCCAGACTGGGCGTTTAACGCCCAGAATGCTGCCAGACTGGGTGTTAAATGGCCATTCTGCTATCCTTACTGGCGTTTAAATGCTAGTAAGCTCATCCTCCAGGTGTGCTATTTTTAATGCTATTTTTGATTCCGCTTTAATTCTGCAGCTATTTTTGTGACTTACATGATCATCAACCTAAAGAAAACATATACCAACAATGGAGAATAAAATAAAAAAAGTAATTAATATAGATAAATCAAATTGAGTTGCCTCCCAATAAGCGCTTTTTTAATGTCAATAGCTTGACAGAAAACTCTTACAGAGCTTCACAGATGCTCAGAGCATGGTTGTGGCCTCCCAACACCAAACTTAGAAGTTGAGTGTGGGGGCTCTGTCTGACTCTATATTGAGAGAAGCTTTTCCTACTTCTTTTCCATGTTTACAGAAGAAGATTCTTGAGTCTTAAACACAAGGTAGTCCTCATTCAATTGAAGGACTAACTCTCTTCTGTCCACATCAATCACAGCCCTTGCTGTGGCTAGGAAGGGTCTTCTAATAATGATGGATTCATCCTCGTCCTTCCCAGTGTCTAGGATTATGAAGTCAGCAAGGACGTAAAGGCCTTCAATCTTCACTTAGACATCCTCTACAAGTCTATAAGCCTATTTCATTGATTTGTCTGCCATCTCTAGTGAGATTCTTACAGCTTGTACCTCAAAGATCCCTAGTTTCTCCATTATAGAGAGTGGCATGAGGTTGATACCTGACCCCAGGTCACACAGAGCCTTGTCAATGGTCATGGTGCCTATGGTGCAAGGTATTAAGAACTTTTCGGGATCCAGTTTCTTTTGAGGCAATGTCTGCTGAATCCATGTATTCAGTTCATTGATGAGCAATAGAGGTTCGCCCTCCCAAGTCTCATTACCAAATAACTTGGTATTCAGCTTCATGATTGCTCCTAGATACTGAGCAAATTGCTCTTCAACAGTGTCTTCGTCCTCTTCAGAGGAAGAATATTCATTAGAGCTCATGAATGACAATAGTAAGTTCAGTGGAATTTCTATGGTCTCAGTATGAGCCTCAGATTCCTTTGGTTCCTCAATAGAGAACTTCTTATTGGTCAGTGGACGTCCCTTGAGGTCTTCCTCACTGGGAATCACTGCCTTTTCACTCTCTCTAGGTTCAGCCATTTTGGTTATAGTTATAGCCTTGCACTCTCTTTTGGGATTCTCTTCTGTATTGCTTGGGAGTGTACTAGGAGGAGTTTCAGTAACTCTTTTACTCAGCTGACCCACTTGTGCCTCCAAATTTCTGATGGAAGACCTTGTTTCATTCATGAAACTGAGAGTGGTCTTAGATAGATCAGAGACTATGTTTGCTAAGCCAGAGAGGCTCTGCTCAGAATTCTCTATCTGTTGCTGAGAAGATGATGGAAAAGGTTTGCTATTGCCAAACCTATTTCTTCCACCATTATTATTGTTAAAGCCTTGTTGAGGCTTCTGTTGATCCTTCCATGAGAAATTTGGATGATTCTTCCATGAATGATTATAGGTGTTTCCATAGGATTCTCCCATGTAATTTACCTCTTCCATTGTAGGATTTTCAGGGTCATAAGCTTCTCCTTCAGAGGAGGCTTCTTTAGCACTACTGGATGCAGCTTGCAATCCAGTCAGATTCTGAGAAATCACATTGACTTGCTGAGTCAATATTTTGTTCTGAGCCAATATGGCATTCAGAGTATCAATCTCAAGAACTCCTTTCTTCTGAGTCATCCCATTATTCACAGGATTTCTTTCAGAAGTGTACATGAACTGGTTATTTGCAACCATCTCAATGAGTTCCTGGGCTTCTGCAGGGGTTTTCAGATGAAGAGATCTACCAGCAGAATGGTCCAATGACATCTTAGATAATTCAGACAGACCATCATAGAATATGCATATGATGTTCCATTTTGGAAGCATGTTAGGAGGACACTTTTTGGTTAATTGCTTATATCTTTCCCAAGCTTTATAGAGGGATTCACCTTCAGTTTGTTTGAAGGTTTGGACTTCCACTCTAAGCTTGCTCATCTTTTGAGGTGGAAAGAATTTGGTCAAGAAAGCATTGACCAACTTGTACCAAGAGTTCAGGCTTTCTCTAGGTTGTGAGTCCAACCATATCCTAGCTCTATCTCTTACAGCAAAGGGGAAAAGCATAAGTATGTAGACCTCGAGATCAACCCCATTGGTCTTGACAGTATCACAAATCTGCAAGAATTCAGCTAAGAACTAATGAGGATCTTCCGATGGAAGTCCATGAAACTTGCAATTCGCCTGCTATAGAGAAACTAATTGGGGCTTAAGCTCAAAATTGTTTGCTCCAATGTCAGGAATTGAGATGCTTCTTCCATAGAAGTTGGAAGTTGGTGCAGTATAGTCACCAAGCATCTTCCTTGCATCTCTAGCATTGTTGTTGGGTTCAGCTGCCATGTCTACTTCTTTTTTGAAATTCTCTATAAGGTCCTCTCCGGAGTGTTGTGCTTTATCTTCTCTTAGCTTCTTCTTCAGAGTCCTTTCAGGTTCAGGATCAGCTTCAACACGAATATTTTTATGCCTGTTTCTGCTCATATGAAAAAGAAGAGAACAAAAGGGAGTAGTGGAATCCTCTATGTCACAGTATAGAGATTCCTTGATGTGTCAAAAGAAAGAAGAATAAAGGAATGAGGTAGATAAAGAATAAGAAGAATTCGAACACAAAGGGAGAGAGAAGGTTGATGGCACGGATACCGTCGGTAAGGAAATTCACAAGATTTTTGCGTTGCAAGTATAGCCCTCAACCGACAAATAATCTGTGAATCAAATTTCAAAGGAATTTGTTGTCACAAGTTCAACCCCAATAAAAGTAACCAAAGTATTTAAACCTCGGGTCGTCTCACAAGGAATGGGCAAACATGTGCATCAACATTGGTTAGAATTCCGGGGTTGCAAGTCATGAGCAAGAAATTAAACTAGGAATCTTAACAAGCAAGTAATCTTGAAATGCAAGAAGCTAATTCAAATAACTAAAGTAAGAAGTGAGCAATTCCAAACTAATAAGATAACATCCAATATAATTCTACTCTAAAACCAAACAAATAACTATACTAAGACAAAGCAATTGGGATTTTTTTTGGGTTTTCAAATACAAATGATAAAAGCAACTCTTGGCTAGACATGGGAATTGGGGTCACTATCCTTATCCAATAACCATCTCTTGACAATTATGAGGAACCAAACTCATTAAGTCTACTTCTATACTTGAAGTATAATAAATGGTTTAGTCAATGTCAACCCATAAGGTCCAACCTAACTACTAATTGACTTAGTAGTAGACTAGTGTCAATGGTTATCAAATTGACCACTAAGGGCTCCCAAATCATCAAATCCATTAGACCCAATGACTCAAGTTTATCCAATTCCCTTAGCCTAGGCCAAAAGTAAAGAGAACTACCCCATAATCAAGTAAAACATTTCATCAAACACATGGTGAGCATTACTAAAAGATATATTCAAATTGCAATTAAATTGAAATTAACAAGTACCCACTAACAATTATCAACATACAATCACTCAAACACACAATTAATCATGAAAATCATCAATGTAACATTAACAATTTAAGATTCACAAGATTCATGGAATGGGTATAAAATGACAATTGGCAAGAATACATAAAACTAAGACAAGATCTAAACAAAATTATACTAAGAAATTCAAATTAAGCAATTGAAACTAGTAATTAACAAGATCCAATTCAGAATTCAACAAGGGAGGATTAAATCAAAGCTAGATCTAGAGAGGAACAAGGGTTTCTCTCTCTAGAAGAACAAAAACCAAAAACTAGCTAAAATTTTTGTGTCTTAGTGTGAATGAATGATCCCCCCTTTCCCCCTAGCATCCTTGGGTCCTTTTCCATGCAGAACTAGCTTGAATTTGGGCCTCTTGAGCCTCAGAAATCGCTAGGCACGATTTCCTTTAATGAGGTCACGTGCAGCTTGTCATGCGTACGCGCCATGAGTGCGTGCGTGCCGTGTATGCACTCGCACCGGTGTGGAAGTTTCCAAAATCCAAATCTTCACGTTCCTTCCTCTTATGCATGCTTCTTTTCTCTCTTCTAGGCCATTCTTGCCCTATAAATTTTGAAATCACTCAACAAACACGTCACAGCATCGAATGGTAATAGAAAAGGATCAAATATAGCAATTTTAAGGCAAAAAAAGCATGTTTTTCATCATGAAGCAATATTAGGAAGAGAACACAAAACCATGTAATTCTTGTGAATAAGTGTGAAAAATATTGACAAAACCCCCTAAATTCTACACAATATAAACCACAAAATTGGGGTTTATCAAGGGTTAGAATTATAAGTAGAAGAGAAGTGTTAACAAATAAATAGAAAGAGATGAGAGAGAGAGAGAGAGAGAGAGAGTATTCGAAAATTAAAACTAAAACAATTAGTTAATTAAATTTTTTTTTTGAAAAAGTGGTTAGTGATTTTTGAAAATTGGAAGTGGAGAAGTGATTAGGTGGTTTTGAAAAAGATAAGAAATAGTAATTAGTTGAAAAAGATTTGAAAATAATTTTGAAAAGATAAGATGTTAGAAAAAAAGATTTTGAAATCAAAATTTAAAAAGATATGATTGAAAAAGATTTGATTTAAAAAGATATGATTTTAAAAATATATGATTGAAAAGATATGATTGAAAAAGATTTGATTTTTAAACTTGATGACTTGACTAACAAGAAACTAAAAGATATGATTCTAAAATTCAAAGATTGAACCATTCTTAACAAGAAAGTAACAAACTTGCAATTTTTTTAATCAAAACATTAATTGTTAGCAAGGACATTTGAAAATGTGGAAAGATAAGTGTTCCGAGGGTTTGCCTGAAACGTGCAGCTCGGTCGTCTGGAAAGGCCCGAGGTAGGGGGGTTCAGTGACCCGAGCTTGATATGCAGAACGGTTGGTGGTTGTACCTGCAATGACACTCCGATGCTTAAGTTAGCATGGGTCCAAGCAGATATGTGTAGATTTGGAATGAATGCCATACCTGGGTGCTCCAGTGTATTTATAGTAGTTGGCAGTGATCTTCCCCGGATAAGATATTCTTATCTTATCTTATCTTTGGAAGTTTTATCTCTATCTTTGTGGAACCGCCTTTTCTAGGCCTTTTTGGCCTTTAGGTTTGGGCTGCGTTCCTTTTGATGGGCCTTCCTTGCTCTTTGTCCGAGGTCCGACCTTTAGGTCCGAGCTTTTAGGACAAGGTCGGACCTCTTACGAATTTGCCGAGTTGGAGGACCCCGGTCAGGGTATGAACAGTGCCCCTGCCCGAGTTCGTCCTTTTTGGGAGGTCGTGCTCGGGCATAGTAGTCTGTTTTTCAAAATTCAAAAATGGCCGTTTCCTGCATTTATTGCATTTTACCGTTTTTCCTCGATTTCCGTTCGGGCTCTGTGAAGGCTTTATTTATTTGCTCCTTTCCTCCTTTCTGCGTTTGTTTTTCTTATGCTTTTACGAGCGCCTCTTCTTCTTTCTCTTTGTTCTGCTTTCCAGAATCTTTCTGTGTGTCTTTTCGGGGTTTCCTCTATGCCGTTGTTTCGTTCTCCTTGCTTCGGAGCTTTTCGTCTTCGTTTCTTCTTCCAGGTTTGTTCCCATGTTTCTCTTTTCTTGTGATCATATGCTTCTGTTTTTTGTGTGGCTCTTGTTTATTTCTTTTTTCTTTATGCCTGGGTTGCCCCAAAAGAGGTGCCGCCATTGCTGTTGTTTTTATATGGGGGGGGCTCTTTTTTGTTCCCTGGTGTTTTTGTTCTGTGTTGCCCTACTTTTCTTCTTGCTTTGCTGAATGGGTTTTCGTTGTCTTCTTTATGTGATTTTTTGTCTGCTGTTGTATTCTTCTTTGTAGGTAAGAATTTTTATGTCTCGAAAGGTTCTTCAAGCGATGTCGACTAAAATTCCATGTGGTCTTGATTGGGTAGACCCTCTTCCTCTAAGAGTTCCTACCGTGGTCAATTCTGAGTACTTAGTTAGGTTCCGTAGGCATTGTAGCATATGTGAAAATAGAGAGTCTGAGAGGGATTATGAACTAGTTGCCCCAGATTCCGAGGAGAGAGTATGCTTCCCGCCCCTAGATAGTTCCGAAAAGCTTTTCTTTTATGCTTATGATTGTTTTTTCTCTAAGCTGGGCGTCCGACTTCCTTTTACCGATCTGGAGTCTGAGGTGTTGTGGTCTTGTAATCTTGCTCCTACGCAGCTCCATCCAAATTCTTGGGCGTTTTTAAAGCTGTTTCAACTTTTGTGTCAGTTCTTGGGCGTTGCTCCCTCTATTTCTCTTTTTTCCTACTTGTTTGTGTTGACAAAGCCAGGGTCGGGTGGAGGGAAGGTATCTTGGGTTTCTTTTAGGGCTAACCAGGGAAGGAAGTTTTGCACCCTGTATGATGAGTCCTTTCATGATTTTAAGAACTTCTATTTCAAGGTCCGGGCTACTGGAGATGTCCGACCTTTCTTTTTAGATGAGAGTGGGGAGCCTTCTTTTCCTCTTTGTTGGCAGGAGAAAGTAGTGTCTACTAAGTATACCTTTGAGAGTCTAGATGAGGTGGAGCAGGCTTTTGTGGGTGTGGTAAGCAGTTTATGGGGTCGGGCACCTCACTTGGACACGAAGAAAATGTTGGGGGATCCAAGCCTTCTCCGTTCCGAGTTAGGTAGTTCCCGACCCTTCCGAGATTATCCTTTTGGTATTTTGGCTTTGCTTGTTTTTGTTTTGGTGGAATTTCTGTCTTGGTGATCCTTTTCTTTTATTTTTGCAGAGATGTCTTCTCAGGCGGATTCCATGAAGTATCTTCGTCGGATGAAGAAGTCCGTGGCTGCTCGAAATATCGAGGCTGGGGAGGCTTCTGCCCGATCTTCTCCGAAGAAGACTACTGTGGGTGTCACTACTCGGTCGAAGACTATTCCGACTCCCCAGTTTCGACCTATAAATCAGGATCCTCCGACCTCTGGACCCGGTCACTCTTCCCCTCCTTCGTCCTCGGGTCCTCCTCCCAAGAAGCAGAAGACCTCTCAAGAGCTTGCGGGTTTTAATGATAAGGATTTTGATGCTCTTGGTTGGGTTGAACAGCATATTCTCCCTCAGACTTTTATTTCTACTGATGATGTGTCTATGGAGCACCATTTTCAGTATATGGCGCGGAGCTGTGTCCGGATGGCTAGTCTTCATGCCGCTATTGCCCGGGAGTTCAAGAAATCCCCCATCGGTGCGACCAGTTCCCGACTTGAGAAGGCTCAGTCTGAGTTCGAGAGGATTAGTGAACTGAAGGCTGCTAGGATTTCTGAGCTGGAGGCATCTTTGGAGAAGGAGAAAGCTAAAGCTACCGCGGCTGTGGCGGCAGCGAATGCATCTGAGGAGATGGCGAAGGCGGCGAAGGAGAGTTATACTCGAACATATGCCGAGCTTGTGGAGACAAAGGAGAGGTTGCAATCCGCTCAGGATGATTTTTACGAGTTAGAAGGACACGTGGCTAAGGGTATGGATGCTATGTTTGAAAATTTGAAAGCTCAAGTCCGGGTTCTTGCTCCTGACCTGGATCTGAGTTTATTCAGTACGGATAATGTTGTCGTGGAGGGAAAGATTGTTCCTGCTCCCAACAAGGATGAGGTTCCGGTGTCTGACCCCAAAGTTCCGGTTGCGAACCCGACTTTATCTTTGGCCGAGGAGGAATCTGGTGTGGAGGTTTCAAACCGAGATGACGGTGCTGTTAAGGCTGTCCCGATTTCTATGGTTCTTCCTCCGCAGCCTTCTACCGACGTGGAGTCCAGAAAGGATCTTGATTCCCTGTAATCCTTTTGTCTTTGGTTTTTTGCCCGGCCTGTGGGCTCTTTTTTTGGATGGTTCCTGTTAAATGCTTTGAACACCTTTTTGCTATTAGCTACTTGTAGTAACTTTTTAGCTTATTATGTGGTGTTTGTTTGCGTTTTGACTTTTAGTTCCGCTTTATGCTTTTTAGTTGTTTTTGGATAACAACCTTTTAGCTAGCGCTTTTTGAAACTTTGTTTTACACTTCTCTTTGATTTCGTTTCTTCGCTTGTACTTTTTAGTTGTTTTTGTATAGCAACCTTTTAGTAAGCGTTTTCGAAATCTTTGTTTTCGCCGTGTTAAGGCTTCTTCTCGGATCCGGGCTTTTTCTCGGACCCGGGCTTTTTCTCGGACCTCGGGGGGGGGGGGGGGGCGGTCGAGTATTTCCCTTTGTTGGATCCGACTTTGTTGTTGGTCGGCCTTTTAAGTTATTTTTGTAACCTCTTTTATTTTGGCTTTTTGAGCCTTTTCAGAGTTGCTTTATAACTTCTCACATTAATTTGAACCTCGTCGCTTCATCTTTGCCGACCTTGTGTGGTCTCTTGGCAATGATTTTTTGCGTTTTGCCGAGCATAAATTAATGCGCCTTGGCGGGGTACTTTTCAGGATTTGTTTCATGATGAGGGAGAAAAAAGGAGAAGGAACAGAGAAAAATTTGATTAGTATTAAAAGGAAAGAATATTTACAGAGTGTTTACCCTTGGCTAGGTCGGGTGCTTTTCTTGTCCGGGTGTCTCATTAAAAAACCCTTGTAGGGAAAAAGAGTACACCTCGGGTCAAGTTTTTCTAGCTGTAGTATCGTCTTAGATTACAGGCGTGCCAGGCCCTGGGCAACTCATTGCCTTCTAGGTCGGATATTTTGTAATAGCCTGTTCCTAAGACTTCTGTTACCTTGTAGGGTCCCTTCCAATTTGCAGCTAGCTTCCCTTCTCCCGACTTTTGTGTTCCGATGTCATTTCGGATCAGAATTAGGTCGTGAATTGAGAAGCTTCGTTTTATTACTTTCTGATTGTATCTGAGGGCCGTTCGCCGTTTTAAGGCTTCTTCTCGGATCCGGGCTTTTTCTCGGACCTCGGGGAGGAGATCGAGTTCTTCCCTTTGTGCCTGTGGGTTACCTTCTTCGTTGTAGAAGATGACTCGGGGTGACCCTTCATCTATTTCGATAGGAATCATTGCCTCCATCCCGTAAGCTAGTCGGAATGGTGATTCTCCCGTTGTAGAGTGTGGGGTTGTCCGATATGCCCATAGCACCTGGGGGAGCTCCTCGGCCCATGCCCCTTTGGCCTCTTGGAGTCTTCGTTTTAACCCGGCCAAGATGACTTTATTTGCGGCCTCCGCTTGTCCGTTGGCTTGTGGGTGCTCGACTGAGGTGAATTGCTGTTTGATTTTTAGCTCGGCCTCCAAGTTTTGAAAACTTATGTCTGTGAACTGTGTTCCATTGTCTGTGGTGATGGAGTAGGGGGCTCCGAATCTCGTGACGATATTTTTGTATAGAAATTTGCGGCTTTTCTGAGCCGTGATGGTGGCTAAGGGTTCAGCTTCGATCCACTTTGTGAAGTAGTCGACCCCCACCATGAGGTATTTGACTTGCCCCGGTCCTTGAGGGAACGGGCCGAGTAGGTCAAGTCCCCATTTGGCGAAGGGCCATGGTGCGGTGACGCTGATAAGGTCTTCGGGTGGTGCTTTGTGAAAATTGGCGTATTTTTGGCAGGGGGGCATATTTTTACAAATTCTGTTGCGTCTCTTTGCAAAGTCGGCCAGTAGAATCCGGCTCGGACTACTTTCTTGGATAATGCTCGAGCTCCGAGGTGGTTCCCACACATGCCTCCGTGGACTTCTTCGAGGACGCTCTTTGTTTCTGAGGTCGGGACACATCTAAGGAGGGGGTTTGAGAATCCTCTTCTGTATAATATGTCGTGAATTAGTGTATAATTCTGGGCGTCTTTTATGAGTCTTCTAGCTTCCTTTCTTTCGGCGGGGAGAGTTCCCGACTTTAGGTAGTTGAGTATGGGGGTCATCCATCCTTGCTGTTGGTTGGATATATTTAGTGCTTCTTCCTCTCTTAGCACGGAGGGAGATTGTAAGGTTTCCTGGAGGAGACTTCTGTTGTTGCCTCCGGGCTTGGTACTGGCAAGCTTTGAGAGGGCGTCTGCCCGGGCGTTTTGTTCCCGAGGTATGTGCTGAATCTGTATCTCTGAAAAGTGGCGTAGTTGTGCCTGTGTTTGGTCCAGGTATTTTTCATAGTGGGGTCTTTGGCCTGGTAGCTTCCATTTACTTGTGATGTGACGACCTGGGAGTCGCTGAAGATCGTGATTTTTTGGGCTCCGACCTCTCCGGCTAGCTTTAGACCTGCTAGTAGGGCCTCGTATTCGGCTTGGTTGTTCGAAGCCTGGAACTCGAATTTTAGGGATAGTTCTATCCGTGTTCCTTGGTCGCTTTCGAGTATAACCCCGGCTCCGCTTCCTGCTTTGTTTGAGGACCCGTCGACGTACAGGTTCCACGAGAGTGGGGTTCCAGGGGTCTCAGTGTATTTTGCGATGAAGTCGGCTAAATACTGGGATTTTATGGCAGTCCGGGTTTCATAGTGGAGGTCGAACTCGGACAGTTCCACCGCCCATTGCAGTATTCGTCCTGCCAGGTCTGTTTTTTGGAGGATGTGTCTCATTGGTTGGTTTGTCCGGACTTTGATGGTATGGGCTTGAAAGTAGGGACGGAGCCTCCGGGCTGTGAACACTAGGGCGTAGGCGAATTTTTCTATCTTCTGATAGTTTAATTCGGCCCCTTGTAGTGCCTTGCTTACAAAGTATATGGGGTGTTGTCCTTGGTCATTTTCTCGTATTAACGCTGAAGCGACTGCCCGATGTCCGACCGAGAGGTATAGTACGAGTTCTTCTCCCTTTAGAGGTCGGGTTAGGATTGGTGGCTGCCCGAGGAATTCCTTGAAGTCTTGAAAGGCTTTTTCGCACTCCGGGGTCCATGAGAAGGGTTTCCCTTTCTTTAGGAGTGAGTAGAGAGGTAGTGACTTTATTGCTGATCCTGCCAAGAATCTTGATAGTGCGGCTAGCCTTCCATTCAGTTGTTGTACTTCCTTGACACACGTCGGGCTCCTCATATTGAGTATCGCTTGGCATTTGTCCGGGTTTGCTTCGATGCCCCTTTGAGTCAGCATGAAGCCTAAGAACTTTCCGGCTTCTGCGGCGAAGGTGCACTTTGTCGGGTTAAGCCTCATGTTGTGCCTTCTGAGGGTGCCGAAAACACTGGCGAGGTCGGTCAGCAAGTTTCTGTCTTCTTGTGTTTTTACCAGCATGTCGTCGACGTACACCTCCAGCTGTAGTCCGATGTGCTCTGAGAACACTTTGTTCATTAGCCTCTGGTAGGTTGCTCCTACGTTCTTTAGCCCGAAGGGCATTACTACGTAGCAGTAGTTTGCCCTTGGGGTTATGAACGAGGTCTTTTCTTGGTCGGGTCCGTACATTGGGATTTGATTGTATCCCGAGTATGCGTCCATGAAGGAGAGATATCTATAGCCTGAGGCTGCGTCTACTAATGTGTCGATGTTTGGTAGTGGATATGGGTCTTTGGGGCAAGCTTTGTTGAGATCTGTGTAATCGACGCACATCCTCCATTTTCCGTTGGGCTTTTTTACCAGGACCACGTTTGCGAGCCATAGGGGGTATTTTACTTCCCTAATGAACCCTGCATCTAGCAGTGCCTGTACTTGTTCTTCTATTGCTTGCATGCGCTCGGGTCCGAGCTTCCGGCGTCTTTGTTGGACAGGCCGGGATCCCGGGTAAATCGATAGCTTATGGCACATCAGGTCGGGACTTATGCCCGGCATGTCGGAGGCTTTCCAGGCGAAGAGGTCGGAATTCTCCCTTAAGAGGGTTATGAGTTCCTCTTTTAGGCTCGTTTCGAGCTTTGCTCCTATGCTTGTTGTTTTTTCAGGTGTGTTTCCAATCTGGACTTTTTCGGTTTCTCCTTCTGGCTGTGGCCGGAGGTCTTCTCGGGATTGAACTCGTCCGAGTTCTATTGTGTTGACCTCTTTCCCTTTTAGGTTCAGGCTTTCGTTGTAGCATCGTCGCGCTAGTTTTTGGTCGCCTTTTAGAGTAGCGATTCCCTTTGTGGTAGGGAACTTCATACAGAGGTGTGGGGTCGAGACTATAGCTGCCAGTCTGTTTAGGGTTGGTCGCCCAATGAGGGCATTGTATGCTGAAGTGACGTTGACTATAATGTAGTCTACGCTTAATGTTTTAGATTGCTCGCCTCTTCCAAAGGTAGTGTGTAGCGAGATGTATCCTAAGGGATGGATCGGAGTATCCCCTAGACCAAATAGGTCGGTGGGGTAGGCCTTTAGTTCTTTTTCTTCAAGTCCGAGTTTGTCGAAGGCCGTTTTGAACAGGATATCTGCTGAGCTTCCCTGGTCAATCAGGGTTCGATGCAAGTTGGCGTTTGCTAGGATAACGGTGATTACCATTGGATCGTCGTGTCCGGGAGTTATCCCTTGAGCATCTTCTCGGGTGAATGAAATAGTAGGTAATTCGGGCAGGGGACTGTCTTCTCGGACGTGATAGACTTCTTTGAGGTGTCTTTTTCGTGAGGATTTGGATATTCCTCCGCCTGCAAAACCTCCATTTATCATGTGAACATGTCTTTCAGGGGTTCGTGGGGTTTGTTCGGCCCGATCTTCGTTGTCTCCCCGCCTTCTCTTCCTGGTCTCTTCTCCTTTTTCTGCTATGTATCTGTCGAGTTTTCCCTCTCTGGCTAGCTTTTCTATAACATTTTTTAGGTCGTAGCAGTCGTTAGTAGAATGACCGTAGAGCTTGTGATATTCACAGTATTCGGACCGATCTCTCCCTGCTTTCTTATGTTTTAGCGGTCGAGGTGGTGGGATCTTTTCGGTGTGGCATACTTCTCTGTAGACGTCTACCAGGGAGACTCGGAGGGGGGTGTAGCTGTGGTACTTCCGTGGTTTGTCCGAGTTGGGTTCTTCTTTCTTTTTCTGTTCTCGATCCCGATCTCGGAGTGGGTAGGTGATTCCTTCCTAGAAGAGTCTCTTAGCTGTGAGGTTTCCTCCATGTTGATATATTTTTCTGCTCGCTCCTGCACCTCGTATAGGGAGGTCGGGTATCGTTGGATAGGGATTGGCTAAACGGTCCCTCTTTTAGGCCGTTTGCTAGTCCCATGATGGCTGCTTCGGTGGGCAAGTGTTGTATGTCCAGGCAAGCTTTGTTGAATCGCTCCATGTATTTTCGGAGAGTTTCTTGGTCACCTTGTTTGATCCCGAGTAGACTGGGGGCATGTTTTGTCTTGTCCTTTTGAATAGAGAATCTTGTTAGGAATTTTTTGGTTAGGTCTTCGAAGCTGGTGATTGATCTTGGTGGCAGGTTGTCGAACCACTTCATGGCTGACTTGGTGAGAGTGGTGGGGAAGGCTTTGCACCGAGTCGCGTCGGAGGCGTCGACTAGGTACATTCTGCTTCTGAAGTTGCTGAGGTGATGACTTGGATCGGTGGTGCCGTCGTAGAGGTCCATATCGGGTGGTTTGAAGTTTCGCGGTACCTTCTCCTTCATGATCTCTTGCGTGAAGGGATCATGGTTGTCTTCGGTGGTGGTGCCGCGTTCCGTCCGGTCTTTCAGGTTGGCCTCTATTCTCCGCAGTTTTTCTTCTAATTCTCTGCGCTTTCGAGTCTCCCTTCTCAGATCTTGTTCAGTTTCTTTCTGTTTCTTTATGTCCTCTTCGAGTTGTTTTAGTCGGTCTTGTTGTGCCCGGACTGCTTCTAGAATTTCTGAGCTCTTCTCTTTTTCGGAATTTTGTGGATCCTTGTTTGGGGGTGATGTTTTTGGGCGATTCTGTTTGTTTCCTCCTGCAGTACGTGGTGATAGAGGGCTATCCGGTCGTTCTCCGGTGTCAATTTCGTCCTCTTGTTCAGAAGCAGCGCGCTCATCGTTGAGAGGTTTGTCCGCCATGGTAGAGGGATGACTTCCAGGTCCCCGGCAACGGCGCCAATGTTCTGAGGGTTTGCCTGAAACGTGCAGCTCGGTCGTCTGGAAAGGCCCGAGGTAGGGGGGTTCAGTGACCCGAGCTTGATATGCAGAACGGTTGGTGGTTGTACCTGCAATGACACTCCGATGCTTAAGTTAGCATGGGTCCAAGCAGATATGTGTAGATTTGGAATGAATGCCATACCTGGGTGCTCCAGTGTATTTATAGTAGTTGGCAGTGATCTTCCCCGGATAAGATATTCTTATCTTATCTTATCTTTGGGAGTTTTATCTCTATCTTTGTGGAACCGCCTTTTCTAGGCCTTTTCGGCCTTTAGGTTTGGGCTGCGTTCCTTTTGATGGGCCTTCCTTGCTCTTTGTCCGAGGTCCGACCTTTAGGTCCGAGCTTTTAGGACAAGGTCGGACCTCTTACGAATTTGCCGAGTTGGAGGACCCCGGTCAGGGTATGAACAATAAGATTTTAAAATTATGAATTAAAAAATTAGAAAAAATTTGAATTGGAAATGAAATTACCTCCTTTGTGTCATCCTGGCGTTAAACACCCAGAATGATATCCATTCTAGCATTTAACACCTCTGTGGCTGCCTCTTTGGGCGTTTAATGCCTAGCCAGATACCCTGGCTGGCGTTAAACGCCAGAAATCCTTCTTTACTGGGCGTTTTTCTAAACGCCCAGAATGGTACCTTTACTGGCATTAAACGCCCAGAATGATAGCCATTCTGGCGTTTAACGCCCAAATTGCCTCTTTACTGACGTTTTAACGCTAGTGAGCCCTTTTTTCTCTGTGATTCTTTTGCCTTATGTTCTAAACCTTCATTTCTCTGTATTATTTACTTGAAATATATATATATATATATATATATATATATATATTGAATTTTTAATGAAGAGAGAGAAAAACAACAAAATGAAATAAAACATAAAAATGCAAGATCAAAACAAGTAATGCATGCAAGGACACTTTGAATGTCAAGATGAAAACCAAGAACACATTGAAGATCATGATGAACATCATGGACATATTTTTCAAAATTTTTAAGAAAAGAAAGACATGCAAGACATGAAACCTAGAAATTTTGAATGTTTAGACACTATGAATTCGAAAATACATATGAAAAACAACATAAAACACAAAACAAGAGAATCATGAGATTGAACAAAAGGAATCATCAAGAACAACTTAAAGATCACAGAAGAACACAATGCATATTTTTTTCGAAAACTTAGGAAAATTAAAAACATGCAATTGACACCAGACTCAAACAAAAAACACAAAATAATTTTTTTGGTTTTTATGATTTTATTAAATTTTTTTGTATTTTTCGAAAATAAAAACAAAAAGCATAAACATAAAATAAAATTACCCAATCTAAGCAACAAGATGAACCGTCAGTTTGACAAACTCAAACAATCTCCGGCAACGGCGCCAAAAACTTAGTGCACGGAATTGCAATCACACTTTTCACAACTCTGCACAACTAACCAGCAAGTGCACTGGGTCGTCCAAGTAATAAAGCCTTACGCAAGTAAGGGTCGATCCCACAGAGATTGTCGGCTTGAAGCAAGCTAGGGTCATCTTGTAATTCTCAGTAAAGCGGATTCAAATGGTTTTGAGGTTTTGATAATTAAAAGATAAATAAAATGGAAAATAATATAGAGATACTTATGTAATTCATTGGTGGGAATTTCATATAAGCGTTTAGAGATGCTTTGTTGCTTCTGAACCTCTGCTTTCCTATTGTCTTCATCCAATCATGCGTGCTCCCTTCCATGGCAAGCTGTATGATCCTCTCAGTGAAAATGGTCCAGCTACAGTTTCTGCACGGCTAATCAACTGTCAGATTTCTCGTCTCGAATGAAAAATACCAGGCACAGCTACCGCAGGGCTAATCATCTGTCGGTTCTCACTTGTGTAGGAATAAGATCCCTTGATCCTTTTGCACACTGTTACTGCGGCTAACAGTCACGAGTTTGAAGCTCGTTACTGTCATCCCGTCCTAGATCCTACTCAGAATACCATGGACAAGGTTTAGACTTTCCGGATCTTAGGAATGCTGTCAATTGTTTCTAGCCTATACCACGAAGGTTCTAATCTCAAATTCGGATGCTCTGTTGTCAGTAGAGACGATGCAAATCGCGGATCAGAGACCTAAGAGAATATACTCCGGCTGTCGTCCAATGACTACGTTGAACATCATGTAGACCGCTTGTGGTTGTTAGGCACGCGGATCTTGGCTAAGCGAGTAACGAAGATAATGGGTGATTGTCACGGGTCACCCGTTCATTCTGACTTAACTGAATTGAGTGCAAGAGTATATCTTGGAGAAGAAGTAGGCGTGAATTGAAAGAGAAACAATAGTACTTGCATTAATTCATGAAGAACAGCAGAGCTCCTCACCTTAATCTCTGAGGTGTAGAAACTCCACCGTTGGAAAATACATAAGAAAAGAAGGTCAAGGCATGGCCGAATGGCCAGCCTCCCCTAAACATGCAAAATGATCTAAAGTGATCAAAAAGCTCCTAATGCAATAGTAAAAAGTGCTATTTATACTAAACTAGTTACTAGGGTTTACAGAAAATAAGTAACTAAGTGTAGATAGTGCAGAAATCCACTTCCAGGGCCCACTTGGTATGTGCTTTGGTTGAGATTTGAAGCTTTCACATGCATAGGCCATCCTTGGAGTTAAACGCCAGCTTGGGTGCCAGTTTAGGCGTTTAACTCCAGCTTTGGTGCCAGTTCCAGCGTTTTATGCCAGAAAAGAGTCTCTGGGGGGCGTTTGGACGCCAGTTTGGGCCATCAAATCTCGGGCAAAGTATAGACTATTATACATTGCTGGAAAGTCCAAGATGTCTACTTTCCAACGCAATTGAGATCACGCCAATTGGGCTTCTTTAGCTCCAGAAAATCCACTTCGAGTTCAGGAGGGTCAGAATCCAACAGCATCTGCAGTCCTTTCTCAGCCTCTGAATCAAACTTTTGCTCAGGTCACTCAATTTCAGCCAGAAAATACCTGAAATCACAAAAAAAAACACACAAACTCATATTAAAGTCTAGAAATGTGAAATTTGCATAAAAACTAATAAAAATATACTAAAAAGTAACTAAAACTTTTTAAAAGTTACCTAAAAACAATGCCAAAAAGCGTATAAATTATCTGCTCATTAGTGACAAAGTTAGTGTCACTAATGTTGGCTTCTTATACTCCTTGCTCCACGTTACCTCCTACGTTAGTGGCATTAATGTGGCCACTAACGTGGGTAAACTTGGCCTGATCCAACGTTAGTGACAAAGTTAGTGTCACTAATGTTGGAGAACCTTTTTGCTCCACGTTAGAGCTCACGTTAATGGCGTTAATGTGTCTCTTAACGTGGTTGTTTGTGGCCTTTGCAACGTTAGTGGTGTTAACTTTGCCACTAACGTTGGAGCTTCTTCTTTCTTCCACGTTAGTCCCTACGTTAGTGCAACTAACGTGGGTTAAGATGGCCTTCGAAGACGTTAGTGGTGTTAACTTTACCACTAACGTTGCAAGCTTGCTCCCTTTCCACGTTAGTGACCACGTTAGTGGTACTAACATGGCTACTAATGTGACTTTTCTATGCTTCATTTGGCCTGAAATCAAACAAACAAGGTGCATCGAAGCTTTGTTCTAGATTATGAGATCCTGCATCATCTAAATTGGCATTCAATTCATGCATTATTCTCATGAAATCATGTAAAGTTCACAATGTTTGCTTGAATCAAGATGTAAGTGCATATTCACCCAAAAACTTACTTATTACGTAAGAAAATGCATGAAACTACCTAAAATATTTAAAGAAAAGGCTAGTGAAACTGGCCAAGATGCCCTGGCATCAACCCTCTTTAAAACTGTGACCATAGCCTACTTTGTTTTATAAAATTTATTTTTTAAACCGTAATCACGTCTGAAAATTATTTTAATCACAAAATAAATATAAGAATGTGAAATTCAAGAAATCTAAATCATAAAATTTACATTATAAGCTAGATATGCTTAGTTCAAATAACATAAATTAAAATAGGGTTTAATTTATCCTTTACATGTGATAACGAGTAAAGTCTCTTAAAAAAAATATAGAACACATCAAAATATTACATTTAGATAACTAAAGTTTATATGAGACCCATCCCATCTCATATTTCTATGGAAAATATTTTCTTCACATCATGTCCTTCTCCTAGCAAAAGAAATAAACATGTTAGAATAGAGAAAAAAATGCTTTTTGATGATGTAGTACAATTGAGTAATGAATATGCGACACAAGTTTAATAAGTCAATCAACATTAAAGTTCAAACACTAAATATACCCTCATGAAAAGAACATCATGATTTTAGATCAAATCATGCAGGATAGTCAAATTAAATATACACTCATGAAAAGCCATTGAATAAAACTAAAGAGATGAAGATTCAGATAACTATATCTACCAGGTAATGAGGATATTTTGTTCCATCTATGATAAAAATATTTATCAAGAATAGAAATAAACAATCACACCATCGTGGAATGGAAAGAACAAGTTAACAACTGAACCAAAAATCATACCAAAATCAACTGGTCCATTACATATCACGTTAGCACAATATCAAAGATTGTATTCAACTTCATCCAAAATTACATTGAACAAACCAACAATTAACATCCATCCCTATCCGTAAATTCTAAATACATATTCAATCTAAATTAGACTAAATTAAAAAGTTCATTAAAGAGTTATGAGTGAGACTTGATTTTCTTGAGTCTCTCCAAGTCATCCCTGAGCTTCATGTCGAGGGCGTTGGACACAACCTGGGAGTACTTGCCATCCTTATAGTCCTTCTTCTTATTGAGGAACGAGTCTGGATTTTGAATTGCCTTGGGTTGGCAACCACAATCATCATATCAAGCTCAACAACACTTAATTCATCATCTCTGCCCAATCAATCAACAACAATAGAAACATACCCTATCAGATAACCTGGCCTTATATCCTAAAGTCTATTGTCTATAATTTCAACTATTAGTAAGATAACTAATGCCACAACTTATCTTATGATAAGCAACTAGGATTCTATTACAGCAGTTAGAACTCTACCATGACTTAAAAATTTGATTCTCAGATAAAAGTGATGATATCTAATACTTCATACTATTTCAAACAATTATTGTAATAATAATTTGCATATAGAATAAAACTTTAAATTAAAAAAAACTATCAGAAAGGATTATCTTAAAATTAATCAACTATGAATTTGATTTGAAGGTGAAAATACACTTTTATATATATCCTCACACTTTGCACTCAAACCCTTTATATACACTTCCATTCAGTTTTCTGTGTCCCTTCCTAGTAGTTGTAGGTGTTAATTAGTTATTAGTTAAGACATTTCCTTAGATAAATTTTGTATGCTACTGAGGCCCGAGGGAAATGAAAACTTAATAGCAATAAGATAAGGTGAGTTTGATGTTGTTGGTGTTTTATTTGTCACTATCCCTTTTTATTATAGGCTACTACCAAACAAACTTCTTCAGTTTACATTTATAGATATTAACCATTGAGACAAGGTTATAGCCTGGCTACCTTTGATTTGTGTGTTTTCTTTATTTCCCTAAAACATACATATATACAAAGAAGATCTAAGAAGCATACCTATAGAAATTATTATAAGAAATTAATAGAGTCATACTTATTATCATGGTTGATATTTAGTAGATCAATAATAAAAATTATTTTTATCTATATCCAACTACTACCGCTTCAATATTTTCTTTTGAACTATATCATATCATCTTTTTTCTTCCTTAAAATGTATACCTTTTATGCATGACAAGAATTTTCAATCTCATTCCACATTTTCAAAACTTATTAAGTTTTTTCTCAAGTTTAGGCTAATATTTTATAATTTTTGATTCAACAGTCAAGATTATGTACCAATATATTTATAAGAGCCAATAAATTAATAATATATATAATATTAACATCAAGTTTATGTAAATAATAGAGCAACCATTACCTTTGCTAAGTGATTAAAGTGAACAGAGTTTGAGGAAGAGCAGTTTAATGCGATGGATGACCGGAGCCTAGCGATGACCACCACGACGACAACCTTGCGATGACCACCACGACAGACCACGGGCGAACAGTGGCAAAACAGGGCCCGTGGAAAGCTCGCGATTGGTGAATCTAGGGTTTGCTTTTAGGCTTCAAGAATGACAAAACGATAAGTGAGGGGTTTGGGCTGGCGAACAGGACGAACGGTGGGCTGGCGACTGATAAGCAGAGGAGAGGGGCTGGCGACAAATGACACTTCGACGACCACGAGGAAAAAGCTGGTGACTTGTGATGATGAGAGGGGCTCGAGCACGACGAAAGGTAGCGCCATGCGTCACGGGGACGAGGGTGCGTGGCTGTTGGGAGAGAGAAAGGCTTGGGACGAGCGTGCGTGGCTGTTGGGAGAGAGAAAGGCTTGGGACGAGCGTGCCTACTAGGAGAGAAGATGGTTTGGGATGAAAGTGCTAAGTGCGAAGTGAAGAACTCGAGTGAGGGGGAATGAGGATTTTCGGCGTGGGGTGGGGGAGAGGAAATGACACCGTTTTGGGAAGGTTAAAATTTTTTTTTTGTTGACTAGGTTAAAAAAAATTGAAAAACCAACCACTTTAGGCCACTCTCTAAAACCGTGACCATAGGTACTCTATGGTCGCTTTTTTGAAAAACCATGACCAAAGACTTTTTTAGCTCAGCCACCAAAACCGTGATCATAGACCCTTTTAGGTCACCCTTTTGTAAAGCTGTTACCATAGACCTTTTTAGGTCATCCCTCAAAATCGTGACTATAGATGACTTTTGGTCACGGTGAAAAACTCTGACCATAAACCATCTTAGGTCATCTCCAAAACCGTGATCATAGACCTTTTTAGGTCACCCCACAAAACCGTAACCATAAACCCCTTTAAGTCACCCTTTTTTAAAAAACTGTAACCATAGACCCTTTTTTGTCACCCAAAAAATCGTGACCATAGACCTCTTTAGATCACTCCCATAAACTGTGACTGTTCCTGCCCTGGGTGGAGCTGTATGACCCAGGCTGATTGAAGACAAGTTGACCGACCTCATCAGATTAGGATTACCCGACCTCTTCTCAAAGAGCTTGGCCAAATCACCAGGAAAGCCCAAAAAGGGCCCAAACAGAGGAACATGACCCAAGTCCAAGGGTAGCCCAAAGCCTGGAGAGATAAGGGCGGTTCCGTCAAAGATAGGATGACTTCACTCAAAAGATAAGATAAGATAACTATCTTATCCCAAAGGAAGATCACTCTACACCATCATAAATACACTGGAGCACCCAGGTATAACTCATACTCTAATTCTACTAAAAACCTGCTTAATACCCTTGCTAACTTAAGCATCGGAGTCCCTTGCAGGTACCACCACCCTCTGGTGACAAAGGATCAGCACCACCAGCCAGTCCAACAAGTCGGACACGGCGGCTCCGACCACCGTCATCAAATCGGACACGACAGCGCCGATCAGTATAGGAGATCTCATCCGAGATCGACCTACAATTTCAGGTAACCCTCGGAACATTGGCGCCGTTGTCGGGGAACCTGGAAGTCGTCCCATCATCATGGTGGACAACCTTGACAACGACCACAACTTAGATCTAGAAAATAGAATGCCGCAAAGGATGCGGACACCACACCAAAAGATACGTCTCAACCAAATGGAGACAAGAATTCACCAAACACACAAATCCTAGAGGCACTTCAAGCTCAACAAGATCGTCTCAAACAACTCGAAAAGGAAGCTGAGCACCAACGAGAAGCCGAGAAGGACCTTTGAAGGGAAACTAGGCGGCGTAAAGAGTTAGAGGACAAGATCTTAAAACTTGAAGCCGATCTAAAAACCAAGACTACTCGATCTAATCATGAAGATAACCCCCGCATAGATCAAGACCCGTTCACCAAAGAGATTATGAAATCCAAAATCCGAAAGGACTTCAAAGCTCCCGACATAACCCCATACGACGGCACATTAGATCCAAACCATCATCTCAGTAATTTCAAAAACAGAATGTATCTCACCGATGCCTCAAATGCAATTTGGTGCAAAGCCTTCCCGACTACCTTAACAAAGACAGCAATTAAATGGTTCGACAATCTACCACCAAGGTCCATCGCAAGCTTCGACGACTTAGCTGGAAAGTTTCTTGCCAGATTCTCCATCCAGAAGGACAAAACCAAGCACGCCCAAAGCCTATTAGGTATCAAGCAAGGAGATCGAGAAAGTCTTCGCAACTACATGGAAAGATTCAACAAAGCATGTCTGGACATACAAAGTCTGCCAACTGAAGCAGCCATTATGGGCCTCATCAATGGCCTACGAGAGGGACCTTTTAGTCACTCCATATCAAAGAAACATCCCACATCTCTGAATGAAGTGAAAGAGCGAGTAGAAAAGTACATCAACATGGAGGAAAACTCTCGACTAGGTGAGACCTCAAAATCCGGATTCTCCTACTCCTCCCGAGATAAATATAAAGACTCCAAGAAAAAAGAAGATCAGCATGGAGAGAAGATTAAGAAATATCACAATTACACCCCTCTCCGGGTGTCTCTTGTGGAAATATACCGAGAAGTATACCACATTGAGAAGATCCCACCACCTTGTATCTGAATACTATTAATACCAACGAATCTATGGATATCCCACCAACGAGTGCTTCGACTTGAAGAAGGTCATAGAAAAATTGGTAAGAGAGGGGAGACTAGATCGGTACTTAGCCAGCAAGACAGATGAGCCCAGAAAGTAAAGAAGGGACGAAGAGGTCGGACAAGCTGTACGATCACCTCGCACCTCGGAGAGGCACGTCCACGTGATAAATGGCGGACTTGCAGGTGGGGGGATCTCAAAGTTATCTCGCAAAAGGCACCTTAAAGAAGTATATCATATCGAAGGAGAAGGATCAGCCGACCTCCCTAGTATTACTTTCACACAAGAAAACGCGGCAATTATCGTCCCGGGACATGATGATCCCATGGTCATTACCATCATATTGGCAAACGCTAATCTCCATCGCACACTGGTGAACCAGGGAAGCTCAGCGGATATCCTATTTAAATCTGCCTTTGATAAACTCGGCCTTCAAGAAAAAGAGCTCAGAGCATATCCGACCAGCTTATTTGGACTAGGAGATACTCCAATTCAACCGCTTAGATATATCCCGCTACATACAACCTTGGGAAAGGGAACCCGATCAAGAACACTCAACATGGACTACATCGTAGTCGACGTGAGCTCAGCCTACAATGCCCTGATAGGTCGGACAACTCTGAATCAGCTCGCCGCAGTAATCTCAACTCCATATCTATGCATGAAGTTCCCAAATCCAGAAGGGATCGCTATGATTAAAGGAGACCAGAAAATAGCGCGACGCTGTTACAATAAAATTCTGAACATCATGGACAAAGGAAAAGAAATCGACACCATTGAACTTGGGGGAGTTCAAGGTCGGGAAGAACTTCGTCCACAACTGAGGGTGAGATTGAAGAAGCATACAAGCTGGCAGTATACCCAGGATCTCGGCCATTTTAACAGAAGCGTAGGAAACTCGGACCAAAAAGATCCTAAGCTGTGGAAGAACAGGTACAAGCCCTACTGGAGACAGGGTTCATAAGAGAAGTCAAATACCCACTATGGCTAGCCAACGTCGTCCTGGTGAAAAAATCAAATGGGAAGTGGCGGATGTACACTGATTACACCGACCTCAACAAAGCTTTCCCAAAAGATCCTTATCCACTCCCAAGTATCGACACTCTAGTAGATGCTTCCTCCAGGTACAAGTACCTTTGGTTTATGGATGCCTATTTAGGATACAATCAAATCCCGATGTATCCACCCGATCAAGAAAAGACCTCATTTCTAACCCCAAAAGCAAATTATTGCTATGTCGTCATGCCATTCGGACTTAAAAACGCAGGAGCTACTTACCAAAGGTTGATGAACAAAGTTTTTGCAGAACATATCAGAAAAATAATGGAAGTATATGTTGACGACATGTTGGTAAAAACACAAAATGAAGAATCATTACTATCCGACCTCAGCAAAGTGTTTGACACCATAAGAAAGCACGGTATGCGACTCAATTCGACAAAATGTACCTTTGCGGTAGAAGCAGGCAAGTTCTTGGGCTTCATGCTCACACAAAGGGGAATTGAGGCAAATCCTGATTAATGTCAGGCAATACTCAACATGAAAAGCCCGACCTGCGTCAAAGAAGTGCAACAGCTCAACAGGCGACTAGCAGCCTTATCCAGATTTCTAGCTGGATCAACCATAAGATCCCTCCCCTTCTACGCCACACTAAGGAAGGGAAAAAGTTCGAATGGACACCGGAGTGCAAGCAAGCCTTCCAAGATTTCAAAAGATTCCTGGGACAATCACCCATTCTTACCCGACCACGGGAAGGAGAAGCACTTATATTATATCTTGCAGTAGAAAGTCGGGCAGTAGCCTCAGCATTAGTCAGAGAGGACGAAAATGGGCAACAACCCATCTACTTCATCAGCAAAGCCCTACAAGGGGCCGAGCTGTACTATCAAAAGATAGAAAAATTTGCCTACGCCCTCATACTAACTTCTCGACGACTTCGCCCCTACTTTCAAGCTCACACCATCAAAGTTCGGACTAACCAGCCCATGAAGGGCATTTTACAAAAGACAGACTTAGCTGGAAGAACTCTACAAAGGGGAATCGAGCTATCTGAGTTCAATCTTTAATATGAAGCTCGGACGGCCATCAAGTCCTAATATTTGGCCGACTTCATTGCTAGGTACACTGACAATCCGGGAACTCCTACAAAATGGAATCTCTATGTAGACGGCTCCTCAAACAAAACAGGAAATGGTGCAGGTGTGATAATAGAAAGTTATCAGGGAACCCAACTCGAACTCTCCCACAAATTCGGGTTCCCTGCTTCAAACAACCATGCTGAATACGAGGCACTACTAGCTAGTTTGAAGCTGGCTAAGGAGGTTGGAGCTCAAAAGCTTATCATCTTCAGCGACTCACAAGTAGTCACCTCACAAATAGCAGGAAGCTACCAAGCTAAGGATCCTACTATGAAAAAGTACCTGGAAAAAACCAGGGAACAACTTAGACAACTCGGGGAATATGAGGTCCGCCACATACCTTGGGATCAGAATGTCCAAGCTGACGCACTTTCAAAATTAGCCAGCACCAAATCAGGGGGCAACAATAGAAGCCTCATCCAGGAAATACTGCAAAGCCCATCAATTTTGGGGGAAGAAAAGGTCCTAGCTATATTAAGTCAGGATCAAGGATGGATGACTCCCATAATCAGCGACCTCAAATCAGAGATACTCCCTACAGATAAGAAGGAGGCAAAAAGGTTAAAGTGAGAGGCACAATACTACACCATCATAAACAACATCCTATACAGGAGAGGGATCTCAACCCCTTTATTGAAATGTGTACTGACTTCAAATACGAAAGAAGTTTTAGAAGAAGTACATAGAGGCATCTGCGGCAATCATCTCGGAGCACGAGCTCTTGCCAAGAAAGTACTCCGAGCTGGATTTTTTTGGCCGACTTTGCAAAGAGAAGCCACCGAGTTCGTTAACACATGCCCACCATGTCAGAAACATGCCAATTTCCACATCGCCCCACCAGAGGAACTCATCAGCGTAGCATCACCTTGGCCATTTGCAAAGTAGGGACTCGATCTCCCCGGGCCCTTTCCCCAAGGATCAGGATAGTCAAGTTCCTCATTGTAGGGGTAGATTATTTCACAAAATGGATTGAGGCAGAGCCCTTAGCCAATGCCACAGCGCAAAGAAGTTAGAAATTCTTATATAAAAACATTGTCACAAGGTTTGGGGTTCCTTACTCCATTACCACAGACAATGGCACCCAATTTACAGACACAGGCTTTAGAAAGTTGGTAGCCAACTTGAAAATAAAGCACCAATTCACATCCGTATAACACGCCACAGGCTAATGAACAAGCAGAAGCTGCGAATAAAGTCATATGATGATTGGATTTTTGACGGTTTAGAATTTCGCCAATGAAGACTTGTTGTAAAGTATAGTATCTAAACCAACAATAATCCTTTCATACAAAAATTTGTTTGTCACTAGTACAAACCCCTAAATTTATAAACCGAAGTATTGAACCTCGGTTCGTTCTCCCTAGGAATTACAATAAAGTGTCTTGTTATTGGTTATGAGTTATTTTGGGGTTTTTGAGATTTTAGACAAGAAATATAAATTGCAAAAGAAATAAACTAACAACTAACAAAGCTCTTGGCAAGGTATGAGAACTAAAAGTCCTATCCTAGTTATCCTCCTCAATTGTGACCACAAATTGTTCATTGCTACCACTTAGTTAACCTCTAACCATGGAGGAAAGTCAAGTGGATGAATCAATTTGATTCCTCAAGTCCTAATCAACTTCTAAAGGAAAGACTAGCTTTAGAGACATTCAAATCAATTAGCAACTTCTAATTATCAATCAACAAAGGAATTAGATAACTCAAGAGTCACTAATTACTCAACCAAGGCCAAGAGAAACAAAATCTACACTAAAACCAAAAGAAGCATTTTGTCAAACACATAAGAGGCATAGAAGGAAAGCACATGAAATCTACAACAAGAATGAAATCTAACAACAATTATTGAAAGGAATTAACAACAACAATAAAAAGAAACACAATTATTATGAATGACCTTGAATTAAATTGAAAGAAAATGGGAGGAACAATAGTAGATCTACAACAAAGTATAAGAACAACATAAAGGAAATTACAACAAAAGAATAGAAGAATGATGAATGTAACAACAAGGAACCGAGAAGAAAAAGTGGAAGAAGATATATGAAAAACCTAGATCTAAGAACTAAGCCTAATCCTAATCTAATCCTAGAGAGAAGAGAGAGCTTCTCTCTCTAAAACTAACTAAAACTAATCCTAATGAGTGAATGATCAAAAGTCTAGAATCCCCCTTTGCTCTTCAATCCTTGGCTTTAAATAGCAGTTTAGGCGCCAAAGTTGGTTGGGATTGGGCCCCATAACTCTTCAGAATTCATTGGGTGCAAATTCACTTAAAAATCAAGTATCAGCACCGATGCGTACGCACACAGCACGCGTACGCGTCCATGGGCCATTTCGCAGGGTGCGCGTAAGCGCTAGGTGCGCGCGCACGTCCATTGGCGAGTCCAAATCTTTGGCTTTTTCCATGATTTCTCCAATTTCCATGTTTTCCTCTTCACTCCTTTAATCCATTCCTAGCCTTTTCAATCTGAAATCACTAACAAACACATCAAGGCATCTAGTGGAATCAAAGGGAGATTAAAATCATCAAGTTAAAGGCCTAAAAAGCATGTTTTTACATCTAAGCACAAATAAGGAGACAATCACAAAATCATGCTAATTCATTGAATAAATGTGGGTAAAAGGTATTAAAATCTCTTAAAATCAATACAAGATAAACCCTACAAATGGGGTTTATCAACCTCCCCACACTTAAACCAAGCATGTCCTCATGCTTAAACTAAGAATGAAGTAAAAGGCATGGCATTTATTCAATGGAAACTAACTAAATGCAATCTACCTATATGCATCTATCTAAATAAATGCAATTGCTTGGTCAAAATAAATCAATTCCTCAAGAGTACATATATAAGCACAAGGGCCAAAGATATTAACAACCATGCCAAACCACAATTGAATTAAGCTATTAAATATTTTTACAAACTTGCATGAAAGGAGATGATCATAGGTGGAAACATGTAATTGAGCATCAAACCCTCACCGGATGTATTTGCACTCTATTCGCTCAAGTGTTTAGGGTTGATTCTCTCAATTCTCTCCTAATCATGCATTCTAAGATTTGTTTTTCTTCTAACAATCGACATATATTTCATGCATGCATACATCTATCATGAGGTCTTTTCTTTAGGTTGTAATGGGGTTAGGGTCAAGGTAGGATGCATATTTGGTCAAGTGAGCTTGAAAATTGAATCTTTGATAAGCTTAAACTTCCTACCTAACCTATGACATCTTATACAATTTCAAAGCTAACCTAGCTACCCATTTTTCACCTTTTTCTTCTCATACTCATGTATTTTCTTTTCATTTCACAACACATATGCATTGATTTTATTGAGCTTCACTTTTCTTTGGGGTATTTTGTCCCCGTTTTATTTCTTTCTTTTTCTTTTTCTTTTCTTTCTATTTTTTTCATACTTATTTATTTTTTCTTTTTCTTTTGTTTTTCTCATCATTTTTTTTCTTTCAAGAATATCAATGCAAATGGTTTTACATTTAATTAACACATGAGTATGTACCCAATTCCCAAGTATAGACATACAAAACAAAAAAACATACCCTTTTTCCCAATCAATATCCCAAGTTTCCCCACTCTTGAATGATACTTACACACACTAGCCTAAGCTAATCAAAGATCCAAATTAAGGACATTTATTACTTTTCGTTTTAAGGCTTGTAATGTGCTAAATTAAAAAACAAAGTGGGTTAATCGTAGGCTCAAATTGGCTAACAATGAAAGATCAAAGGTAAGGCTATTTGGGTAAGTGAGCTAATGAAATGATGGCCTCAATCATATAAATGCATGTATACACAAAATAATGGACATAAGAAGGAAATATAAGTGGTTATAAGATGTAACCACACCATTAGGCTCAAAACTCACTTGCTTGTTTTCTTAGCTCAAAAATATGATCCACAAGATATATAATTCAAGCAAGTTCTATGAAAAGTTTTCACTCAAATCAATTGGTGCCCTATAGATAGAAATCCTTGAAACATTTCATTATTTTGACTAAGCTTATTGTGTATACATATGCAAAAATAAGAAAATGAAACAAAAATCCTAAAAACCTAAAACAATGAAATGCAAAAGTATTGAGATTAGAAACTTGTCACCCAAAATCGCCGACCAGTCGGACGACCTCCCCACACTTAAAAGTTTGCACCGTCATCGGTGCATTCAAAGATGAGCAAAGGGGTACGGCGAATCTCCGGATTGCTGCATGTTCTTTCTTCCGCTTCCATTTTTTTGCTTGCGGTGTATCATTTATGAAAAACAAAAATATAACACCATGAGATGAGAAAACAAAAGAAAGGAAGCATACATTGTTGGAATGAGGTCCTAATCACTAGAATTGAGTGAGTGAATTAGTGTGACATTTATGAAAATAGGGATGTGAGTTCTAAATTAGGCGCCTTTTAGAACACACATTAACATAAAAGTGATGTCACAAAAGAAGCCTGCACTTCACTTATCCTAGTGTGCTTGAGATGCTTTAAGTGAACTTGTAAGGTAAAACAAGCATTGAAGAAGTATGAAAGCATTCAAGCTAAAGCATATGGATGCATATGATCATGAAATACAATTGATGATCAGATTCTTAACGGTTTAGAATTCATCTAATGGAGTCTCGTTGTAAAGTATAGTTTCCAAACCAATCAATAATCCTTTCATGCAAAAATTTTGGTTGTCACAAAGAACAAACCCCAAATAAGAATTAATCGGAGTATTTGGACTCCGAGTTGTCTCACAAGGAGTTGCAATGAAGTGTATGATTATTGGTTATGAGGTATCTTGGGGTTTTTGAGATTTTGGACAAGAAATGTAAATGGCAAAGAAAATAAACTAGCAACTAACAAAACTCTTGGCAAGATATGAAAATTAGAAGTCCTATCCTAGTTATCCTCCTTAATTATGACCACAAATTGTTTATTGCTACCACTTCGTTAACCTCTAACCAAGGAGGAAAGTCAAGTGGATGAATTAACTTGATTCCACAAGTCCTAGCCAAATCCCAAGGGAAAGACTAGTGTTAGTGGTATCCAAATCAATTTGCAACTTCCAATTGTTAATCAATCAAAGGAATTAGATAACTCAAGCGTCACTAATTACTCCACCTAGGCCAAGAGTAAAGAGAACTAACAAAAGAATTAGAAAAGTACTCTTGGCTAGACATAGGTAATTGAGATTACCATCCTTGTCTACAAACCATATATTGATAATTATGAGAGGCCAACCTATTAAGTCTACTTCCAAAGCCTTAAGTACGTAATATCTACTCCTTGGCTTGAAGTACGTCAAATAGGCTTGATCACATCAACCCATAAGGTCTAACCTCACTACTAATTAACCTAGTAGTAGGCTAGTGTCAATGAATATCAAATTGATCACCAAGGGTTTTCAAATTACCAATTCATTGAGACCCAATGACTCAAGGTCACTCAATTCCCTTAGCCTAGGCCAAGAGTAGAGGAAACTACTCAAAAACTAGTGAAAGCATTTTAACAAACACCTAAAGTGCAAGAAAAGCAAACATCATAAAATGCAAGAATTAAAAGAACCCATAACTATCATGAACAAGAAACCAATAATAACAATCAAGATCAACATAAAAGAGACATGGAAACATAAATTTGCATTAAAGAAAATTGAAATCAACAAATGTTCATAAACATAAAAGAGGACAAAATAAGAGATTAACAAGAGAAACTAGAAGAACAAAGACAATAGAACACTAAAATGTAAAGAGAATTGAAATCAAAACAAGAATTGAAAGATGAATTTGAGAGTGATTAACCTCACTTTACCCTAATTTCTATCCTAAATCTAGAGAGAGGAGAGAGCCTCTCTCTCTAGAATTCTAGCCTAAAACATGATGAAAATTCAACTATGACTACTTGGTTCATTCTCCCTTCAATCCTTGGATTCAATAGCATCAGAAATGAGTTGGATTGGGCCCAAAATGAGCTAGAAATCGCTGGCCACGAGTTGCTCTTTAGTGGGTCACGAGCTGCATCAGTGCGTCCGCATACATGGCACGTGCGCACCTCTATACGTCAGGCAACTATGGCAAATTTTATATCATTTCGAAGCCCCAGATGTTAGCTTTTCAACGCAACTGAAACCGCCTCGTTTGGACCTTTGTAGCTCAAGTTATGGTCGTTTGAGTGCAAAGAGGTCAGGCTTGACAGCTTTACGGTTCCTTCATTTCTTCATGAGTTCTCCCACTTTGCATGCTTTTCTCCTCACGTCTTCCATCCAATACTTGCCTTATGAACCTGAAATCTATCAACAAACATATCAAGGCATCGAATGAAATTAAAGTGAGTTAAATTTAGCTATTTTAGAGCCTAAAAAGCATGCTTTCACATTAAAGCACAAATCAAGGGAGAATTGGAAAACCATGCTATTTCATTGAATAAATGTGAGAAAACGTGATAAAATCCCCCAAAATAAGCACAAGATAAACCACAAAATCGGGGTTTATCAAATCTCCTCACACTTAAACCAAGCATGTCCTCATGCTAAGAATAAAGAAGGACAAGAAAAGGGTATGAATATTTATTCAATGCAAAGAAACTATATGCACCTGTCTATATGAATGCAACTAAATGTAAATTGATTCTACCTACTTGGTCAAAAGCAAATCAATCTCCAAGAGCATGTATGCACATGTAGGGCTAAGTAGTATGATAACTCATGAATCCTACCAATTCAAATATCAAAATGAAGTTCAAATAGACTTGCAAGAAGAAAAGCTCATGAAAGTCGGGAACAAGGAATTGAGCATCAAACCCTCATCGGAAGTGTATCCGCTCTAGTCGCTCTAGTGTATAGGGTCAATCACTCAATTCTCTTCTAATCATGCTTTCCAAGATTTGTTTTCATCTAACAATCAACAATTATTCAATGCATGCATACATTCATCAAGAGGACTTGTTCATAGGTTGTAATAGGGCCAGGGTAAAGGTAGGATGCATATGGTCAAGTGAGCTTGAAATTTGAATCTTTGATTAACCTAAGCTCTCACCTAACACATATAACAACCTATACAATTCTAATACAATGCCTAGCTACCCATGATTCTCACTTTTTCACATACTCATGCATTCTCTTTAATTCACATTCCATATGCATTTATTTTTATTGAACTTTACTTTGGGGCATTTTTCTCCCCTTTTTATTTCTTTTCTCTTTTTCTTTTTTTCTATTTTTTCTTTTATATATATATTTTTTCTGCATTTTTTTTCAAAGGTATAAACAAACGTATCAATGCATATGGTTTTACATATAGTGCATGAATATGTACCCAATTCCCAAAATTTTTAACAAAAATACAAAAATTACACTTTTACCTCAACCAATGTCCCAAGTTTCCCCATACCCAAATGATACACTCTCACTAGCCTAAGCTAATCAAAGATCCAAATCAAAGACATTTATTGTTTTTCACTTAGGGGTACTGATGTGCTAACATTAAGAACAAAAGGGATTAAATAGGCTTAAAATTCGCTAACAATGGTTGATTAAAGGTAGGCTATTTGGGTAAGTGAGCTAAATGAAATGATGGCCTCAATCATATAAATGCATGTATACATGGAATAATGGACATAAAGAATCAAACAAATCAAAGATTACAATCATAGAAAGAGAATAATGCACACAAGAATGGGAAATAATAGGTTATAAGATGTAACCACACAATTGGGCTCAAAACTCACATGCTTGTGTTCTTAGCTCAAAAATCATGTTCCAAAATACATTCTTCAAGCAAGTTTATCACAAATTTTTTTTTTCAAATTGGTAGGGTGCCCTAAAATAATTTTTCTTGGAAAAGAAATTATCACCCTAACCAAGTAGTCCTAACATAAAAAGAAGTGGTAAAAAAATATGTACAAATTCTAACTAGCATGCAACCTACCATGAAATGCAACAACTAACTGACAAAGATAAAAATTGAAAAAAAAAATGGTGCTAAAAGGGGAGTTGTTACCCATAGAGATCGGTCGAACGACCTCCCCACACTTGAAGATTGCACCGTCCTCGGTGCATGCAAAGAAGAGCAATGTGGATGGGTTGCTACAATTGATGAGCTCCTTCAAAAGATTGTGTGGATGAACTTGTTTGTTGCCCCATTAGAAGCTTTTCCATTCCTTTCCTTCTTGGTGGCCAACCTAAAAGGAGAGAAAAAGAAAGACAAGTAAGCCCATAACAAAGATATTAAACCAAATAGAACATGGGCGGAGGCTAATGCCAACTAAGAGTAAGTTCTCACTACATGGTAGCTACAACATGTGAGTGAGAAAGCAATTCAAGAAAAGGCATACTAACTAATACTTGATGCAAGAGTAAAGTCAAAGCATGAAGAGCACTCAAAAGCATTAGGTTCGACTAGAAAGAGTAGGTCATAAAAGACATGCAAGTTCATAGCAATGCATAAACAGTATAAGAGTCATACAAGATTAAGCATTGATTTAAAAGTTTCATCACCCAACAATATCAAACAAGTCAAGAAGCACCAAGATTAACCAAGAAATTCTCAACAATTGAATATAAGAATCCAACACCATTATTAAAATAAGAAACTTAGAAAATAAAAGGGAAAACAAGTTACAAAAATAAAATTAAAATGCAATGAATGAAAACAAGCAAATGCAATAAAAGAGGATGGAAGAAAAGGAAAAAAAAGTTGAATTTTTTTTATTATTTTTATTTTTATTTTTATTTTTATTTTTATTTTTTTATTTTTTATTTTATTTATAAATTTTTTTTTGGAAGAAAAAAAAGAAAAATTTTCAAGAGAGGAGGAAGAAGAAAAAGAAAAAAAAATAGAAAGAAAGAAGAAGAAAAGAAGAAAGAGGGAGAAAGGAGGAAGGAAAAAAAACAGGGTGTAAATTCGTGCACGCGCGCGCGGATGCAGCAGGGCAAATCCGCACACGCGCGCACAGCGTGCTAGCGCGCGGATTGCCTGGCACAAAGATGGCACAAAGTGGGCACAACTCTCGGGTTTTAGTACTAGGAGTTGTGAAACCACAACGGCGCGCACGCGCACAGCGTGCTAGCGCGCGGATGCGGCAGGGCAAATCTGCGCGCGCGCGTAGCGTGCTAGCGCGCGGATTGCCTTTTTTTTCAAAAACAGGGCACTCTCCTAATTTAACAATCACAAATCAAATTTAACAACAAATCTTTTTAGTTTTTGAAAAGTTTTCAAATACACTAAAAACAAAACTTATACTACAAGCAACCTACTTAGTCAACAATATAAACTAATCAAAACACACTACTACAACATATCATCGAAACAAAATGTATAAGAGTGTAGAAAAGAAGAAAACTACCTATAATGGCAACTCCAATCACTTATTCAACCAAATCTAAAAGAGAGTGGAAAGAGTTTACTATGATGGAGTGTCTCCCACCTAACACTTTTAGTTTAAGTCCTTAAGTTGGACATTTGGGAGGCTCCTTGTCAAGGTGGCTTGTGCTTAAAGCTATCCTTGAACTTCCACTAATGCTTGAATCTCCAATAAGCTCCATTCTTCAAATTTAATAGCTCCAAGCTTTGATGGAGTTCTTCACAAGCCATGGGCTCCCAAAGGTGATCCTCACGTATTCCCGGATCCCATACCTTGTTTCGACACCCATCTTTAAGTTGATCATCGTTGTTCCATTCGGGTGCCATAATCTTGGAATTCTCATTTAAGCAACCAAACAACATCCTAGACTCAAGCAATCTAGTTTGACACCAAACCTTGCAATTAAGCCTTGAGCATGTAACCATTTTGAACTTTGATTTACAATGCCAACCACTAACTATCTCCCTTTTGCTCTTAAAGCCACAAATATGTCTAAGTTGACCATCCGTCTTAAGCAATCCATATTCAAGGGGAATAATAAAGCTTGAGAATAAGGAATTTACCCACTTGAATGAAAGAATGGATGGTGGTGGCTTGTGGAGAAGTATTTCCAATGTCCTTGTAAGCTCTACTCCTTTGTGTTCTTCCTCGTCAACTTCCACCTCTTCATAAAATTCTTTAATTTCAATCCTTTGCTCATCACCTTCATCCAATTCTTCTCCATCACTCAAGTCATAAATTGGAGGATGAGAGAAATCTACCTCCTCATCACCTTTAAATTCATTGGGAGAAGGCTCTTCAAATTCAAAAGATTCTTCACCAAGAGTATTGGATGCACGATCTTCATCACCAAGGGAACTCAATTCTTGATTCATTCCCTCCAAGTCTTCGTTCAAAATTTGTTTTGGAGGTTGTGCACTCTCCTTCTCAACATCCAATTCAATCGCCTTGGAGAGGTTCTCTTCGACTCTAGGTTCCCAATGAGGTTCTGCATCTCCTAAGTCTTTAACCACTTCTTCCCTTTCTTCAATGATCATAGGCTCCTCCAATTGCTCTAATACAAAATAACATTCCTCCTTCTCCACCAGAGTTTCCAATCTCTCCCTCATGCTATGCTCTTCTTTTGATTCTCCACATATAGCCATGGGAGTTCCTTGAGTGCTCAAATACTGGGAGGCTAATTGATTTGTTACCGCATTCAGGGCAGCCATGAAATTTCGCACTTCCCTTTTCATCTCTTCTTGTCCTCGAGCAAGAACATCAAGGGTGGCATCCATTTGAGATTGGGGTGGATAGAAGGGCTCATTATCTTGGAGGAAGGGTTCATGATAGGGAAGTGGTTCTTCTTGGTAAGGGTAAGGAGGTGGTGTGTATTGAGGTGGTTCTTGGGAGTAATTATGATAGAATTGTGGTGGTTCTATGTGTGGCTCATATGGTTCAAAATGTGGTTGGTATGGTTGATATGGATTGGGGTCAAATAAAGGTGTTTGGTGAAAAAAGGCTTGTGAGTATGGTTGAGGGCTATGTTGAGGATATGGCTCATAGGCATATGGTGGTGGTTCTTGAAAGTCACAAGGTGATTCACCATAGCCATTGGATTGGTATGCATCATAGAATGGCTCTTCTTCATAGTTCATTGGTGGGGGTTGTTGCCAACAGGATTGATCATATGCTTGAGGCTCCTCCCACCTTTGATTATCCCATCCTTGATGCATGTTGTCATTGAAATTCACATCTCCTACAACATAGTTAGATCCAAACTCATAGCCAAAGTGAGAATTCATAATGAAAAGAGAAAATAAAAACAAAAGCCAATAGAAAACAAGAGAAACAAAATTCTATAACTAGCAAATAAAGCAAAAAGCAAGATATTCACACTATTCACATATATACAATAACCAATAACATAACACCATTGCAACTCCCCGGCAACGGCGCCATTTTGATGATCGGATTCTTGACGATTTAGAATTCATCTAATGGAGTCTCGTTGTAAAGTATAGTTTCCAAACTAATCAATAATCCTTTCATGCAAAAATTTTGGTTGTCACAAAGAACAAACCCCAAATAAGAATTAACCAGAGTATTTGGACTCCGGGTCGTCTCACAAGGAGTTGCAATGAAGTGTATGATTATTGGTTATGAGGTATTTTGGGGTTTTTGAGATTTTGGACAAGAAATATAAATGGCAAAGAAAATAAACTAGCAACTAACAAAACTCTTGGCAAGATATGAAAATTAGAAATCCTATCCTAGTTATCCTCCTTAATTATGACCACAAATTGTTTATTGCTACCACTTCGTTAACCTCTAACATAGGAGGAAAGTCAAGTGGATGAATTAACTTGATTCCACAAGTGCTAGCCAAATCCCAAGGGAAAGACTAGTGTTAGTGGCATCCAAATCAATTGGCAACTTCCAATTGTCAATCACTCAAAGGAATTAGATAACTCTAGCGTCACTAATTACTCCACCTAGGCCAAGAGTAAAGAGAACTAACAAAAGAATTAGAAAAGTACTCTTGGCTAGACATAGGTAATTGAGATTACTATCCTTGTCTACAAACCATATATTGATAATTATGAGAGGCCAACCTATTAAGTCTACTTCCAAAGCCTTAAGTATGTAATATCTACTCCAAGGCTTGAAGTACGTCAAATAGGCTTGATCACATCAACCCATAAGGTCTAACCTCACAACTATTTAACCTAGTAGTAGGCTAGTGTCAATGGATATCAAATTGATCACCAAGGGTTCTCAAATTACCAATTCATTGAGACCCAATGACTTAAGGTCACTCAATTCCCTTAGCCTAGGCCAAGACTAGAGGAAACTACTCAAACACTAGTGAAAGCATTTTAACAAACACCTAGAGTGCAAGAAAAGTAAACTTCATAAAATGCAAGAATTAAAAGAACCCATAACTATCATGAACAAGAAATCAATAATAACAATCAAGATCAACATAAAAGAGACATGGAAACATTAATTTGCATTAAAGAAAATTGAAATCAACAAATGTTCATAAACATAAAAGAGGACAAAATAAGAGATTAACAAGAGAAACTAGAAGAACAAAGACAATAGAAACTAAAATGTAAAGAGAATTGAAATCAAAACAAGAATTGAAAGATGAATTTGAGAGTGATTAACCTAACTTTACCCTAATTTCTATCATAAATCTAGAGAGAGGAGAGAGACTCTCTCTCTAGAATTATAGCCTAAAACATGATGAAAACTCAACTATGACTACTTGATTCATTCCCCCTTCAATCCTTGGGTTCAATAGCATCAGAAATGAGTTAGATTGGGCCTAAAATGAGCTAGAAATCGCTGGCCACGAGTTGCTCTTTAGTGGGTCACGAGCTGCATCGGCACGTCCACGTACATGGCGCGTGCGCGCCTCTATACGTCAAGCAACTATGGAAAAATTTATATCATTTCGAAGCTCCGGATGTTAGCTTTCCAACGCAACTAAAACCGCCTCATTTGGTCCTATGTAGCTCAAGTTATGTTTGTTTGAGTGCGAAGAGGACAGGCTTGACAACTTTATGGTTCCTTCATTTCTTCATGAGTTCTCCCACTTTGCATGCTTTTCTCCTCACTTCTTCCATCCAATACTTGCCTTATGAACCTGAAATCACTCAACAAACATATCAAGGCATCGAATGGAATTAAAGTGAGTTAAATTTAGCTATTTTAGGGCCTAAAAAGCATGTTTTCACATTTAAGCACAAATCAAGGGAGAATTGCAAAACCATGCTATTTCATTGAATAAATGTGAGAAAAGGTGATAAAATCCCCCAAAATAAGCACAAGATAAACCACAAAATCAGGGTTTATCAACAATGCATTAAAGTAATTGGTCAACATCCATTGTCAAGAGATTGCTTAATCAAAGAATAGGGTTCAAATGACATGGTGGCTAGCTACAACATGCAATTCAAAAGAGTCACAAGCTCGAAGGCAATTCTCATCACTTTGTATTTTTCAAAAGGTAAGCATGAAAAACTCAAAACCAAGTAGCAAAATATAACCTCAATCATAGAATTCAACAAAGATTATCTAAAAGCATTCATGCTAAAATAGCATGTGGTTAATGATAAGCAGCAATGTATGGCAAACGGAGTTAGTAATCCAACACTTATAATGAAAAGGGAAAAATAAAATGAAAACTAAACTAAATAACTAACTAACTAAGTTGTTATAGGTGGTGTTTGGAAGTGTTGGATGAAAGGCAGAAAGAGGGAAGAAGAAAGGAGAAGGAAGGAAATAGAAGGAAGAGAAGAAAAGAAATGTTTGAAATAAGGGCATCCGCGCGTACGCACGCATGGCGCGCGCGGATGGGTATATAGAGAGGGGGTGCGGACGCGTACGGTGCGCGTCCGTGTGGGTGGCTAGCTGGGCCAGCGGCTTAGTGTTGGCCCAGAGTTAGCGCAACTCTCGGCCTGAAGTTTGGTGCCGCATCTGTGAAGGGGCGCATACGCGCACAGTGTGCGTACGCGTCCCTGCTCCCTCTTTTTTTTTCGAGAGTGACGCGTGCGCGCCATGCGTGCGTACGCATGAGGTCGTTTGTGCCCCAGGCACAATGCACACGCAACGTTCGCATAACTCTCGGGTTATTGGCTAGGGGTGGAACTTCTGCATCCACGCGTGCGCGCTATGTGCGCGTGCGCGTGGATGGTCGAAAATGCTTGGAGTGCGCGTACGCACCATGTAAGCGTACGCATGGATGGTTCTCTATTTTTTCAAAAATTTTTCCAATTTCTTGCACCAAACCAAGCCTTTCAAACCTCCAAACATCTACAAAAACACCTTAAAACCTTATTTAACATACTAAACTACTAACTAAACTCAACCAACTAATCTAAACATGAAATTAGACTAATTCTACCAAATATTTACAAAATAGAAAATGAAAAGATATTACCATGGTGGGGTGTCTCCTACCTAGCACTTTTGTTTATTGTCCTTAAGTTGGACTTATGGGGAGCTCCTCTCAAGGTAGCTTATGCTTGAATTCATCTTGGAACTCCTACCAATGCTTGGTTATCCATTATACCCCAAGATTTCTCATGGATTGAGCCAAGTGTTGATGGAGTTCTTCACAAGCTTGGGGCTCCCAAAGTTGATCCTCTTTTTCTAATCCGAGATCCCACACTTTATTTTCACACCCATCTTGAAGTTGATCATCATTATTAGTCCAACCAGGTGGTGAGTAAGGTGAATTCTCTATATAGTGGCCAACAATCCTCCTAGACCCATCTATTTGAGAACTACTCCAACCTTTATATCTCATGTTTGGTGCATCAACCATAATGAGTCTTGAATTGTAACGCCCACCACAAAACTTTTTCCACTTACGCTTCATCCCACAAAGCTCCCTAAGTTGACCATCCGTTTCAAGCAAGCCATACTCAAGTGGGACAATAAAGCTAATAGAAATGAGTTTTACCCACTCAAGTGAAGGAGTAGATGGCAACCTAGGCAAAGATGATTCCAAGGTTCTTGACAAAGCGTATTCCACTTCCATCCTTCCATTCCTATGGACTTCCACCTCCTCACAAGATCTCTTAATCTCAATCCTTTGTTCAACAATTTTATCTAAGCATTTCCCTTACTCAATTCATAAATGGGAGGGTGAGAGAAATTTACCTACACATTACTTTCCATCTCATCGGGAGAAGGTTCTTCAAGTTCTAAGGATCTACCACCACTAGAATTTGATGCTTGCTCTTCATTGCCATGGGAACTCAATTCTTGTTCTATCCCATCCAAGTCTTGATATGGAATATGCCTTGGAGGTTGTGCACATCCCTCCTCAACATCAATTTCAATCTTCTTGGAGGGGGCTTCTTCAACTCTAGGTTCCCATGGAGGTTCCGCATCTCCTAACTCTTCAACCATTTCTTCCTTTTCTTCGATAATTCTAGCTTCCTCCAATTGTTCCAACACAAAGCAACTTCCCTCATCTCCCACCAGAGTTTCCAATCTCTCCTTCATGCTATGTTCTTCATTCGATTCTCCACATATAGCTATGGGAGTTCCTTGAGTGTTCAAGCATTGGGAGGCTAATTGATCTGTTACCCCTCTAAGGTGGCCATAAAATTTTGCACATCCCTTTTCATCCCTTCTTGCCCTTGAACAAGAACACCAAGGGTTTCATCCATTAGAAATTGGGGTGGTTGGAAGGGTTCATCATTTTGGGAGAAGGGTTCATAATAGGAAGGTGGTTCATCATAGTAATGATGTGGTGGTTCAATGTTTTCCACTCTTTCCACTTGTTGCACAACACACTCCATGGTTGCTTGAAATTGATCCAATGCTTCCTTGAGACGACCCTTTGACTCTTGTTCCTCTTGGATATCATGAGTAGGGTCATAGGGCTCTTGGATTGAAGGACATGAGTATTCTTCCATGGGAGGTTGTGGTGGAAAGTAGTATTCATCTTGTGGTTGGAAATTTTTATATATTGAAGGTGGTTCATCTTGGTAATAATATGGAGGGGGTGGCTCTTGAAAATGCTGATGTTGGAGTGGTGGTGGCTCTATGTGTGGTTCATATGGCTCTTATGGTTGTTGGTAGGATGGATATGGATTAGGGTCATATAAAGGTGGTTGGTGAAAAGAGGCCTGTGAGTATGGTCGATGATTATGTTGAGGGTATGGATCATAGGCATATGGTGGTGGTTCTTGAAAGTCACAAGGAGATTCACCATAGCCATTGGATTGGTATGCATTATAGAATGGCTCTTCTTCATAGTGCATTGGTGGAGGTTGTTGCCATGAGGATTGATCATATGCATATGGCTCCTCCCACCTTTGATTGTCTCATCCTTGATACATCTCTTCATTGTAATCCCAACTTCCTACAATATAGTTGTAATCACACTCATAGCCAAAGTGAGAATTCATGATGAAAAAAGAAACTAAAGACAAAAGCTAATAGAAAACAAGAGAAATAAAATTCTACAACTAGCAAATAAAGCAAAAAGCAAGATATTCACACTATTTATATATGTACAATAACCAATAACATAACACCATTGCAATTCCCCGACAACGGCGCCATTTTGATGATTGGATTTTTGACGGTGTAGAATTTCACCAAGGAAGTCTCGTTGTAAAGTATAGTCTCTAAACCAACAATAGTCCTTTCATACAAAAATTTGTTTGTCACTAGTACAAACCCCTAAATTTATAAACCAAAGTATTGACCCTCGGGTCGTTCTCCCTAGGAATTACAATAAAGTGTCTTGTTATTGGTTATGAGTTATTTTGGGGTTTTTGAGATTTTAGACAAGAAATATAAATTACAAAAGAAATAAACTAACAACTAACAAAGCTCTTGGCAAGGTATGAGAACTAGAAGTCCTATCCTAGTTATCCTCCTCAATTGTGACCATAAATTGTTCATTGTTACCACCTAATTAACCTCTAACCATGGAAAAAAGTCAAGTGGATGAATCAATTTGATTCCTCAAGTCCTAATCAACTCCTAAAGGAAAGACTAGCTTTAGAGACATTCAAATCAATTAGCAACTTCTAATTATCAATCAACAAAGGAATTAGATAACTCAAGTGTCACTAATTACTCAACCAAAGCCAAGAAGAACAAAATCTACACTAAAACCAAAAGAAGTATTTTGTCAAACACATAAGAGGCATAGAAGGAAAGCACATGAAATCTACAACAAGAATGAAATCTAACAACAATTATTGAAAGGAATTAACAACAACAATCAAAAGAAACACAATTATTATGAATTACCTTGAATTAAATTGAAAGAAAATGGGAGGAACAATAGTAGATCTACAACAAAGTATAAGAACAACATACACTACAAGAAAAACACCCATTCAGGTACACTTGAAAAGTGTAGCTAAAAGTGAAAAAAAATGATGCATTAGGCTACGGCTACGCTTTTTGGGCTACGGCTACGCTTTTTGGGGTGATTCCTATTCGGCCGTTGCCTATTCTCAAAGGCTATGCTTTTCTGCACCAAGGGCTACGCTTTTGGCATTTGGGAATAGGCTACGCTTTTCAAGTGATGCTGTTCAGGACCAAAGGCTACGCTTTTCAGCTTTCATTCTTCCAGAATAGGCTACGCTTTTCAACGCTACTGCATCACTTGTAAAGCGTAGCCCCAATTTATACCATAGCTACTTTTTATAAGCGTAGCCTTAGGTCCCTATTTTTTTTTTTGGTATACTATAGCTACTGTATATAAGTGTAGCCTTAGGTTTCTTTTTTTTTCCTCTATACTATAGCTACTGTATATAAGTGTAGCCTTAGATCTCGTTTTTTTTATTTGTATATATATATATATATATATATATATATATATATATATAATTTTCTAATAATTATTAATACAACATAATAATTAATAATATAATTACATGTATAATAATTTTGTATTTTTATTTAAATAAGTTGAATATTATAAAATAAAAATAAATACATAATTATACTAAATAATTTCTTTAAATAATAAAAATCTCAGTGCAGGACTTATGTAGCAAGAGGCATCCAAGCTTTTCAAATATGACAAAGGTTGCACTCCCTGAGGAATCAATAACTTTCACCTTAATTCTATACCTGTTTTTATAATATATACAAATGAAATAATCAACATAAATAAACCTCATACCAACACTATAACTTCAAGGAAAACAAATCAACATGCTTTGAAGACTTTTCACAATAGTATGACCCAAGCTTCAGAACAACTTCAGTGCCACATCTACATTGAGCAACAAACCAATCAGATCCACCAATCACTCCCATAATTGTACCATACACAGCATAATCACCATCCTAAAAGAAAAGTAACAATAAAAAGGGCATTAGTATTTTAATTTGGACTTGAATGATGAACATAAAAAGAAAGTGAAAAGTAATAAAAAATGACTAACCTCTTTACATTCCTTCAATTCTCCAATTGTCTTCCGAGGTGTAATCTCGAGAAAATCTTCCGCAAGTGAGTAATAGTGATCACGTTTTTTAGCACTATTTGATTTCAAAGATTATATAAAGAAAGCAAAATTTTAGATATTATGTAAAGGAATATAGCAAACTATAGCATAGCCATGAAGCTTTAAAAAAAAGGTTGAACCTCGTATTAACATTGGAAAGGGGTTTCTGACTAATCAGAAATCTATCAAAGTTTTGTTTATGCTTAACGGTGCTATCAACCTGTTGCAACAATTCGGCACAACAAAAGGGAAATAGAAAATTTAGTTAGCAAAGACAGTAAACTTCAAGATTAAAAGAAACAGAGGAATGGCGACAAAGACAGCAGATGCTGGTGGTGTTGGGTGAGCAGTGAGAAGCAGCTAGAAGATGATGGCAACAGAAAAATCACGCAGTATAGAAATCATAGTAACAACCTAAATAGAAAATCATAGTTAAAAAAAATATGGAAAAAGAAAAATGACAAGAACATGAATCAACTAATAGAATCAACCAACAGAATAGAATCACAGTAATAACAAGTTAACTACAATAATTAAAAAAGAAAACTCAAGTAATAACAACATAAATTAGAGATGGATAGCACTCAAGATATAAGCAGAAAGACAGCAAATCAAAAATCTATGAGAATCTGCAGGCTGTGTTTATAGAAATGGATAACACTCAATATATAAGCATAAACCTTCAAACCTTCAAACTTTGCTGGATTTGTTGAATTTTCATTGAAGGTTCTGGATTCTGCAGCCTTCCCAAATTCCTTTTCATCAAGGAGTTCTATCAAAATAATATGCAAAGGTAAAGCCTCTTGATATGCAGCGTGATAGCGAAATAAATTCGTGACACTAGTGGATGCGAAAAATATATTTCAACGAATAGTTGATTCATAATACTATTGATATATGAATGTAGGCATGTAACTTAAGTAAAACCTCGGGATTCTTAGAAATTGTTTTACTAAACAGACTAGTTGTTGATATAAAAAAATTCCAGTCATACATAAGATTCCATCAATTGTAATTTACTAAATTTCTTTTCTTTCTCCAAACATGGTTTTTGGAATGTACCTGGGTTTCCTGAATAAGGCCTCCTCAATGGGAGTATAACAGGATAATTACTGTAATAGTCCTGTAATTCAACAAGCACGCACAATTACACCACCAAATACATTAAATACATTCACAGAGGAAACAAAGAAAAAAGTACATAAGTCTGCAACTTTATGCACTCAGTGCACTTACCCATGGTTCTTTGTATTCTTTTTCTCTCACACCTGTGGTTAAAGCATCAACAAAATATGATTAATGTAAGGAATTTTCTTGCAGCAAAGTGCAAAACAAAAACTTGTAAGCAAACTACTAAATTGAAATGCATTGGTGGTAGCATACCACTGAATGCAGAATTGTCACTGCCACTGCTGGGATTGCGATAGGGCTTGAAGGATGTTGCTTCGCCTCCATAACCAAAGGCAATCTGTGAAGCTGACACTGCAAATCACAAAGATAAACATACAGTTTTAGAAAACAAAAAAAAAAATAATGCTACCCCTGCTTTTGCGAGATGGAAAGGGAAGAGAGGTAAGAGTTCAGATGGGTCAGAGCAGCTTTTGCGAGATGCCAAATGGCCAATAGCATTTACTATCTGCATTCTCATATCAAAACACATAAAATTTATTTATCAAATCTCAGATTCTCAGTATAATCTTATCAATTAAATAATCTTATAGAACAACAAGCACCACAAAGATCTGAAACTATATGTGCTACCCTAACTTAGAATTTAGGAACATGAAGCTCAAATCAAAACACATGAAATTAGTTAACAGATAGAGTGAAGAGGAGGTACCTGTCATGGATTTGAACCTATTACATCATGGACACTATTCTTTGCTGATCAGCTTCTGGAAGTGATTCCAAACCAGCTAACATGCTCTTATCCATGATTCAATTCAATTCAATTAAACCTAGTGTTCTTCATTCACATTGTTGTTCACATAAACAATGAAGTGCCGCATCATTTCATCATGCTAGGTTGCAAATTTATTTTACCAATGTGAGTTCTTTTCATGATTCTTAGTTCAGCTGCAGCCCTCCCCAATGTCTCCAAAGGTGTAGCCACATTAACAAACAATAACTAAGTTTCAAATACTCAAGAACAAGCTTAACTTAGACACAACTGAAAACAAAAATAAGAATTCACAGAATTGCTTGTTTGGTAACTGCAAATACAATGCTAAAAAAGACATAATTCTTTCCTATCTTGTCTCTATCTCACATTATAATTATAGAAATATTTCAAGAGAAATCAATCAATCATATTACCATAACAGAGGACAAAAAAAGAAAATAAAATAATGATATTCTGCCACAGTATATATATGAAGAATTAAGAAATTTGATAAGAAATTGTTGTAACCTTGAAGAACTAATCTGAATTGCCAATAACTCTGTCAACAACCAAGCCTGCATTCTTAAGCTCCCCGGCAAAGACATTACCGCAATCAAAGTCTTCATCTCCTTTAAGAATCGCCTTTCTCTTGGGAATCACCACACAAATCTCAAATACCAATTCCACATTCTCTTTCATTTTCCAAAACAAAAATTCCCCCATATGAACAAATTGTTGTTCACTCATCATCAGTGCCCCCTTCTTTCTGAGCAAGAGCAAAACTAAGAATGCCATTAAATAGAAAAATAATAAAACAAAGTTTATGGGGAAGCTGATTACCACTACCAAACCTCTAATCTTCCAATCCAAGCTCCTCTGTTTTTCTCTGTTATACCTCTTCACAACTCTTTTCCTAGCTGTCTACACCATTCTCTCTCAATCCAAATGCTTATTCAGATCTTCCCCTTTGGATCCAATTCATGATCCTCTCTTCTCTTATCCTTCCTCCTATGGAGAGCACAAGTATGCTGTCTCAACCACACATTCTACATGCACTTCTCCTATTTTCTTTTCAGGTGTTCTGCGTCGATTCCTCTGTTCTGTGTGATTCTCTCCCAATATAGAAAATGCTGAATTTGTGTTGTTGTTGTGATAAAGCTGAAGAGTTTCCACTAATGGATTGTGCTTATGGGATTCAGATTACTTGGATGTTGTAAAGGAGATCAAGAATTTGATCAAGGACTCTTCATCAGCTGAGGAGTCGAGTGCTCTGCGCTACATGCTTCTCGGCTACCAGGAAGCTAAAACCATTCATGCGGTAAAACCCCCAATTTATATCAGTGTCATATCCAGAAGCTACAACTCCTAACTAAAAACCCTAAAATTGGATCCCAAAACCTCCCAAATTTCGCATAACAAACTGAAAATCGATACATACCTTCTCAAGTGAGCGGCAATGATGATGCTAAGCGACGACGACGATGCTGAGCAGCGATAGTGAGCAAATGCGACGATGATGCTGAGCGGTGATGGTGAGTGCACGAGATGGTGATGCGAGGCGACGGTCAGCGCACGCAACGACGATGGTCCGCGTGGCAGAGCCCTAGCTGGAGTCATCCTCTCCTCTCTTCTTCTCTTCTTCTTCTCGTTCTCCCCTTTTCTGATTTTCCCTCTTTTGTGTGTGTGTGGGTGAGGATGAGAGTGTGAGCTTGTGAGTGGTGAGCTGGTGACTGGTGAGTAGTGAGCTGGTGACTGGTGAGTGGCACAGCCATGTGGTGAGTGGTGACTGGGTGGCGACGGTCAACAACGACGGTGAGAAGGCGAAGGTGATGAGCGTCGTAGGTAGTGTGTGTTGAAGGTGAGAATGGCAAAGGTGAGGGTTCCTTGAATTGAAAGTGCTGCGTGCGTGTGTGCTTTTGGAGGAAATTGAAAGAGGAATAAAAATTTCACTAAGTGTTAGGATTTGGTCCACATACATTAAGCATCACTTTTAAAAAGCACCCAAAATATAATAAATAAGTTATTCTTTAAAAGCGTTCTCTTTGACACAAAAAATGAACCCATAGATATTAATCTACGGCTATACTTTATAAGTGATTTCTATAATACTTAAGGCTACACTTTTTAAATGATGCCACAATTGTGTATCCTTTTCTCTTATAAAAAGGCAACATGGAGAAAAGCGTAGCCTATTCGTAGAATAGGCTACGCTTTTCAAATGTAGTTTAAAAAAAGTGTGGCTGAATGGGTATTTTTCTTGTAGTGATAAAGGAAATTACAATAAAAGAATAGAAGAATGATGAATGTAACAACAAGGAATTGAGAAGAAGAAGTGGAAGAAGATATATGAAAAACCTAAATCTAAGAACTAAGCCTAATCCTAATCCTAATCCTAGAGAGAAGTGAGAGCTTCTCTCTCTAAAACTAACTAAAACTAATCCTAATGAGTGTGAATGATCAAAAGTCTAGAATCCCCCTTTGCTCTTCAATCCTTGGCTTTAAATAGCAGTTTAGGCGCCAAAGTTGGTTGGGATTGGGCCCCACAACTCTTTAGAATTCATTGGGTGCGAATTCACTTAAAAATCAAGTATCAGCACCAACGTGTACGTGCACAGCACGCGTATGCATCCATGGGCCATTTCGCAGGGTGCGTGTAAGCGCCAGGTGCGCGTGCGCGTCCATGGGCAAGTCCAAATTTTTGGTTTTTTCCATGATTTCTCCATTTTGCATGCTTTCCTCTTCACTCCTTTGATCCATTCCTAGCCTTTTCAATCTTAAATCACTAACAAACACATCAAGGCATCTAGTGGAATCAAAGGGAGATTAAAATCATCAAGTTAAAGGCCTAAAAAGCATGTTTTCACATCTAAGCACAAATAAGGAGACAATCACAAAATCATACTAATTCATTGAATAAATGTGGGTAAAAGGTATTAAAATCTCCTAAAATCAATACAAGATAAACCCTACAAATTGGGTTTGTCATCATAGTAGCCAGGTTAAAACGGAGGCTACAAAACGCAAAGGGAGCCTAGGCTGAAGAGCTCCCACAAGTCCTATGGGCATATAGGACAACTCCACATTCTACCACAAAGGAATCACTATTCCGATTGGCTTATGGAATGGAGACAATGATACCAGTAGAAGTCGAAGAAGGATTTCCCAGAACGATCCTCTACAGCGACGAAGCCAACTCCCAACTTCAAAAGGAAGAGCTCGACCTACTCCCGGAAGTCCGAGAAAGAGCTCGGGTCATAGAAGAAGCATTAAAACGTCGCATGGCCTCAAGGTACAATTGAAAGGTAGTCCAGCGAAGTTTCACCAACAATGACATCATCCTAATCCGAAATGATATCGGAACAAGTCTATCCGGAGAGGGAAAGCTAGCGGCTAACTAGAAAGGACCCTACCGAGTCACAGAGGTACTAGGAAAAGACTACTACAAAGTTTTGACGATTAGATTTTTGACGGTTTAGAATTTTACAAATGAAATCTCGTCGAAGTATAGTCTCTAAACCAACAATAATCCTCTCATACAAAAATTTGTTTGTCACAAGTACAAACCCCTAAAATCTATAAACCGAAGTATTTAAACCTCGGGTCGTTCTCCCTAGGATTTACAATAAAGTGTTTTGTTATTGGTTGTGAGTTATATTTGGGGTTTTAGAGGAGAAACATGAATAGTAAATGGTAAGAAAACTTTATTAACAAAATGGTCTTGGCAAGATTTGGTTGTCAAGGGTCTTCATCATTATCACTAGCCACAAGTATGGTAGTTGCAAGGATTAATCCCACTTAGTCATCCTTAAATCAACTAACAAAGGAAAGTCAAGTGAGTTATATCAATCCTAGTCCATAAGTCCTAGCTTTCCACTTATTGGATTAATGAAGGCTAGAGTTAATGGCTATCAACTAGCAATCAATTGGACACTAGTGACTCAAGAAATCCTAAGTTACCTTCTCAAGCCAAGAACATAAAATCCTACCCTAACATCCTCTCAAGCATTTCATCAAACACTTGGAGGATAATGAAAGAAAGCATTTTTATTTGTAAGAATAAAAGGAATCAACAACCAACAATTACAAAGAATTAACAAAACAACAATCAACAACATCACAATCACATGAATTATCTCAAATTGCATTATTAAAAGAAAACAAAAGAACAAGAATATCTCAATTACAAAACCTAGAAACAAAATAAGAGAAATTACAACAAGAGGATAGGGATAGAAAGAAGAACCAAAGTGTAGCAATCACCACTTGAAGGTAGAAGTAGAAGGATACTTGAATTAAACCTAGAACTATGAGATCCTAATCTAACCCTATTTCCTAATCCTAGAGAGAAGTGAGAGCTTCTCTCTCTAAACCTAACTCTAACTCCTAAAACTAAGCTAATGATCAAAAGTATCTAAAGTATCTAAAAGTATCTAAAAGTATCTAAAAATATCTTGATTCTCCTTCAATACTTGGTTTAAATAGCATCAGAAATGAGTTGGATTGGGCCCACAAGGCTTCTAAAGTCGCTGGCCACGAGTTGCATCTTAAAAAGTCACATGCAGCATCGGCGCGTCCGCGTACTGTGCGCGTGCGCGCCCCTATACGTGTAGCAACTATGACAAATCTTATATCGTTTCGAAGCCCCGGATGTTAGCTTTCCAACCCAACTAGAACCGCATCATTTGGACCTCTGTAGCTCAAGTTATGGTCAATTAAGTGCGAAGAGGTCGGCTTGACAGCTTTCCGGTTCTTTCATTTCTTCATGAGTTCTCCAACTTTTCATGCTTCTTTCTTCATTCCCTTGATCCAATCTTTGACTCCTAAATTTGAAATCACTTAACAAATATATCAAGGCATCTAATGGAATCAAGGTGAATTATATTTAGCTATTTTAAGACCTAAAAAGCATGTTTTCACTCTTAAGCACAATTAAGGGAGAAGTTATAAAACCATGCTATTTCATTGAATAAATGTGGGTAAAAGGTTATAAAATCCCCTAAATCAAGCACAAGATAAACCCTACAAATGGGGTTTGTCAAGTGTCCGAACTCGAGGGGCGAGAGCTACCAATGTCAAGGCACACCTGCAACCTAAGAAGATTTTCTACAAATTTTCTTTATCAAGACGCATTAATCTGGAAACGCAAAAATTCATCGCCCGATTATAAAGCTACAAATCGGCAAAAGTGAAAACCAAATTCACTGCCCGACAAGGTCGACAAAATAAAAACCAAATTCATCCAAAGTCGGCCAAGCAAAACGCACTACCCAATTTCTAGAAAATCGTCAAGATGAAAAGCGATGAAAATAGAATAATGCAAGAAGTTATCAAAAGTGATCCATAAGAAAAGACCTGACGAGGTCTTAACAAAAATGGGTTGCTAGAAATAACTTAAAGACGGACCGACATAAAGAAGTCGAACCAGTCAAACAAGCAAAAGTTATAAAAAGTAAATCAATAGAAAAGAGGCCTGGCCAGCCCTGAAAATGGATTACTAGAAATAACTTTGAAGGGACTGACGTGATAAAGTCGGCCCAAAAAACCTACAAAAAGTTATAAAAGTAATCCATAAAAAGAGACTCGGCAAGGTCCAAACTAAAAATGGATTACTAGAAATAACTTGGGAAGGGATCAACATGAAGAAGTGGACCCAAGCCGATTAAAGCGATAGAGTTATAAAAAGTAAATCCATAAAAAAGAGATCCAACGAGATCCAAATAAAAATGTATTACTAGAAAATAACTCGAGGAGATCCGACAAGAAAAAGTCGACTAAACGGAAGGCGTGCGCTAAAAGGGACACAGCCCGACCCAAAAAAGGCATGACCAAACCTACAAGTTTTCTATGAGAAAAAGAATACGTCGAACAAAGCTAGCCTCAAAAGCCATTTTCAACTAAAAAAGGAAGTAAATAAGCACAAAGGCCATCAAAAGAGATCGGACAACAAGATTCTAACACTCTAAAGATTACTAGAAGTGCCAACAAAGCTACAAATAAGCATATCACAAAGAAACAAAGCTACAATAATAAAAGACTCAAGAGGCCTCCCAGAGATCAACCTCAAGAGCTTAAGAAACTACTTCATTTTTCTAAACAGAGTTGGTAAAGAAAAGCAGCCGAAATATCCAAGCCAAACAAACCACAAATTACAGAAATTAGAAGTTCAAAAGCCCACAGACCGCGTTGTACAAAATACATCAAAGAAAGTTTATCAAGGGTCTAGGTTCTCCTCGATAACAGCATCCTGAGTCGATGGGGGAAGTATGATCCTCGTAGGAATTGCATCTACAGTTCCATCATCCCGATTCAAGATCTGGACATCGGGCGCGAGAACTCGAACCTGAGCCTTCAAATTTTCATAGGCAGCAGTCACACTGCCCACAAGATGGCCCTGGAGCTCGGCGTAATTAGCATGAGCAGACTCCAGCCTCTCTCTAAGCTCCACCATCTCACTATAAGTCCGGTTATAGCCCTCCTTTTGCTTCTGCGCCATCTCCTCAACCAGATTTGCAAAAGCTACCACAGCGATAGCCCGAGTCTTCTCACCTTCCAACTCCTTCTCTAGCTTTGCCACCTATTTCTCAAGCTCCTCCTTCAACCCCTTAATCCTATTATACTCGGACTTGGCCTCCTCCATGAAAGCCTTTGTAGCATGAACCGGAACATCCTAAGTAGTCTGGAACAAGGCCGCTCCCATATGCGCCATCTTAATGCTATTTCGAGTGATAAAATCCAAATGACGAAGAATAGAAACTTCATCCATAGGCACGACACCATAAGGGGCAATTTGATGATCAACAAATCCCACGGCATCGAAGTCGGGGGCATCAAAGTTAAAGGGCTCAACAGTCTTTCATTTTTTTTGGAGGAGGACCAGTAGTATGAGAGGAAATAACAGCAGAAGTTCGAGAATGATCAACTAAAGGAACCATAGGATTAGGGACAATCTTTCTTGGTCCATACGTGTCTGAAATGGGTTTCTTAGGATGAATCTAAGAAGATCCTTCCCCCATAGCCTTGGCCGAGATGTTCAGAGCGGCTGTAGCTTTCCTCGCCTTTTTAAAGGCCTTCATGGAATCATTGTTTTTAACCATCTCTGAAAAAGTACAGCAAAATCCGAGTTACAAAATTGGAAAGAAAAGAAACAAAATCAACAAAAGCAAAACAAAGCAAAACAAAGTCGGTCACTACCCAGCTCAGCTCGGAGAAGTGAGGGATCCCCTAAAAACCTCTTAGTATCAAGATGCGGAGGCTCCCCCCAGTTCTCCTCCAACACATGTACTAGATCCTACCCAACCTCATCCAACATCTCCCAAGTATATCTGGAAACAACTACATTCTTTTGCCAATCTAAAGGAAAGGCGGGCTCGCCATTTACATCTAGAAAAAAGGCCCGAGCTCCTTCAACAACTTGGACCTTGAGAAAATAGTTCTTGAAATCCCTAAAAGATTCATCATACATGGAAAAAACTTTCTTCCCCTGGGCAGCTCGAAAGATACCCAAGAAGCCTTCTTCTTAGCCACCCCAGGTTTGGTCAAAACAAAAAAGTAAAGAAAGAAGGTTTGAGACGGTGTAACATCCAATTCTTGGCACAGCAGTTGAAAGATTTTAATAAAGCCCCATAAATTTGGGTGAAGCTGGGATGGAGATACATTGCACGACCACAATAAGATGGTCTCAAAAGAAGTAAAGGGAAAGGTAATGTTCATTTGGCTAAAGAAATAGTCATAAGCATAAAAGAAGGGACGTTCCCCCTGAACCGAGGTAGGAAAACAAACCCTATCGTCAGAATCAGGCACTACTAACTCATAATCCTTCTCTTGCTCCCGATTACTACAAATTCTGTGATGTTTCCTCAGCTCCACACAATACTCAGAATTTACCACAAAAACACACATCAACAGAGGGAGTCTAGCCAGTCTGACATGCCCTCGGGGACTTTGGAATAGGTCTCAACAATATTTTTGCGAGACGACATGGGTCAACTAAAGTCCTACCGTAAGAAAAAGAAAAGGGGTTACTAATCAAACAGCTCGGGTAAGTTAACAAAGCAACTCGGGCATAAATGGTTACAATTAGGACTAAAGCATGCAAAAGTTAAAGAAGTCAGACATAGCAACAAAAAGAAAACCCCGAGATTCACACCAAAGATCCAGCCTTTGGAGGCAGTAACGGAATAAGGACTCCGAAAAATCTACAGCTTACATCCCGACATCTCTCACATAAGAAAAAGAAGGCTTCAAGCAGCGACACTTCGAAAAAAGAGAATTAATCACAAAATCTCATCAAAGCTACCATCTTTTTACAGTCTATCAGCAAAGGGAACTACCAACATCAAACATGCCAAGTGGAAATCATCAAAAGACGCAACCTTTTTCAGAATCAAAACAATTCATTATTCCAAAGCTTCAAAATCAAAAGAATACAATCGGAAATGGTAACAACATGCAAAGCCCTAAAAAGCATCAACTATCAGGAAATGAGAAAAGATTCATACAAAAGATGAAGAAACCCCCAGAGCACACATTACAACAGCATCCAGACACAGCAAAAGCAGAAAGGTCCAACCTTTTCCAAGCAAAATCCAAACTTTCTCAAAATGAGACATGAAAAGAACAATGCAGAAAAGAAAAGAGAGAGGGAGAAAGACCAACCTGTTGCAGAGAAGGAGACGATAAAACGCTGAGAGATTAAAGCAACGACGAGGCCGCGTCGGACAATCCCCTTTCAAACAAAAGAACAAAGCACTAGCAATCAAAGAAGAGAAGTGAAAAGAGGAAAAATCGAAACAAAGCATTGAAATTTCAAAAGAAGACACAAAGAGGGAAGTAAAGAAGAAATGGCAAAGAGTTAATGAGTATTTAACCTTCGCACGTTCCCAAGGAAAATGCAAAACACACGTTCTAATTAAAAGGAGTGAGAAAAAATGCTCCGTATTCAAGCAGCTCTACGACGAGATCAAAATGCTCGAATTCAGCTTCTCCAAAAAGGATCGAAGTCCAAAAAAGGGACTCGACCTCAAAAAGAAAGGTCGAGCTCAAGCAAGGGCACTGTTCTTGCCTTAGGTCGAGCTGTATTACCCAGGCTAATTGAAGACAAGTTGACCGACCTCATCAGATCAGGATTACCCGACATCTTCTCAAAGAGCTCGGCCAAATCACCAGGAAAGCCCAAAAAGGGCCCAAACAGAGGAACACGGCCCAAGTCCAAGGGCAGCCCAAAGCCTAGAGAGATAAGGGCGGTTCCCTCAAAGATAGGATGACTTCACTTAAAAGATAAAATAAGATAACTATCTTATCCCAAAGGAATATCACTCTACACCATTATAAATACACTGGAGCACCCAGGTATAACTCATACTCTGATTCTACTAAAAACCTGCTTAATACCCTTGCTAACTTAAGCATTGGAGTCCCTTGCAGGTACCACCACCCTCCGGTGACAAAGGATCAGCACCACTAGCCAGTACACAAGTCGGACACGGCAGCTCCAGCCACCGTCATCAAATCAGACACGATAGTGCCGATCAGTACAGGAGATCTCATCCGAGATCGACCTACAGTTTCAGGTAACCCTCAAAACAGTGACCATAGACTCTTTTAGGCCACCCTTATTTTAAAACCGTGACCATAGGTACTCTATGGTGACCTTTTTTTTAAAAACCGTGACCATAGCTTTTTGTTTTTGTCCATGGAAAAAAATCGTGACCATAGGGGGTCTATGGTCACAGCTTTTTACCGTGCCAAATAAAATCGTGGCCATAGACCCAAAATATTGTAGTGTTTCCAACATACAGTAATTGTCATTCTTGTGAAAAAAAAACATTTTACTTACTAAGAGGTTTTAACATGACAAAAGAAATGACTAAAGAAAAATTTAGTTATTAAAATAAGATTAATAAGTCACTTTTGCTATGATTTGCACCCATCAATCAAAGTAATAGAAAAATTGTAAAAATAGCACGAATTTGAACTTCTTTAAAATTTATGATAGACACCTCTTCAACTACTTAATTTTCAATTATTCATATATTTCAGTTTAATAAAAATTAAATAAATAGTTTACCCTTTTGATTTTTCTTTTTAATTTAAAAGAATTTTTTTCTTTTTTGCTCTCTTTTTGTTCATAATGCTCTTTACTACTTTCAAAATCAATCAATATATGAATCACAAAATGCTAAATCTCATACAAAAAATAATGTATATAGATCTTATTAAAGGATACATACTAAGAAACTGTAACACCCTACCATACAGAGTCTTATGCTTAAGTCATAATTCAGATATGACAAGATATTACGACCTCTAAAATAAAAAATTTAGTACGTATAGTAATGTGAATAAGGATTATAACTAGGAGCCTTTGAAGAAAAAAAGGTATAGCAAAAATCGTAACTCGAAAAGCGCAACACTTCGATCGATAACGTAATGAACAATGATAAACCAACGCGAGATTATATATATATACACAAGATGTCAAAAACAGGAATATCAAGACTCGAAATCCGGTTGCGAAGATAACCGGTCCGAGCATAGCAATATATACATGTAAATAAAATAAGAAAAACCTAAAGGGACACAAAAACTGAGAACCTATTCTCCAAAATCTCCTATAAGAGGAGTCATCACAGTTTATATTATTCAATGGAGATAAAAGTATCTAAGCAAAACATATAAGACTAAAACAAAGCCCCAAGAACAAAGGATCTTCGCTAATCCGGAAGTCTCCATCATGCCTCAACGAGAATCCTCGTGTCCTACATCTGAAAACCACAAAATCTGCATGGGTAAGAACCAGAGGTTCCCAGCATGGTAACAGTTCCCACATATATAACATGTAATATTAGAGGGAAGCCGAAGGCAATCCTAGAACTTCCTCCAGATAAAATCAAAGCTTATAAACAAGCTAAACAATAAAGGGTAACTGACTAAAGACTCTTCAGTCTAACTAATACTTCCATTTCCAATTCCTTCAGACCTCCCAACCACCAGCAGGAGTATAAAATGGCAAACACAGTTATTTCAGACAAGAGATATACAAGTAGGAACAGATAAGGCATTTAGACAAATAGCAAGTAATATGCATTCAAATAGGCAATCTCAAACAATTCACATAGTATGCATATGATGAATGCTTGTCCCTAATGGCTGATGATATCATCTGTCGGTTATATAGCCAACCCGACAAGTCCTGGTAGCTAACCATTGGACTGTCCCTCTCTCGTGTCTCCCCAACTAAAGTTATACTCAACATAATCGTGATCATAATCATGATCCATATCCATCACCTTCACTGGTGAATATTCATGGGGGCGAGCTCATCCGGGGCTTTCACAGTGCCCGGCCACCCTGACGGCATAGGGTCAATAGAGCTTCGAGTCTCCACCTGGAGCACGTGGTGGCTAGCCACTACTTTCTCCCAGGGAAACTCGTATCTCCGATAGTGGAAGTGCAACATTCACATTTCATTCAACAGCATATATGCATTTATACTTACCCATAATCATGGCTCCGCCGTAACACGACATTAATCCAGCCATCCGGCTCACGGTTAAATCCAAAACCAACCAATTCATAAACAATTAAGCCCATCGGCTCATGGCACATACAACACTTCCACCACCATCCTCCGCATCTCATATGATCATCTTTGATACTCATTGATCATTCGTTTTTCCCTTGCTTCACTCGCAAGTTACCACATCCCCTAGCTCCTTTTCCCATTGCTAGGCATATCATAATGATTTAAGACATAAGTGGCGAGATCAGAGGCTTAGAAGTATGAAATTTGGCTTTTAAAACTCAAAAATTAACTTTGGGATGAAAACAGGGCCACGCGCACGCGTCGTTCACGTGCACGCGTGTATTGAAGAACATCCAATCGACGCGTACACGCCAGCCACGCATACGCGTGGGTACATTTGTGCCCCACGCACAAAACTGGCACAACTCTTGGGAAAATAGCTGGGCATTGGGTGCATCACATCGACGTGCACGCCACGCGCACGCGTGGATGGTGCCTTTTTGAAAAATGACGCGTACGCGTCAAGCACACCTACGCCTGGGTGGGTATTCTGCTTAAAATTTTTCTATGTTAAAAGCTGCAGAATCCACATATAAAATCCCCAATCTTCCAACGGACCTAACTTCTTTATTTCAAAAGATTTTTCGCTCGTTCTTCGAACGGCATGAACATCTCGGATCCAATTTCATTTCTAAATGAACTTGACTCAAAACGGGAATCCATAGCCCAAGTTATGTCCTATCAAAGTATTCCCAAAAACCATGTTTTCATACAAAACCACAAAGTGCCATTTTCAAAACAAGCCATTTTCAACCCTTTTTAAAATCAACCAAAACATGCCAATTTCATCTCTTTTTGAAATCAATCAAAATATACCGAAAACAACATCAAACCTACTCAACTCACACTTTAACACTTTACCATAATTTCCAAAACATCATCCCACCATTTTAACCCACTTCACCCAAGTGGTTCAAACTCAAACACATTTACATATCATATACTCTTCCTCATGCCAATTTTCAACAATACCATTTCTAATTAACCATCATTGCACATAACCAATATCATACTCATCATCAACATGGTTTCACCCACAATTCAACCTCAATCAATAATCAAGCATATATCACAACATGCATATTTCTCATACATCATACCATCAAGGCATCAATAATCATAATCACATATATGACCACATCATATATCTCAACCATTCAACAACATCAACAATTCAATGCCTATCTTAGGGTCTCTAGCCTAAGTATTTCTTACCACATTACATATTAGATACGAGAAACCGAGACCATACCTTAGCCGATTTCCCAAACTCAACCGGAGCACTTCCAAACCACTTTTCCTCAAGCACTCAAGGTCTCAACACCTCCAAGAATAAATTTTTGCATACAAAACCCTATTCCAAGCTTTCCCAAATCACCAATCAAGCTCTAATACTCACATATAAAATGTCTAAGCCACAATATCATACCAAAACACAAGAGCTCAATACCCACAATCACAAATTCAACATTATCATTAGGATTTGAGATATCTTACCTTACTCAAGGACCAAGAGAGCTAGAACAAGCCTTCTCCTCAAGCTATTGTGATCCTATAACACAAGGGAGCTCAAAACCTCAATATTTTTGTTCATGAAACTCGAAATCAAAGCTGAAAATTCGAAGAGCAAACTGTAGCTTACCTCAAGATTGTTTGTATGGGTTTTGCAGATCTCTCCGCGGTGAATGCGTGGCCGCAAACGGTGCGGCAATCGGAGCTCTAGATCAAAAGTTATGGTAGTTTGAAGATCAAGTGAGGGTTAGAAGCTTGGAGAGTGTTCTTTCTCCCATTTCCTCTCATTTTCAGCGTGTGAGTGTGTCAAGTGAGGAGAGAGAGTGCTGAAAACTAGGGTTTTGGTTTAGTTTAGTTGGGCCAAGGGCCTACTTTGGGTTCGGTTGGCCCGGTTTGGCCCGTTCGGTCCAATCTTAGATCGAATTCCACAAAATTTGTACCGAAATTTTTGTCTCAAATTCCTCTATCATATTAAGCCATAAAAATCACATTTTTATCTTTTTAAAATAAATTCTCATTTATGAGTTAATTAGTCATTAATTAACCAAGTTTTACAGAAACCATGTAGGATTTATTCATTTATTTATTTGAAAATAGAGACAAAATAAGTAAATGTGTAAAAGGATCGTAAATACAAAATCAGGAACAATATATATATATATATATATATATATATATATATATATATATTTATTTATTTATTTGGTACTAAACAAAAATAATATAAACAGAAGAATGTCAACCACATATACCATGAACAGCGTACTTAATAAATTTCTATAAGAATAATTTATTATCCTTTTTTATTTTATTTTATTTTTCTGTTCCAAGAGTACTCAAAAGACATAAAATAAAATACTCTAACATGAAGTTACATAGAACACCCTATTAATGACCTTTATATCACGGAATAATTCAAATACTCAACAACAAGTTGAATATATTACATACAAAATAAACACTTTATTCCTAAAACATGTTAAAAAAAAATTAAATGTGTCAATGCAATTTCATAGAATTCTCAATGGATCAATCTAACACAAATAACATCAATTCAATTATAAATTAATTATCATAATATCATTCTTTTGCAAATCATTTAACTCATCCAAGCAACATATCTAGCATTGGTTCAACTAAAGCCACATAAACTCAGATTTCAAAGATCATATTAATAAAATGTGAAATACCAAACAGCATAACAATGTGATGTCTTAAGATAAAGATGGTCTTATTGAATGTCAATTAACTAATCATCTGTAGGCTGTAGCAATATAAACATAAATAAATAAATAAATAAATATCTTTTTGTTCACAAAAGTATTTTCATTGCAATTATTACGATAAAGACCTTCAAACTCTAATGGGAATAAAATCATGGATTTTTTTCTAATCTAATATATCTAAAACACATTTGTAATTGAACTAGATGTGGCCAATCACATATCACATATAACACATAACCTTCAAACAAATGAACCCATGTAATTTATAAAATCAGAAAATTTTGGATTATATCTCAGTAATAATAGTAAAACAGCAAAAGAAATCAACATTATAATTTAGCTTCTTTAACTTATTAATGTGCATTATGATAACCAAAAGATACATTTAAATAGAATGAAAACTCACAATGTCCTGTCCAATGATTTTCACATGTCATATATAAAAAGTCACAAACTCACGATGCAAAAAATATATCAATTTTTTTCTCATTCTTCTTTTTTTTTTCCTTCACAGCTTAGAAAAACAACAACAACAAAAAAAAAAAGCAATAACAAGTCCCCAACTCTAGGACAAATGGTTAGTTTTATATATCATTAAAGGCAATGATTAAGTAGCAAAAGTGAAACTTTGATATAACAAATTTCAGTTGCCATACCACACTCCCAATAGACTTTTAAAATGTATTTTCTAGCTAACAGAATACAAGTATAGAAATTTAAATTCAATCTAATTAGCATCTAAACATCAATATCAAGCCATAGAAATTTCAATGATTTTGAAACGAAAACAAAACTTTACCAAAGAAACTCATGCCATGAATCTAATTTCTCTAAAATTCATCATCCATCATAATTAGCCAACCTATCTGGTATTCGTTCAACTAGAAATCAAATAAACTCAAATTCCAAAAGGATAACATCAATAAAAGATAGTACAAGATCTAAAACAATATCATAATTTAAGGTTTTAAGATAAATAAAAGTACTGTCGTTAAATGCCAATTAGTATTCTGTACCACCACTCAACATGTCTAAAACAATTAGTATTCAATTAATTCTAGAATCTACCTAAAAACAGGTCGGAATCGGATACCAAGAAAAGTAAGGAAGAGGCAGAGGATGAGAGTGGATGGAGACAAGTCACTAGAAGAAAACAAAAACAGAAATGATAAGGATGACATTCTTATAGGCCTTTGATAGTGCCACAATTCGTACAAATAGGCACACTTCCATTTATACAATTGTGATCCTATCATAGGACACTTACTCCATATTACACAGGTTAACTTAAAGTTCTGATACCACTTTGTCACGGTCCAAATGAGTCATGACTGGCGCTCAGGAAAATAGTCCCCTAGCAAGCCTAACAGATTCGAATATAAGATAAATAAAAAGTTACAAATATTTTGAATAAATTTTTAATTTCTAAAATGAATAACTACATATTTTTAATAAGAGATAAAATAATTAAATATGGATGGATCCTGCCTGTGGCATATGGAGCAGATGACGTCTAAGAACTCAACAAAGAATAGGTACCCATTGCAGATCATTATTCTTGAATAGAAAGGCTCACATAATCAAATATTTATTCCTGAAAAATATTTTTAAAAAAACGGAGTGAGTTTTACAACTCAGTGACTAGACAATACATCTATAATCCATATAAAACCATATAAACATTGTTATCAAAGTATATTTTTAATTAGAAAATAGTTGTTGATAATAATAAGTGAGTCAATAAGGGAGTTCGCATACAGAAATCAAATCAAAAGTCCACACTTGGGCGGCTCCACCTCTAAGGGTAGCTCTTTTCCCTCGTGTGTTCGTACGGAATAACAGATCCAATGTGTGCTTTACACGTTAGGCTAGCAACGCCCTGCTAGCTGAGGTTTAAGCCAGATACATCTAGGTTAACGTCATAACCACTGTTAACTACAATTTTCTAATACGAGCCTCCCAAACCAATTCAAAACATATAATTTTGAATATAACAAATTCTTCGGTTTTTCAAACATGAGGTATCAAATAAAATAAAATAATACTTTCTCATCCAAATCATAGTCAATCAAATTTTCTCAATCTTAAGTCATTTTAAATATATTTCACAATCTCAATCTTAAGACAATGGCTTGGTTCAAGTTTACCTGAACAGCGACGGTGACGGTAACAGTGGCAGCAACGGATGGTTCCTCCTCCTTCGCGTTTATCTCTCTCCACGAACTCCTCTCTCTTCGAAACCCCAAATCTGCAACTACGACGACGACGAGCACTCCGCTCAACTCCACGAGCGACGACGAGGATGAAGCCTTCCTCCCCTTTTTTGTCACGCATTTCCTTCTCCTTCGCGTTTCTCTCTCTCTTTCGCTTGATGTCCCTCTCTTTTCTCTGATCTGTTTTTCGACGGCGATAGTGAGTTCCTGTCCAGTGGGTGCTATCTCTCTCCTCCCTCCTCTCTTCTTCTTCTCGTGTTCCCTCTTTCTTTTTTTATTTTCTTCTCTGAGCGTGGGTGAGAATGAGTTTGTGTCGGGGAGCTAAGAGATAGTGAGGAGTGAGGTGAGTGAGAAATGTTGGTGTGTGGCTAGGGTTAAAGAAAGGAGAAAAATATCTAAGAGTGGACCCCACCGTCTTATTTATTTATTTACTTATTTTTGTGGTTATTACAGAGAGTTTATGTGGTTTTTAGTTTTAAACAGGCTCATATTTTAGTATTAAATATGTTTAGAGTCGTCGTAATATCCAAGCTATCAGAGTGGTGCAGTCAGAAGCGTGACATTCTAATAGTGAGGGTGTTAGATGTCGGATACTATATCCCAAGTTCCGTATTGTCTCGATGTGTGAAGTGTGCCGCGCATTATATTCCAAGAGTGTACCAGGTACTATATCCCAAGTGTGTGACAGGCACTATTTTCCAGGTTCTATATTCTCTCGATGTTTGAAGTGTGTCGGGCACTATATCCCAAGAGTGTCTCGGGCACTATATCCTAGATCACACAAGAGAGACGATATTTAGATTAGCTACTGGATGTGTCGGGTTCTGGAAATTTAATTGACACGTGAGGTCATGGCCAGTAGAAAAGGCATACATCATTTGTATTTGTGTGTATTGTTTAGGTGTGTATCTTGTATCTACCTTACCTTGTTGAATTACTGTATCTATATGTTAATTGATCTGCTTTACTTGTTATCTCTCTTTGTGTATTCTTTATATTGTCATGTATGTGTTTACACAACTGAGAGATCACTTATGCTGGTAGTGGTGATGTTGAGGGTTGTTCCTGATGAGATGTGGTGATTAAGGTTTGAGGAAAAACTAAGAATAAATTGATAACATTAAAACTAAATTTTGATATTGAATTATTGAATTGGAAAACTATGATAAGAAGAGAGATGATAGCTTATATCAGGGAGAACTAAGATTGAGAGATCACTAATATATTTGAGATTTAGTTTATTTACCTTGTTCGAATTAGAAAGAATCCTAGACTTGAACCTTCAATTATTGGAGATTAGGATTGCCTAGTTGATACTTATATATACTCTTATATATGTCTCTTTACTTTTATTCTTCCTTTGGGTTCTTAATTATCTATCTTTCTTTGGATGCACTTATATATATGTGTAATCGAGTGTGAGTGATCGACAAATTATCTTTCTTCGAGGTTTAAATCCTTTGACAGGCTTCTAGTATAATATTTCATTCTATATATACGTATATATATCTTAAACTTGTGTCATAGCACCAAACTATAATTGGATTATGACTTAAGCATAAGGCAATGAATGATAGGGTGTTACATTATAAATCTGGGATAAAGATTCAACGAGAAAAAATTTTTGTCTGTAGAAATATTTTCAGATTCATAACGCCCTTAGATATATTTAGAAAAGAAGAGATGATAGTCTTCTGTATTGCAGCATTTTCTATGTAGAGTTAGAAACAAAAGGCATTGTGATTTATATCTATTTATACCTTATAAGATTCTTTGTAATCGAATTTTGTGCCTCCCCTCAGACCATAGTTCAACATAGACTTTATCTATTTTCTTAGTTTCAGATCTAATATGTATTCTGCAATTTGTAAATGTTGCTTGGTTATTTTCCTAAATGGAAGTTTTTCTTCTATAAAAAAAAAAAACCAAAATCATGCTATATGGAGCGAAAAGAAAGCTATTAATCAGTTACATTACATTGAGCTTGTTTGGGTGAACTTCTAAGAAAAGATCTTTTTTAGTTATCTTTTTTCGAAAAATCTTATAGAAAAGTAAAAGTAATTAATTTTATATTTGGATATCTCATGCCAAAAGAACCTTTTATCTATCAATTATATTTGGGAATAACAATATAAAAGTACTTTTTATTTATTATGTGAAAAATATTTTTATTTAGGAAAAAAAAATCTTTTAAAAAAAGATATAAATTATAATTTCTCAAAAAATTTATTTTTTATGTTTTAGTATTTTTTATTTTCACTACTAAAATTTTACTAAATACGCTAAAAAATAAAAAATATCTTTTACAATAAAATAATTTTAAAATAAAAATAGTTAATATAAACAACTTAAAAGTTGGTCTCTATATCTTTTTGTATTTAATATTTATAAAAAAATTGATTATTTTATTATAAAAAATTTAATTATTTTTGTGACTAATTATTCTTATAAGAAATATATATATATATATATATATATATATATATATATATATATATATATGATAAGATTGTTAATATTAAAATTTTAAAAATTTTCTTTTTAAAAAATACAAAATAAATGTATTGAAATAAAACTCAAGCTTTTACTATTTTCAATATAATATTTTTTTAATTTGTAAACTTAATATTTATTCTTAAAGTACAAATTAATTAAATCCATATAAATATATAAAAATATATAATACTTTATTTAGTAACTGATTTTATATATTTATAGAATATTTTCTTGAAAAATAAATATGTTTGAAAATGGAAGCGGCTAAGTGGATTACACCAACACCTGTGCTTGATTTCAAGAGTCACAAATTTGGAGACGTCAGAGTCATGGAAGAGTGACTTTGTTTTCTGACAAGGCTAGGGTTCTCATGGTCTTGGTTTAATGGTCGGTCATGTTGGCCACACACACATTACGAAACTCTGATGCGACAGATTAGTTAAATCACCATGCCTTAATTCTACAGCTTGACCTGCTGCATCTTCAAGATATTATATCGATTTGTAGGGTCTCGGTCTCTTGTCTATGTCCCCCGCGTTCCCCCGTCCCACTCCATTCTGTTTTGGGACCATTATGAAAAACACCCTTAACAAAAGTGTGTGTGTGTAATTACCGCTACTACTACATATATATGGTAGTACTAGTATATTCTCACGGCTAGGAAATTGTTTATTAAAGATGAATTTATAAATAGATTTAGCTTTTATTATTGATAGAGTTTTAATTACCAACGGATTTTGTCTATTAATAAAAGTTTCATTAAAAATTATTTATCAATAGATTTTTTTTATTGATAATTTACTGACAAATTTTTTTCTATTATTGACAGATTTTTCTTTTGGTAATCATCCCTTTTATTTTGCTATAAATATCAGATTTTTTGTCGGTAATTAGCATTAAATTTTTTGACAAATTTTTTGTAGGTAATTCGAGCATAGAAAAACATTTACTATTCTGCATACAGACAAATTTTCCATTTGTAAATCCGTTAGTATGATAAAGCAGATTTTTTTAAAGATTTTTTCATTGCAAAATATATTTATCTTCATACAAAATAAATATAAATTTAATCAAGACATATTTTCATCTAATTTTCATCTAACAAGTATTAAAACATTCATAGTATTTAAAAAAATAAACAAATTCATCGTATTATCAAAAAATAAACAACATTTAGCCAAATAATCGGTGCTTTTTCACTACATACCCTTTTGGTCATTCTACTTACTTTTGTAAAATCTCAAGGTCAGAGCTAGTGTTATGTCCAATAACCAACATCCAGATTGCTGCCAGTATTATCTTTTTTTGTTCACACTTCTTTTTTTGTTATCGTCTGTTGTTTTTGTAACACTCTATCACATTAAACTTCACCCTATAGCCATGAAATAGAGGCGATAAAGCCCTACGACAGGTCTAAAGCTCTATATAATAGTATATAATCAAGAAATAGTATAACTAGCTAGAAGGCCGATGAAGGGAATAAACCATCAAAGATTCATAAAATAGGAAAATAGAGCACGAAGCGTTCACACATGATAACTAAACGCGTTGGTACGAAAAGTACAAAACATAAAATATAAAACCTTGCAGATAGCTCCAAGATACACAATGTAATAACTAAAGAAAAACAATATATATATAAAATGACAAAACCTGTTTTAGTGTCCAAAATTCTTTTTCAATTTTGTCCTTCCTAATAATAATCTACTCTAATATATGTCAATTATTCTACGTTAAAAAACTTCCACCACCACATCTTCTCTCTTATCACAATCATTCGCGTTCTCTTATTAGAATTATGCACGGAGATAAAGAATATTTTGAATATATATTTTTTTCTTTGCTTCGAATTAAACACCGTTAAAAAAATAAATAAATAAACATATATAATATTTATAGATAATTACTTCGTAAATATTTATCTTGATTTTTTTACACAAAATAATAACATAATAATTTTTAATATCTTATTTAATTTAAATTTATAATTTTTTTACATTTTAAATAACTTATAAAAGTTATTTACAAATATATTTAAATATTTTTTTATTCTTAATTTTTAAATTATTTTATCAAATTTATAATTTTAAAAATAAGAATATAAAAATTAATCTCTTAAAAATAATAGAAATGTGATTGAACAAGCACGGTAGTGCCTGTTGAGCCGCTAGTATAGACATACAATATGCAAAAGAGAACTAGTCATAGCCTGTGGAGCTTAGGCTGGCCAGCTCAAACTAAAATACAACAGAGTTTTCAAGTTTAAAACAGCAACATCCTATTTCTGAAGGTTAGGCCTCTAAGGCGATAAGTGCAATATACAAAACTGAAAGAACACTAATGCAATAGAAACAAAATACAAAAGGAAGCCATCCTCCGCTCTGTCACCATCCGCAAACTCACCAAGGTGGGTTGCAACCTGCATATGAAAAATAACAACATATAGTACGAGAACTGAAGGTTCTCATTATGGTAATAGTGCCCAATAAATAATATATAAGGTTCCGGGAATGCAATGGCAATCCTAGAACTTCACATCGATACCGATATTCAAGCATAACAAAATATATATAAATTAAACCATAAATAAGGTAATCTAACTTAGGGGTATTTCTAGCTAATACTAGTCACTGTTGTCCCACAGGCTTCACCAACCTATCCTCATTACGATCCCATTGTCACCACCTACCGAGCCTCCTCAACCCCAGTGATGACAAGTCATCTTATGCTAGTTTTACAAGTATTTTTCATTAATTTCATTAGACTTTATGTACTTTCTTGTACAATAAGTAAGCAATTGGAGTGGATTTTCATGATCATCTTGAATCAACCAAACATCATTTATTTTACACAAAATTATAGGTTTTATTTTAGAATTAATTGATTTTATAAATGATGCAAAGATCTAGTGATTTTGGTGGAACTTTGATTAGTTGTTTGGTTGCTTGTAGGTGAAGAAATAACAAAGAAAGGACAGAACTAGAAAAGCGTTGCATTACAAAGCATGGCAATCACTAAGGCAACGCTAAGCAAGGCAACAAAGGATGGAGCGCTCAACCAAGGAAGCACCAAGGGAGTGCTCACTAAGTTAACTCAGCATTCAAAGAGTGAACGCTAGTGAGAAGGGCCATGCACCAAGGCGCATACCAAGAAGCCACGTTCAGCAAAGTGAACTCTACGTTCACTATAGCCAACGTTTTCGTGCTTTTGACCAAGACCTAAGAGGGGAACTCGCGCACCAAAGCGCTAGCCAAGGAGGTACCATTCAAAGAAGTGAACACTACGTTCACACTTTCAAAATTTTTCGTGGGTCTTAGCTTTGGAAACAAGGGGCGCTTGATGAGCGGATAATTTATACGCTTTTTGCCATTGTTTTTACATAGTTTATAGTATATTTTAGTTACTTTTTAGAATATTTTTATTAGTTTTATGAAAAAATAACATTTCTGGACTTTACTATGAGTTTTTGTGTTTACTGTGATTTCAGGTATTTTCTGGATAAATTGAGGGACCTGAGCAAAAATCTGATTCAGAGGCTGAGAAAGGACTGTAGATGCTGTTGGATTCTGACCTCCCTGCACCTGAAGTAGATTTTCTGGAGCTACAAAAACCCAATTGGCATGCTCTCAATAGCATTGGAAATTAGACATCTTGGGCTTTTCAGCAATGTATAATAGTTTATACTTTGTCCGAGATTTAATTGCCCAAACTGGGGTCCAAACGCCCACCAAAGACACTTTTCTGGCGTAAAACGCTAAAACTGGCACCAAAGCTGGAGTTAAATGCCCAAACTGGCACCAAAACTGGCGTTTGAACTCCAAGAAGAGCCTATGCACGTGAAAGCTTCAATGCTCAGCCCAAACACACACCAAGTGGGCTCCGAAAGTTGATTTCTGCACTATCTACTCATTTTCTGTAAACCTAGTTTACTAGTTTAGTATAAATAGCACTTTTTACTATTGTATTCACATGTTTGGACCATTCTTCAATCCTTAGATTAGGTCTTTGAACCCTATTTTGATTGTATTATGCCATTTGGGAGGCTGGCCATTCGACCATGCCTAGACCTTGTTATTATGTATTTTCCAACGGTGGAGTTTCTACACCTCATAGATTAAGCTGAGGAGTTCTGCTGTTCCTCGAGTATCAATGCAAGTATTATTGTTTTTCTATTCAATTCACGCCTACTTCTCCTCCAAGATATACTCTCGTACTTAATTCAGTTAAGTCAGAATGAATGGGTGACTCGTGACAATCACCCAATCTTCGTTACTCGCTTAGCCAAGATCCGCATGCCTGACAACCACAAAGCGGTCTACATGATGTTCAACGTAGTCATTGGACGACAGCTGGAGTATACTCTCTTTGGTCTCTGACCCATGGATCTAAATCACCTCTCCTGACAACAGAGCATTCGAATCCGTGACGTTAGAACCTTCGTGGTATAAGCTAGAACCAATTGTCAGCATTCTTGTGATCCAGAAAGTCTAAACCTTGTCTGTGGTATTCTGAGTAGGATCTGGGATGGGATGACTGTGACGAGCTTCAAACTCATGACTGTTGTGCAAAAGAATAATTGTATTCTATTTCGACACGATCGAGGACTGACAGCTTATTAGCCATGCGGAAAACCGTAGAGGACATGTTTTCACTGAGAGGATGGATGGTAGCCATTGACAATGGTGATCCACCAACATACAGCTTGCCATGGAAGGGAGTACGCATGATTGGATGCGGTCAATAGGAAAGCAGAGGTTCAGAGGCAACAAAGCATCTCCAAATGCTTATCTAAAATTCACCATGGAATTACATAAGTAACTTTATTTTATTTTCCATTTTATTTATCTTTTAATTATCAACACCTCATAACCATTTGAATCCGCCTGACAGAGATTTACAAGATGACCATAGCTTGCTTCAAGCTGACAATCTCCGTGGGATCGATCCTTACTCACGTAAGGTATTACTTGGACGATTCAGTGCACTTGCTGGTCAGCTATGTGGAGTTGTGAAAAGTGTGAATCACAATTTCGGGTACCAAGTTTTTGGCGCCGTTGTCGGGGATTGTTTGAGTTTGGACAACTGACTGTTCATCTTGTTGCTTAGATTAGGTAATTTTCTTCTTGTTCTATTTTCAAAAAAATTTTCAAAAATCTTTCAAAAAATTTTTCTAATTTTCGAAAATTTTTCAAAAAATTTTTCTTTTTGGTGTTTCTTGTTTGAGTCTATAGTCAAATTTTAAGTTTGGTGTCAATTGCATGCATGTTTTTATTTTTCTAGCATTTTTCAAAAACTCATGCATATGTTCTTCTTGATCTTCAAGTTGTTCTTGATGATTATCTTTGTTTGATCTTGTGATTTTCTTGTTTTGTGTTTTTTCTTGTTTTTCATATGCATTTTTTGTAAAACCCGGTTAATTAACGGCTAATTAACCCATAAATGAGAATTTATTCTAGAAAGCCTAAAATGTGATTTTTATGGCTAAATGTGATAGAGGGGATTGAGACGAGAATTTCGGTACCAATTTTATGGAATTCGGACCAAGATTGGACCGAACGGGCCAAACCGGGCCAACCGGACCAAAAGTGGGCCCTTGGCCCAACATAACTAAACCAAAACCCTAGTTTTCAGCACTCTCTCTCCTCACAACACTCAAAAACACGCTGAAAAGTAGAGGGATGGGGGAAGAACACTCTCTCAACCTTCTATCTCTCACTTGATCTTCAAACCACCATAACTTTTGATCTAGAGCTCCGATTGCCGCTCCGTTTGCGGCCACGCGTTCACCGCGGAGAGCTCTACAAAACCCATACAATTAATCTTGAGGTAAGCCACAAGTTTCTGTTCGAAATTTCAGCCCTTATTTTCGAGTTTCATGGGTGAAATGTTGAGATTTTGGGTTCTTTGATGTTATAGGACCCAACTCTCTTGAAGGAAAAAGTTAATCTTGTCTCCTTGGACCTTGGGTGTGGTAAGATTCTCAACCCTAGTGTATTTTGTTGTTTTATGATGTTTGGGTTTTGAGATGTTGTGTATGGGTATGATGGTTGTGGCTTAGGTTGTGTATATGTGAATATTGGAGCTTAATTGGTGACTTTGAAAAGCTTGGAAAGGGTTTGGTGGTGAAAAATCTGTTCTTGGAGGTGTTGAGGCCTTGAGAGCTTGTGGATAAGTGGTTTGGAAGTGCTCCGGTGGAGCTTGGGAAAATCGGCTAAGGTATGGTTTCGGTTTCCCGTATCTAATATGTAATGTGGTAGGAAATACTTAGGCTAGAGGCCCTAAGATAGGCATTGAATTGTTGATGTTGTTGAATGATTGAGATATATGATGTGGTCATATATGTGATGATGATTATTGATGCCTTGGTGGTACGATGTATGAGAAATATGCATGTTGTGATATATGCTTGATGATTGGTTATGGTTGAATTGTGGGTTGAACCATGTTGATGGTGAGTATAATGTTGATTATGTACAATAATGATTTATTGGAATTGGTGTTGTTGAGAATTGGCATGAGGAATAGTATATGATATGTCAATGTGTTTGAGTTTGAGCCACTTGGGTGAAGTAGGTTAAAATGATGAAATAGTGATTTTGGTAAATTGTGGTAATGTGTCAATGTGTGAGTTGAGGAGGCTTGATGTTGAATTTGATACATTTTGATTAATTTCAAAGAAAAGGGATGAAATTGGCATGTTTTGATTGATTTTGAAAAGAGTTGAAAATGGTTTGTTTTGAAAATGGCATATTGTGGTTTTGTATGAAAATATGGTTTTTGGGCATACTTTGACGGGACATAACTTGGACTACGGATCTCCGTTTTGTACCAAATCTGTTTAGAAATGAAATTGGATCCGGGATGTCCATACCGTTCGAAGAACGGGTGAAAAACGATTTAAAATGAGGAAGTTATGTCCGTTGGAAGATTGGGGTTTAAATTTGTGAAATTCTGCAGCTTTTAACTTAGAAAATTTTTAGCAGAATGACCCCTTGCGCGTGGGCGCACCTGGCGCGTACGCGCCGATCTTCCGAGAAGTGCCATCCACGCATACGCATGATGTGCGCGGGCGCGCCGATGGTGCTGCACCCAATGCCCAGCCATTTTCCAGAGAGTTATGCCAGAATTGTGCCAGTGTTGTGCCTGGGGCACGAGAACACCCGCGCGTACGCGTGGTTGACGCGTACGCGTCGATTGGCAAATTTTGGAATCCACGCGTTAGCGTGCATGACGCTTGCGCGTCGATGAGTTTTTGAGGCCATCCACGCGTGCGCGTGGAGTGCGCGTACGCGCGGCCCTAATTTTATTCCAAAGTTGATTTTTGAGTTTTAAAAGCCAAATCTCATACTTCTAAGCCTCCGATCTCACCATTTATGTCTTAAATCATTATGGCATGCCTAGCTATTAAAAAGGGGCTAGTGAATGAGGTAACTTGCGAGTGAAGCAAGGGAAAAATGAATGATCAATGAGGATCAAGATGATTATGTGAGATGCGGAGGATGGTGGTGGAAGTGCTTGTTATGCCATGGGCCGAAAGGCTGTAATTGTTAATGAAATGGCTGGTTATGGATTTAACCGTGAGCCGGAATAGCTGTGTATGCTATGAATATTGGCTGGTTCTGGACTGAACCGTGAGCCGGATGGCTGATATGGATGTTGATCCATGGATGAGAATTCATGCATGTTTATGCTGAATTATTGATAATTGAGATTTGCACTTCCACTATCAGAGGCACGAGATCCCTGGGAGAAAGCAGTGGCTAGCCACCACGTGCTCCAGGTGGAGGCTCGAGACTCTGTTGACCCTATGTCGTAAGTGTGGCCGGGCACTGTGAAAGACCCGGATGAGCTCGCCCCCGAAATATTCACCAGTGAGGGTGATGGATATGGATCATGTTTATGATCAAGTTTATAACGAGTAAAACTCGAGTTGGGGATGCGCGACAGAGGGACAGTCCAATGGTTAGCGACCAGGACTTGTCGGGTTGGCTCTATAACCGACAAGATGATATCATCAGCCACTAGGGACAGGCATTCATCATATGCATACTATGTGAATTGTTTGAGATTGCCTATTTGACTGCATATTACTTGCTAATTGTCTAAATGTCTTAACTGCTCCTAATTGTATGTTCTTTGTCTGATATAACTGTGTTTGATATATTATACTCCTGTTGGTGGTTGGGAGGTTTGAAGGAATTGGAAAGGGAAGTATTAGTTAGACTGAAGAATCTTTAGTCAGATGCCCTTATATGGTTTAGCTTGTTTATAAGCTTTGATATTATCTGGAGGAAGTTCTAGGATTGCCTTTGGCTTTCCTCCATTATTATGTATTATATATGTGGAAGCTATTACCATGCTGGGGACCTCTGGTTCTCACCCATGCGGATTTTGTGGTTTTCAGATGCAGGACGTGAGGTTTCCCACTGAGGTATGCTGGAGACTTCTAGATTTGCGAAGATCCTTTGTTCTCGGGACTATGTTTTGGTTTATATGTTTTGCTTAGATACTTTTATCTCCATTAAATAATACAAACTGTGATGACTCCTCTTATGGGAGATTTTAGAGAATAGGTTTTATGTATTTGTGTCCCTTTGGGTTTCCTTTGGGGTTTTCATTATTTTATCATATGTATATATTACTATGCTCGGACCGGTTATCTTCGCAGCCAGATTCTGAGTCTTGATATTCCTGTTTTTGACACTCCTTTGTATATATATAATCTCACGTTGGTGTACCCTTGTTCGTTACGTTATCGATCGGAGTGTTGCGCTTTTGAGTTGCGGTTTTTGTTTACCCCTTTTTCTACAAAGGCTCCTAGTTATAATCAATCATTCATACTACTATACGTACTAAGTTTTTTATTTTAGAGGTCGTAATACCTTGCCATCTCTGAATTATGACTTAAGCATAAGACTCTGTATGGTAGGGTGTTACATTATGGTATCAGAGCAGTTCGTTCCTATAGAGCCTGAGGGATGGACTGACTATGCTTCTGTGCATTCTCTGTGCGTGTGTTATGTGCTATTAGTATATCTGCTTGATGTAATTGGCATAAACGTTCATGAGCATGCATTTGGGACTTTGAAGCACTAGACTTCCGATATTGAGACTGATCAACTTAATATCGATTGTTGGGTGTGTATAGGAACCAGATGGCGCCTCGTGGACGCGGTAGACGTAGTGCGAGAGGTCGTACGAATGCTCGTGCACCGGAGAATAACCCTAACGACCCGGTGAACTTTATGGCTGCGTTGGAGAACATGGCTGCTGCTATGCAAGCCACTGCTGAGGCTCTTGGTCAACAGATGAACAACCATGGTAATAATGGAGGAGGAGTTCAGGGCCCGATGACACTGGCAAACTTTTTGAAGGTTAATCCGCCTAAGTTCAAGGGGACTACTAGCCCGACTGAGGCTGATACATGGTTTCAGGCTATAGAGCGAGCACTGCAAGCACAAGTGGTACCTGAAGGGCAGCGTGTCGAGTTTGCTATCTATATGCTCACAGGTGAAGCGTCCCATTGGTGGCAAGGTATCCGACGTCTTCTGCAGCAGGGTGATGACTATATCACCTGGAATATTTTTCAAGAAGAGTTCTATAAGAAGTATTTTCCGACTTCTACCAGGACGGCTAAGGAACTTGAGTTACTGCAGCTGAAGCAGGGTACTATGTCCATATCAGAGTATACTGATAAGTTTGAGGAGCTGTTCAGGTTCTCTCGTATGTGCCAAGGGACTCCGGTGGAATATGAGGAATGGAAGTGTGTTAAGTATGAAGGAGGACTCCGGAGTGATATCTTCAGTTCAGTGGGACCAATGGAGATTAGGACTTTCTCCGAATTGGTGAACAAGTGTAGAGTTGCTGAAGAGTGTGTGAAGAGGGCAACCGCCGAGAAAGGGATTCACAAAGGTTCATTCCCACAGAACCGAGGGAAGAGCTTTGCACCTAGAGGTCCGTCTTTCAAGAGGGGAGGCTCTTTCAGGAGGCCCAACAACAACAACTCCCAAGGAAAGAAGTTTGGGAAGCAGCCTCAGAATGATCAAGCTTGTGCTAGGTGTGGGAGTCACCATCCGGGAGCACCATGCAAGGCCGGATGGGGTTTGTGCTACAATTGTGGAAAAGCGGGGCATAAAGCCGCCAGTTGTCCGGAGAGGCAGAAACAAGGTGCTGGGAAGGCATAACAGACTGGTCGGGTGTTCACCACTTCAGCTGTAGGAGCTGAGGGATCCGAGACACTTATTCGAGGTAACTGTGAAATGGCTGGTCAAACTTTAAATGCTTTATTTGATTCGGGAGCATCACATTCATTCATTGCATTTGAGAAAGCCCATGAGTTAGGGTTGAAGATTGTAACTTTAGGTTATGATCTAAGGGTGTACAATGCTACCCATGAAGCCACGGTAACTAGGCTAGGATGCCCGGAAGTTTCCTTTAGGTTCAAGCAGCGTGATTTTGTTCATAATTTAATCTGCTTACCGATGGTCGGTCTTCATTTTATCTTGGGATTGGACTGGTTATCTAAGAACCATGTTCTGCTTGGTTGTTCTACAAAGTCGGTGTACTTTATGCCGGAAGATACAGGAGGGCCGGTCGTGGTGAATAATTATTACTTGAATTCGATGATGGTGAACTGTTCTGGAACCGAATGTCAGGGTATCATGTTGCTAACCGCGGGTGTTTCGGGTGATGATCAAAGGTTGGAGCAGATTCCGGTTGTGTGTGAGTTTTCGGAAGTGTTTCCCGATGATATTGATGAGTTTCCACCTAACCGAGAGGTTGAGTTTGCTATTGAATTGGTGCCCGGGGCGGGACCAATCTCAAGTGCTCCTTATAGGATGTCACCGTTAGAGATGAACGAGCTAAAGTTTCAGTTAGAGGATTTGTTGGGAAAGAATTTTATACGGCCAAGTGTCTCTCCGTGGGGTGCTCCAGTGCTACTAGTAAAGAAGAAAGATGGGAGTATGCGGCTCTGTGTGGATTACAGGCAGTTGAACAAGGTTACAATAAAGAATAAGTACCCACTGCCGAGAATTGATGATCTCATGGATCAGTTACAAGGAGCTGGAGTTTTCTCCAAGATTGATTTGCGATCCGGTTATCACCAGATAAGGGTGAGGGGTGAGGATATCCCTAAGACCGCTTTCAGAACTCGTTATGGTCATTACGAGTACACTGTGATGTCCTTTGGGTTGACGAACGCTCCTGCGGTATTCATGGATTACATGAATAGAGTCTTCCGTCCGTTTCTGGATAAATTCGTTGTTGTCTTCATTGATGACATACTGATTTATTCCAAGACTGAAGAAGAGCATGCGGAACACTTGAGGACCGTGTTGCAGATTCTAAAGGAGAAGAAACTTTATGCAAAACTGTCTAAGTGTGAGTTTTGGAAGAGTGAGGTGAAGTTTTTGGGCCATGTGGTGAGTAAGAAGGGAATAGCAGTAGATCCAACTAAGGTGGAGGCGGTGATGGATTGGAAACAACCAACCACCATAACAGAGATAAGGAGTTTTCTGGGTTTAGCTGGCTATTACAGAAGGTTTATCAAGGGCTTTTCACAGATAGCGTTACCAATGACAAAGTTAACCCGCAAAGACACTCCGTTTGTTTGGACTCCTGAGTACGAGGAGAGCTTCCAGACATTGAAGAAAAAGTTGACTACTGCACCTGTGTTAGTGTTACCCGAGCCGAATGAGCCATTTGAGGTGTATTGTGATGCCTCATTAAAGGGTTTAGGGTGCGTGCTGATGCAGCATCGTAATGTGGTGGCGTATGCCTCACGACAGTTGAGACCTCATGAAGTTAGTTACCCTACGCACGATTTGGAACTCGCTGCGGTTGTGTTTGCCTTGAAGGTGTGGAGGCATTATCTCTATGGGGTTAAGTTCCAAGTCTTCTCTGATCATAAGAGCTTGAAGTATCTCTTTGATCAGAAAGAGCTTAATATGAGGCAGAGAAGGTGGATGGAATTGTTGAAGGACTACGACTTTGAGTTGCATTACCATCCGGGAAAGGCAAACGTAGTGGCAGATGCGTTAAGTCGGAAGTCATTATATGCGGCTTGGATGATGCTTCAAGAGGAGAAGTTGCTCAAGGGATTCGAGAGTCTTAAAATTGGTGCTCGAGAAGTATCCGGAACTTTATGTTTGAGCCGATTAGAAATCTCAAGTGACTTTAAGTCCGAACTCCTAAAGGCTCATCAAAATGATGAAGCATTATGGAAAGTGTTACCGGCCATTGAGCAAGGAAAACAGTGGAGAGTGTCGGAAGAAAAAGATGGGTTATGGAGATTCAGGGGTAGAATCATTGTGCCGGATGTTGGCACTTTGAGGCAAGATATCTTAAAGGAGGCACACAAAAGCGGATTCTCCATTCACCCGGGAAGTACTAAGATGTACCATGATTTAAAGGCGATGTTTTGGTGGCCGGGTATGAAGAATGATGTGGCGGAATATGTTTCAAAGTGCTTAACTTGTCAAAAGGTAAAGGTTGAACATCAAAAGCCCGCCGGTATGTTGCAACATTTAGAGATTCCACAATGGAAGTGGGAAAGTATTGCAATGGACTTTGTGTCAGGATTGCCAAGGACTAGGGCTGGTTTTGATGCTATTTGGGTGATTGTGGACCGACTGACAAAGTCAGCTCACTTTTTGCCCATTCGTATGACTTACACCCTTGAGGAGCTAGCACGGTTATACATAAAGGAGATTGTGAGACTTCATGGTGTACCTGCTACTATAATCTCTGATAGAGATCCTCGTTTCACTTCAAGGTTTTGGGGTGCATTTCAGAAGGCTTTTGGAACCCGATTAAGCTTGAGCACGGCTTACCATCCTCAAACAGATGGTCAATCTGAGAGGACGATCCAAACACTAGAGGATATGTTGAGAGCTTGTGTTTTGGACCAACTGGCGAGTTGGGATCGGTATATGCCATTGGTGGAGTTTGCATACAATAATAGTTATCATGCGAGCATCGGAATGGCTCCGTATGAGGCCTTGTATGGGAGGAAATGTCAATCTCCGCTATGTTGGTATGAAGCTGGAGAGAAAAGCTTGTTGGGACCGGAAATGATAGCTGAGACTACTGAACAAGTCAAGAAAATCCGTGATAGGATGCTTACGGCGCAGAGTCGTCAAAAGAGTCACGCCGATCAAAGGCGAAAGCCCTTAGAATTTGAGGAAGGAGACCATGTTTTCCTTAAGGTCACTCCGACTACAGGAGTAGGTAGGGCGATTAAGGCAAAGAAGTTGAATCCTCGATACATTGGTCCATTTCAAATCCTGGAGAGGATTGGACCGGTGGCGTATCAGATGGCTCTACCACCTCATCTTTCGAACCTGCACGACGTGTTTCACGTGTCGCAGCTTCGGAAGTACACTCCTGATGCTAGCCATGTGTTGGAACCCGAATCGGTTCAGTTAAGGGAAGATTTGACGCTTCCAGTGGCTCCGGTCAGAATTGATGATACTAGTATTAAACGGTTGCGTGGAAAAGAGGTTTCATTAGTCAAAGTGGCTTGGAGTCGAGGCGGTGTTGAGGAACACACTTGGGAACTTGAGTCGGAGATGCGAACGGATTATCCGCATTTATTCTCAGGTAATTTCATTTGAATTTTGTGGGCAAAATTCCCAATTAGGTGGGTAGAATGTAAAACCCGGTTAATTAACGGCTAATTAACCCATAAATGAGAATTTATTCTAGAAAGCCTAAAATGTGATTTTTATGGCTAAATGTGATAGAGGGGATTGAGACGAGAATTTCGGTACCAATTTTATGGAATTCGGACCAAGATTGGACCGAACGGGCCAAACCGGGCCAACCGGACCCAAAGTGGGCCCTTGGCCCAACATAACTAAACCAAAACCCTAGTTTTCAGCACTCTCTCTCCTCACAACACTCAAAAACACGCTGAAAAGTAGAGGGATGGGGGAAGAACACTCTCTCAACCTTCTATCTCTCACTTGATCTTCAAACCACCATAACTTTTGATCTAGAGCTCCGATTGCCGCTCCGTTTGCGGCCACGCGTTCACCGCGAAGAGCTCTACAAAACCCATACAATTAATCTTGAGGTAAGCCACAAGTTTCTGTTCGAAATTCCAGCCCTTATTTTCGAGTTTCATGGGTGAAATGTTGAGATTTTGGGTTCTTTGATGTTATAGGACCCAACTCTCTTGAAGGAGAAGGTTAATCTTGTCTCCTTGGACCTTGGGTGTGGTAAGATTCTCAACCCTAGTGTATTTTGTTGTTTTATGATGTTTGGGTTTTGAGATGTTGTGTATGGGTATGATGGTTGTGGCTTAGGTTGTGTATATGTGAATATTGGAGCTTAATTGGTGACTTTGAAAATCTTGGAAAGGGTTTGGTGGTGAAAAATCTGTTCTTGGAGGTGTTGAGGCCTTGAGAGCTTGTGGATAAGTGGTTTGGAAGTGCTCCGGTGGAGCTTGGGAAAATCGGCTAAGGTATGGTTTCGGTTTCCCGTATCTAATATGTAATGTGGTAGGAAATACTTAGGCTAGAGGCCCTAAGATAGGCATTGAATTGTTGATGTTGTTGAATGATTGAGATATATGATGTGGTCATATATGTGATGATGATTATTGATGCCTTGGTGGTACGATGTATGAGAAATATGCATGTTGTGATATATGCTTGATGATTGGTTATGGTTGAATTGTGGGTTGAACCATGTTGATGGTGAGTATGATGTTGATTGTGTACAATAATGATTTATTAGAATTGGTATTGTTGAGAATTGGCATGAGGAATAGTATATGATATGTCAATGTGTTTGAGTTTGAGCCACTTGGGTGAAGTGGGTTAAAATGATGAAATAGTGATTTTGGTAAATTGTGGTAATGTGTCAATGTGTGAGTTGAGGAGGCTTGATGTTGAATTTGATACATTTTGATTAATTTCAAAGAAAAGGGATGAAATTGGCATGTTTTGATTGATTTTGAAAAGAATTGAAAATGGTTTGTTTTGAAAATGGCATATTGTGGTTTTGTATGAAAATATGGTTTTTGGGCATACTTTGACGGGACATAACTTGGACTACGGATCTCTGTTTTGTACCAAATCTGTTTAGAAATGAAATTGGATCCGGGATGTCCATACCGTTCGAAGAACGGGTGAAAAACGATTTAAAATGAGGAAGTTATGTCTGTTGGAAGATTGGGGTTTAAATCTGTGAAATTCTGCAGCTTTTAACTTAGAAAATTTTTAGCAGAATGACCCCTTGCGCGTGGGCGCACCTGGCGCGTACGCGCCGATCTTCCGAGAAGTGCCATCCACGCGTACGCGTGATGTGCGCGGGCGCGCCGATGGTGCTGCACCCAATGCCCAGCCATTTTCCAGAGAGTTATGCCAGAATTGTGCCAGTGTTGTGCCTGGGGCACAAGAACACCCGCGCGTACGCGTGGTTGACGCGTACGCGTCGATTGGCAAATTTTGGAATCCACGCGTTAGCGTGCATGACGCTTGTGCGTCGATGAGTTTTTGAGGCCATCCACGCGTGCGCGTGGAGTGCGCGTACGCGCGGCCCTAATTTTATCCCAAAGTTGATTTTTGAGTTTTAAAAGCCAAATCTCATACTTCTAAGCCTCCGATCTCACCATTTATGTCTTAAATCATTATGGCATGCCTAGCTATTAAAAAGGGGCTAGTGAATGAGGTAACTTGCGAGTGAAGCAAGGGACAAATGAATGATCAATGAGGATCAAGATGATTATGTGAGATGCGGAGGATGGTGGTGGAAGTGCTTGTTATGCCATGGGCCGAAAGGCTGTAATTGTTAATGAAATGGCTGGTTATGGATTTAACCGTGAGCCGGAATAGCTGTGTATGCTATGAATATTGGCTGGTTATGGATTTAACCGTGAGCCGGAATAGCTGTGTATGCTATGAATATTGGCTGGTTCTGGACTGAACCGTGAGCCGGATGGCTGATATGGATGTTGATCCATGGATGAGAATTCATGCATGTTTATGCTGAATTATTGATAATTGAGATTTGCACTTCCACTATCAGAGGCACGAGATCCCTGGGAGAAAGCAGTGGCTAGCCACCACGTGCTCCAGGTGGAGGCTCGAGACTCTGTTGACCCTATGTCGTAAGTGTGGCCGGGCACTGTGAAAGACCCGGATGAGCTCGCCCCCGAAATATTCACCAGTGAGGGTGATGGATATGGATCATGTTTATGATCAAGTTTATAACGAGTAAAACTCGAGTTGGGGATGCGCGACAGAGGGACAGTCCAATGGTTAGCGACCAGGACTTGTCGGGTTGGCTCTATAACCGACAAGATGATATCATCAGCCACTAGGGACAGGCATTCATCATATGCATACTATGTGAATTGTTTGAGATTGCCTATTTGACTGCATATTACTTGCTAATTGTCTAAATGTCTTAACTGCTCCTAATTGTATGTTCTTTTTCTGATATAACTGTGTTTGATATATTATACTCCTGTTGGTTGTTGGGAGGTTTGAAGGAATTGGAAAGGGAAGTATTAGTTAGACTGAAGAATCTTTAGTCAGATGCCCTTATATGGTTTAGCTTGTTTATAAGCTTTGATATTATCTGGAGGAAGTTCTAGGATTGCCTTTGGCTTTTCTCCATTATTATGTATTATATATGTGGAAGCTATTACCATGCTGGGGACCTCTGGTTCTCACCCATGCGGATTTTGTGGTTTTCAGATGCAGGACGTGAGGTTTCCCGCTGAGGTATGCTGGAGACTTCTAGATTTGCGAAGATCCTTTGTTCTCGGGACTATGTTTTGGTTTATATGTTTTGCTTAGATACTTTTATCTCCATTAAATAATACAAACTGTGATGACTCCTCTTATGGGAGATTTTGGAGAATAGGTTTTATGTATTTGTGTCCCTTTGGGTTTCCTTTGGGGTTTTCATTATTTTATCATATGTATATATTACTATGCTCGGACCGGTTATCTTCGCAGCCGGATTCTGAGTCTTGATATTCCTGTTTTTGACACTCCTTTGTATATATATAATCTCGCGTTGGTGTACCCTTGTTCGTTACGTTATCGATCGGAGTGTTGCGCTTTTGAGTTGCGGTTTTTGTTTACCCCTTTTTCTACAAAGGCTCCTAGTTATAATCAATCATTCATACTACTATACGTACTAAGTTTTTTATTTTAGAGGTCGTAATACCTTGCCATCTCTGAATTATGACATAAGCATAAGACTTTGTATGGTAGGGTGTTACATTTTTTAATTTGTTAGTGTCTAAGCATTAAAAATCTCTAAGTTTGGTGTCTTGCTTGTATTTCTTTTCTTAAAAAATTTTCAAAAATAAGTTCTTGATGTTCATCATGATCTTCAAAGTGTCCTTGGTGTTCATCTTGACATTCAAAGTGTTCTTGCATGCATCATTGGTTTTGATCCAAAATTTTTATATCTTGAGTCAATTTGTTGTTTTTCTCTTTCCTCATTAAAATTCAAAAAATAAAAAAATATATTTTTCTTATTTCACTCATAAAATTTCGAAATTTTAGGTTGACTTAGTCAAAAATTTTTAAAACTTAGTTGTTTCTTGTTAATCAAGTCAAAATTTCAATTTAAAAATTCTATCTTTCCAAATCTTTTTCAAAAATCAAATCTTTTTCATTTCTCTTCTTAATATTTTCGAAAAAAATTTTAAAAATTGATTTTCAAAATCTTTTTCTTATTTTTATTTCATATTTTCGAAAATCTTGCTAACAATTAAGGATTTGATTAAAAAATTTCAAGTTTGTTACTTTCTTGTTAAGAAAGGTTCAATCTTTAAATTCTAGAATCATATCTTTTAGTTTCTTGTTAGTCAAGTCATCAACTTCAATTTTCAAAATCAAATCTTTTTAAATACTTTTTCAAATCTTTTTCAAAATAAATTACAATCAAATCTTTTTCAAAACTTAATTTCAAAATCTTTTTCTAACTTCTTATCTTTTCAAATTTATTTTCAAAACTCTTTCAATTAACTACTTTTCTCTCTCTAATTTTTGAAAACCACTAACAACTTTTTCAAAAACCTTTTCAATTAACTAATTGTTTTATACTCTAATTTTATTTTATTCCTTTCTTAATTTTCGAATACTAACTAATTTTTAAAGTAAAAAAACAAAAATATTTTTCCTTTCCTTTTATTTAATATTCGAATTTCTCTTCTCTCTCATCTCTTTCTATTTATTTATTTATTTACTAACACTTCTCTCCTTCTTAAAATTCGAACCCTCTCTCCCTCTCTGTGTTTGAATTTTCTTTATTTTCTCTCTACCTCATTCTTCTCTTCTTCTACTCACATAAAGGAATCTCTATACTATGACATAGAGGATTCCTCTTCTTTTCTGTTCTCTTCTTTTTCACATGAGCAGGAACAAGGATAAAGATATTCTTGTTGAAGATGATCCTGAACCTAAAAGGACTCTGAAGAGGAAGCTAAGAGAAGCTAAAGCACAACTCTCTGGAGAGTACTGATGAGCGGATAATTTATACGCTTTTTGGCATTGTTTTTAGGTAGTTTTTAGTAAGTTCAAGCTACTTTTAGGGATGTTTTCATTAGTTTTTATGTTAAATTCACATTTCTGGACTTTACTATGAGTTTGTGTGTTTTTCTGTAATTTCAGGTAATTTCTGGCTGAAATTGAGGGACTTGAGCAAAACTCTGAAAAAGGCTGACAAAAGGACTGCTGATGCTGTTGGAATCTGACCTCCATGCACTCAAAATGGATTTTCTGGAGCTACAGAACACCAAATGGCGCGCTCTCAACGGCGTTGGAAATTAGACATCCAGAGCTTTCCAGCAATATATAATAGTTTATACTTTATTCGGAAATTGACGACGTAACTTGGCGTTGAACGCCAAGTACATGCTGCTGTCTGGAGTTAAACGCCAGAAACACGTCATGATCCGGAGTTGAACGCCCAAAACACGTTATAACTTGGAGTTCAACTCCAAGAGAAGCCTCAGCTCGTGGATAGATCAAGCTCAGCCCAAGCATACACCAAGTGGGCCCCGGAAGTGGATTTATGCATCAATTACTTACTAATGTAAACCCTATTAGCTAGTTTAGTATAAATAAGACTTTTTACTAATGTATTAGTCGTCTTTTGACCACGTTTCATCTTTGGTCTCAGTTTTGATTTATTCTTCATCTTAGGAGGCCATTGAGCACGTTTTAGGGGGCTGGCCATTCGGCCATGCCTGAACCTTTCACTTATGTATTTTCAACGGTGGAGTTTCTGCACACCATAGATTAAGGGTATGGAGCTCTGCTGTACCTCAAGTTTCAATACAATTACTATTACTTTCTATTCAATTCTCTTTTCTTCTTATTCCAAGATATACGTTGCACAACACTTTGATGAATGTGATGATCCGTGACACTCATCATCATTCTCACCTATGAACGCGCGTGACTGACAACCACTTCCGTTCTACTTTAGGCCGGGCGCATATCTCTTAGATTCCCCAACAGAATCTTTGTGGTATAAACTAGATAGATGGCGGCATTCATGGGGATCCGGAAAGTCTAACCTTGTCTGTGGTATTCCGAGTAGGATCCCGGGAATCCGGAAAGTCTAACCTTGTCTGTGGTATTCCGAGTAGGATTCCGGTATTGAATGACTGTGACGAGCTTCAAACTCCTGAAGGCTGGGCGTTAGTGACAAACGCAAAAGAATCAATGGATTCTACTCCAACCTGATTGAGAACCGACAGATGATTAGCCGTGCTGTGACAGAGCATTTGGACCATTTTCACTGAGAGGATGGGATGTAGCTATCAACAAGGGTGATGCCTCCAGACGATTAGCCGTGCAGTGACAGCGCATAGGACCATTTTCCCGAGAGGATTAAAAGTAGCCATTGATGATAGTGATGCCTTACATACAGCTTGCCATGGAAAGGAGTAAGAAGGATTGGATGAAAGCAATAAGAAAGTAGAGATTCGAAAGGATTCTAGCATCTCCACACGCCTATCTGAAATTCCCACTATTGATTTACATAAGTATTTCTATCCCTTTTTATTTTCTATTTATTATTAATTTTTGAAACCCATAACCATTTAATCTGCCTAACTGAGATTTACAAGGTGACCATAGCTTACTTCCTACCAACAATCTCTGTGGGATCGACCCTTACTCACGTAAGGTATTACTTGGATGACCCAGTACACTTGCTGGTTAAGTTGAACGGAGTTGTGTCCACACATAGCCAAGAGCCATAATAATGATTCCATACAATAACAAAGAGTACTACATTGATGTGATCATAATTTCGTCCACCAAGTTTTTGGTGCCGTTGCCGGGGATTGTTCGAGTATGGACAACTGACGGTTCATCTTGTTGCTCAGATTAGGTAATTTTCTTTTCAAAAATCTTTTTCAAAATTTTTCTTTTATTTTTCATTTTTCCTAACGTTATTTTCGAAAAAATTAATAAAAATACAAAAAAAATCATAAAATCATAAAAATCAAAAATATTTTGTGTTTCTTGTTTGAGTCTTGAGTCAATCTTTAAGTTTGGTGTCAATTGCATCTTAAAAAAAAAATTTACTTGCATTTTTCGAAAATTCCATGCATTCATAGTGTTCTTCATGATCTTCAAGTTGTTCTTGACAAGTCTTCTTGTTTGATCTTGATAATTTCTTGTTTTGTGTTGTTTGTTGTTTTTCATATGCATTTTTTGTTTGTTAGAGTCCATGCATTAAAGATTTCTAAGTTTGGTGTCTTGCATGTTTTCTTTGCATCAAAAATTTTTCAAAATTATGTTCTTGATGTTCATCATGATCTTCAAAGTGTTCTTGGTATTCATCTTGACATTCATAGCATTCTTGCATGCATTCATTGTTTTGATCTAAAAATTTTATGCATTGAGTATTTTTGTTGTTTTTCTCTCTCATAATTAAAAATTCAAAAATCAAAAAAATATCTTTTCCTTATTTCCCTCCAAATTTTTGAAATTTTGGGTTGACTTGGTCAAAAATTTTTAAAATTAGTTGTTTCTTACAAGTCAAGTCAAATTTTCAAAAAAATTAAAAATCTTATCTTTTCAAAATCTTTTTCAAAAATCATATCTTTTCCAATTTTTCCTCTTTTTCGAAAATTTCAAAATCTTTTTCAAAAATCTTAATGTGATTGATTCAAAAATTTGAAGTTTGTTACTTTCTTGTTAAGAAAGGTTCAATCTTTAAATTCTAGAATCTTATCTTGTAGTTTCTTGTTAGTTAAGTCATTTTAAAAATTAAATCTTTTTCAAAATATCTTTTTCTTAAAATTTTTATCTTATCTTTTTATCATATCTTTTTTTCAAAAATTTTATCTTTTTCAAAATTTGATTTCAAAATATCTTATTTAACTTCTTATCTTCTTATCTTTTTCAAATTTGATTTTAATATCTTTTTCAACTAACTATTTGACTTTTTGTTTGTTTCTTATCTTTTTCAAAACCACCTAACTACTTTTCCCTCTTCAATTTTCGAAAATACCTCTCTCTTTTTCAAAAATTCTTTTTAATTAATTAATTGTTTTAAATTTTAATTTCAATTACATCTTATCTCTAATTTTCGAAAATTGCTAATCCCTTTTTCAAAATTATTTTCAAAATTCTCCCTCTCTTTTCATATTCTATTTAATTATTTATTTACTAACATTTCTCTTCACCTCCCTGGTGGACGAAATTGTGATTCTTGATTAGTGGCTCCTTGGCATGTGCCAAAAAGTTAAACTAACTCAACTAACTGATTACTTCCTTTTCACAATTCCGTTCAACTAACCAGCAAGTGTACTGGGTCGTCCAAGTAATACCTTACGTGAGTAAGGGTCGAATCCACAGAGATTATTGGTTTGAAGCAATCAATGTTATTTTATTTGGCTTAGTCAGGATACTAATAGGATTCTTTAGCCTCGTATTTTCGTTGCCAATTAGAGCGTAGAATAAATAGTTATTACTTTAATAATAGAGAATAAAAGCGTTACTTGTTGTGCAGTAATGAGGAATATGTTGGAGTTTTGGAGATGCTTTGTCCTTTGAATTTCTACTTTCCCTAGGCGTCCTTTTCTCACACGCATTGTTCCTTCCATGGCAAGCTCTATGTAGGGTGTCACCGTTGTCAATGGCTACTTCCCATCCTCGCAGTGAAAGCTATGCACGCACTCTGTCACAGTACGGCCAATCACCGGTTGGTTCCCGCTCCTACTGGAATAGAATCCCTCTTTTGCGTCTGTCACTAACGCCCAGCAGGTTAAAGTCTGAAGCACGTCACAGTCATTCAATCCCGGAATCCTACTCGGAATACCACAGACAAGGTTTAGACTTTCCGGATTCTCATGAATGCCGCCATCAATCCGGCTTATACCACGAAGATTCTGTTGGGGAATCTAAGAGATATTCATTCAATCTGATGTAGAACGGAGGTGGTTGTCAGGCACACGTTCATGGATTGAGGAAGGTGATGAGTGTCACGGATCATCACCTTCTCCACAGTTAAGCGCGAATAAACATCTTAGATAAGAACAAGCGTGTTTGAATGGAAAACAAAGGAATTGTATTAAATCATCGAGACGCTGCAGAGCTCCTCACCCCCAACAATGGAGTTTAGAGACTCATGCCGTCACAAAGTATGTAATTCAGATCTGAAAATAGCATGAGGTACAAGATGAGTCTGTAAAAGTTGTTTAAATAGTAAGCTAGTAACCTAGGTTTACAGAAAAATGAATAAACTAAGATAATTGGTGCAGAAATCCACTTCTGGGGCCCACTTGGTGTGTGCTGGGGCTGAGACTAAAGCTTTTCATGTGTAAAGGCCTTTCTTGGCGTCAAACTCCAGGTTTTGACGTGTTTTGGGCGTTCAACTCCGGATCATGACGTTTTTCTGGCGTTTAACTCCAGACAGCAGCATGTACTTGGCGTTCAACGCCAAGTTACGTCGTCTATCCTTGCGCAAAGTATGGACTATTATATATTGCTGGAAAGCCCTGGATGTCTACTTTCCAACGCCGTTGAGAGCGCGCCAATTGGACTCCTGTAGCTCCAGAAAATTCATTTCGAGTGCAGGGAGGTCAGGATCCAACAGCATCAGCGGTCCTTTTTTCAGCCTAAGTCAGATTTTTGCTCAGCTCCCTCAATTTCAGCCAGAAAATACCTGAAATCACAGAAAAACACACAAACTCATAGTAAAGTCCAGAAATATGATTTTTGCCTAAAAACTAATATTATTTTACTAAAAACTAACTGAAACATGCTAAAATCTACATGAAATTACCCCCAAAAAGCGTACAAAATATCCGCTCATCACAACACCAAACTTAAACTGTTGCTTGTCCTCAAGCAACTAGATAAATAAAATAGGTTTTAACAGAAATAAAGAAGTAGTATATATTTCAGAGTTTTAGATGAAGTTCAAATTTATTAGATGAGCGGGGCTTGTAGCTTTTTGTCTCTGAACAGTTTTGGCATCCCCCTGTATCTTTAAATTTTCAGAATAATTGGCATCCTTAGGAACTCAGAATTCAGATAGTATTATTGACTCTCCTAGTGTAGTATGTTGATTCTTGAACACAGTTATTTTATGAGTCTTGGCTGTGGCCCTAAGCACTTTGTTTTCCAGTATTACCACCGGATACATAAATGCCACAGACACATAACTGGGTGAACCTTTTCAGATTGTGACTCAGCTTTGCTAGAGTCCCCAGTCAGTGGTGTCCAGAGCTCTTAAGCACACTCTTTTGCTTTGGATCACGACTTTAACCACTCAGTCTCAAGCTTTTCACTTGGACCTTCATGACACAAGCACATGGTTAGGGACAGCTTGATTTAGCCGCTTAGGCCTGGATTTTATTTCCTTGGGCCCTCCTATCCATAGATGCTCAAAGCCTTGGATCCTTTTTACCCTTGCCTTTTGGTTTTAAGGGCTGCTTGGCTTTTATTCCTTTTGATTGTAATTATATATATATATATATATATATATATATATATATATTTTTTTTTTTGACTGCTTTTTCTTGCTTCAAGAATCAATTTCATGATTTTTCAGATCATCAATAATATTTTTCGTGTTCCTCATCCTTTCAGGAGCCAATATTCATCAAATTCAAAATACAATTTATGCACTGTTCAAGCATTCATTCAGAGAACAAAAAGTATTGCCACCACATATAATTAATTATAAATTTTATTAGGAACTCGAAAAATATAGATTACTCTTATTCTAAAAAAAATTCTACTACTTTATTCATGCTGATGATGATGAGAAAAATAAATTATAGCTTAATTGGAAATAAAATCAAAATAGATATGCTAAGTACTACTACTCCTATATAACTCTAAGGTAAAATTCTATAATAATACTATCACAGAGTTAAAGCTGGAATTAGAACTTAACAACCTGTATTTTGGGAAGTGGATGTTCCTTTAGTCTGTGGGATGCCTTCAAGAATTAATTTCTGATGCTTCAGCTCCCTTAAGTTCACATCCTTGCTCTTCCTGTTCTCTTAGGTGCCATGATCTTAATGAGTTTTAGCTCAGTGATCATGGCAAATTAGAGGTTGCTTGTCTCAAGCAAAAGAAAGGAAAGGAGAGGAGTAGAAGGAGAGGTATTTTCATAAAAAGATAAGATGAGTTGAAAAAGATATTAAAAATATTGAAAAAAGAATTGGATTGAAAAAAGATTTGTGTTTATAAATTAAGATACATTTGATATTTTTGAAAAAGGGATTTTAGAAATTAGGGTTCTTAGAAAACCAATTTGATTTTGAAGGATGATATTTTGAAACATGTTTATGCAAGAAATCATGAATGAAACTTAAAAATTTAGAAAAATTTAAAGAAAACGAATTTTACCTCCTCCCCACCATCTGGCGTTAAACGCCCACATGGTGCATGGTTTGGGCGTTTAACGCCATGTGATGCTTCTCCTGGGCGTTCAACGCCCATGTGATGCTTCTTTCTGGCGTTGAACGCCAGGAAGTCCTTCTTTACTGGGCGTTTTTCTAAACGCCCAGAATGCTAGCAGATTGGCGTTAAACGCCCAGAAGGTGCATCTTTCTGGCGTTTAACGCCCAGAAGATGCTCTTTCTGGCGTTAACGCCCAGAAGGCTACCCTTACTGGCGTTAAACGCCAGTGGGTGCTTCTTTGGGCGTTTAACGCCCAAAATGTTTCTACTGGCTTTTTCATGCCAGAACTTCCAAATTTCTCTGTAACTTTGGGACTTCAGTTAATTTGTATTTCACCTTTGAAGATACTTAGACCTAAAACCTGTAAAGAAAGAAAATTATTTAATTAGTAATTAAACTTTGTATATGGCTGGTTGCCTCCCAGCAAGCGCTTCTTAATGTCATTAGCTGGACTATCACTGATTCTTCAATTAAGTCTCAGTCTTGAGCATTCTTGCTCAAAATTGCCTTCAAGATAATGTTTAACTCTTGTTCCATTGACAATGAACTTTTTGTTAGAGTCATTATCGTGAAGCTCTATGTAGCCATATGGTGATACACTTGTAATTACATATGGACCTCTCCACGGGATTTTAATTTCCCGGGGAATAATTTGAGCTAGAGTTAAATAGCAGAACTTTCTGCCCTGGTTTAAAGACTCTGGATGACAATTTCTTATCATGCCATTTTTTTGCTTTTTCCTTGTAAATTTTTGCATTTTCAAAAGCATTGAGTCTAAACTCTTCTAGCTCATTTAACTGGAGCAATCGTTTTTCTCCAGCTAATTTGGCATCAAGGTTCAGGAATCTGGGTGCCCAGTAGGCCTTGTGTTCCAGTT